>NC_067150.1:60713954-61016954 GCF_903995435.1 Acomys russatus | reverse complement strand
TTAAAAATTCTCAGGGCAATTGTGTGGAATTGGTAAGGGATTCTCTGGAGAAGGGGGAAACTGCCTCACAGTCGAACTGACTCACCTGGGAGTCCCAAGTGCAAACAGCAGTAAGATTTAGAGAGTTAACTTTTTTCTTCCTCTACTCAGTCCCTAAACAATATGCCAGCATGTATCTAGGTTAATACATATATTTGGCCAAGTAACTCAGGGGCCTGCGAAATTCCCCCAGCATTCCTACAGTCACTACATTTTTCAGAGCTTGGGTGCTAATTTGTATCATGTGCAAGGACAACTGTGAAAGCTACTCTGTGCTCGCTGAGCAATTACCACTAAAGTACTTTTCGGGTATCTCATTAAAAGGTGTCCCAGATGTTTGTGCTCTGATTCGTGTTGATCTGGTCTTTGCAGGCTCTAATTATCAATCAAGATGAATGAATTAGTCACCCACTCTATGAAAGGCCTGCTTATGCGTATGACCAGGACCCAAGCTAAGTGTCCTCAGGGGTTTCTGACCTCCGTTTCCTTGCATGGATCAGGGAAGGGGTCTCGATCTCAGTTCTTCTTCCTGACATGTCTTGGACGCTATCCATGTGTTGTGTTGTTGTACTTGGGGACACGTAAGTAAGGATGCGCAGAAACATTTGCACACTTCAGGAACAGCTATGCACGTGTCTGTAACTCCTTTGTCTTCTGGTACAGTATTTTTACTGGAATGTTTCTGGGTAAATAACTCTTCTAGATGCAGGGGAGACATCTCTAGTTGCCGAGTTGGGAGAAAAACAATGTCCCAGGAATCCGGTTACAGCATTGTAGCATGTCCGACTCCCTTCCGTTGCCACTGGTCTCTTCTTAACAGGGATACAAACCACCCAGTGGGCACTTAGTGAGGTGAGAATGCCCTGTGAATGTGCACCAAGCAAGCGTTGTTTCTATAGTAACAGCAGGTGACTGCAACTGTTTGAAGGGAATGTGACTAAAAATGGTGTGTATGTGTGTGTGTGTGTGTGTGTGTGTGCGCGTATGGTGTGTGTGTGTGTGTGTGGTGTGTGTGTCTGTGTGTGGTGTGTGTGTATTTGTGTGTGTGGTGTGTGTGTATGTGTGTGTCTATGTGTGGTGTGTGTGTCTGTGTATGTCTGTGTGTGGTGTGTGTGTCTGTGTGTATGTGTGTGTGGTGTGTGTGTGTCTGTGTGTGTGTGTGTAGAAGAGAGCTATTAAATGTCCTTCATCAAAGATGGACAAGTAGTTGTGTGTATAGAATTATATTACATACATACATGGTAAATGTGTGTGAATATAAATGGCCTTGCATAAAAAGCCCATTTCTAGTTATCTAGGACAGTTGACAAAATTTTTTCCTTTAATGTACATGGGCTAAAATTTTTAAATTACCATATCTGACATTTGGAAGGCAGCTCTGGAGGAATCTTGTCGCACAAGCAAATCCTTGGCGAGTGGCTGGATGGTAATTTGCCTTGAAGAATGCACGAAGCAGGCTGCATTTCTGCAGAAGGTTGCTCATGAGTGAGTCATTTTCAGCATGCGGAAATGTTTACATCTATTTGCTCTCAACCCAGCGCAGAGAGAAAACCTCCCCCTTGAAATCAGCAAGAAGCTCATGAGTCCCACAACAGTTTTCTGTCTCCCAGGAAATCATCTGTAGGAGGAAGATGCTCTGGCCTTTGTGCCTCCCTTGATCCCTTGGGGGAACTCCAGCACTGGGCACAAGAAGGCTTAGGTGTAGACTAGAGGCTCAGGAGTGCTTGCCATAGAAGTGTAATGACTTGAGTTTGAATCCCCAGAACCCACATTAAAGACAAACAAACAAAAACAACTGACATGGCATTATGGGTAATCCCACTGCCCAGGAGGGAGAGACCTGGGACGCTGAAGTCTCTGGGACTTGTCTTAAAAAAACAATGTGACCAGATGGCTCCTGAGAAACTGAGGAGTGACACCTTGAGGCTGATCTCTGGCATACAGAAACACATACACACTCACACACACACAATCACACATGCACACACAAACATGCACTCATGTGGTTATGTGTGCTCACACACTCACAAGTTTTATACTCTTTGATGCAGTTGTCCCCACTTCTGGGAGTTTACTGTAAAGAAATTAGCCTACACACCGAAAACGTATTTATTGATGCATTATTAGTGTAACATTGGTAGTAACATGAGTTACGCTAATTGAAATATTATCTATCAAGAAATTGTTATCACACAGCCACTTGATATATTTATAAAAATGCAAATAAATATGCACATAATTATTAATATCATTATATTAAATTATGTAGTTACATTAAATATACACAAATTTACATAAACACAAGAAGAATATATTATGCTATTAAGTTTAAACTACATCTCCAAGCTCTAATATGCTTTGAGAAAATATAGCTTAAGAAAAGGAAAGGTAAGCCCAAGGAGCATGTCCCATGAAAGTCTTCACTTACCAGGAAAGTGGGACAGAGGGGAGGACATCCTATGGGGACTCTAGGTGAGAGAAACATGGGAGAATGGGGAAATAGAAGGATCCAGAGGGTCCTAGAAACCTACAAGAATAACATTATGATGGACAGATCTAGGCCCAGGGGTTCTGCTCAAACTATGGCACCAGTCAAGGACAATACATGCAGTAAACTTCAAACCCCTACCCAGATCTAGCCAATGGACAGGACACTCTCCACAGTTGAGTGGAGAGTGGGGACTAACTTTCACATGAACTCTGGTGCCCCATATTTGACCACGTCCCCTGGATGGGGAGACCTGGTGGCACTCAGAGGAAGGATAGCAGGCTACCAAGAAGAGACTTGATACCCTATGAGCATATACAGGGGGAGGAGACCCCCCTCAGTCACAGTCATAGGGGAGGAGAGTAGGGGGAAAATGGGAGGGAGGGAGGAATGGGAGGATACAAGGGATGGGGTAACCATTGAGATGGAATATGAATACATTAATAAAATATATTTTAAAGAAAAGGAAAGGTGTGTGGTGGTACATGCCTGTGCTTCCTGCACCCTGGAGCTGTAGACAAGGAAAACTGCACCCCAGCCTCCACTCAGGCCAGCCTCCCTCCTCTGGGAACACAATGGTTGTGTCTTCCTGTTGCCGTCCCAAGCTCACTTCTATACAGCTCTCCAAAGCTTGTGGCTTGTCATCCACTGCTCACTGTGGCAACGGCTGTGTAGAAATGCAAAAAGATAGGCGCTCAGGCTGGGGAGCAGACTCAGTTGGTAAAGAGCTTGCCTTGCTGGCATGGGGACCCGGGTATATGGGCAGCAAAAACTGGACTCAGTGGCGCATATGCATATGCATACGTGTATAGATATGAACATATGTACATATGTGGGCATCAGGTGGGAGAGGGAGTGGAGGGCAGATCCAGGGGGAGTTACCAGGCAGACATGGGGAGCGAACCTGATCAAAATACATTGTATGTACGTATGAAAGTCTCAAAAAAAATTTTAAATTACCATTTAAAAATACTGCATGTCCATGCGAGACTGGTGCATTAAGCTTTTCAGAAATTTCATTTTAAGAACTAAATATGGCAGTAATCACAGGGAAAAAAATTATATGGCAAACTTTTATGGTAAAAGTAACAATCTGTGCTTTTTCCAATAGGAGAATTTTAAAAGTAGTCCAGAGTTCAAAAGAAATTAAAAAAACAAAACAAAACAAAACAAAAAAACTATGTAAGTATGATTCCCCAAAGCACCAACTGCTGCATTCACTACTGTGAATCAGGGCCCATTTTAAAGCCGTAACTTAGTGTTTAGTCAGAAGCAAGAACTAATTTAGATGTGATCACTGTCGAGGAGTCTTCCAGCCATGGCCATCACAATACAATTAGTCTTCAATTTGTAATCGAGGGCGATTCCCACGGGAGTCACTCACTGATGAATCTCAAATAAGCAGCCCTTTAAACCTGTGAAGGGCGGCGGGGGGGGGGGGGGGGGGGGGGAGGGGGGGGGAAG
The DNA here is from genome assembly GCF_903995435.1 of Acomys russatus. Classification (NCBI taxonomy): domain Eukaryota; kingdom Metazoa; phylum Chordata; class Mammalia; order Rodentia; family Muridae; genus Acomys; species Acomys russatus. Next base: position 61,012,963 of record NC_067150.1, on the reverse strand, counting down.
AATAAAAATGGCTAATTACACGTAATTACACGCTAAAGAGGAAAGGAAAGTGGAGAGAGAAAGTAAAGTTGAAATCTGTGGGATGTGGCTGCAGATTCCTTAAAACCTGGACCAGTCATGAGGCAAGGCTATCGCACCCAGCAGGGGAGAAGGCATACTGAGAGAGGCTGGGACCAGGGGTGGACCGAACCCTTCTTGCCTGCCGTTCAGCCATGGCTCTGGAGCAGAAGTGGACATAGGCCTGAGGTTGTAGCTACTCCCTGCCTAAAATGTACTTAGGCTCTGGGTCGAGGGCTCTGGCAAGGCTTTGGGAGAAACCACTGAGCTTTCCTAGTCTGGAGCTGAGCAAGCCTCACCCAAGTACGGGGCCGAGCCGCTGGGAAGTCAGCACTTTGAAACATGCAGCGTGCTACTGGGTGCTCCAGCCATGGACGCTCCCAGGTGCCACATAAGTGAAGATGCGCTTTGGTCATGACTCCTCTCTTCTTCCTTTTTGACTCAACCTGGCCTAAACTGGATTTCTGTCTTCTATAGTATTGAGGCTCACTGATTATGAGGCCCACATTAGTTTTTTGCCCCAGACCCAATTTGTATCATTAGACAACCCATTGGGTCACATGTCAGTTGGAGAAGATGAGAGATGGATGGAGGCCCTTAACCAAATTGTCTCGTTCAGAAACTTGCCGGACGTGGTGGTGCATGCCTTTAATCCTAGCGCTCGGGAGGCAGAGGCAGGTGGATCGCTGTGAGTTCGAGGCCAGCCTGGTCTACAAAGCAAGTCCAGAGCAGCCAAGGCTAACAGAGAGAGACTGTCTCAAAACAAAACAAAACAAAAAAACAGAGAGATTCTGTCTCAAAAAACAAACAAATAAACAAATACACCACCACAACAACAAAAACCAAAGAAACTTGGACTTTGGGTAAGTGGCTCTTCTGACAATCTGTTTGTCCCTTGATGCCTGAAACTGCGCTCATATTGTATTTAGTTTTCTCAAACTAAGCAGTTGCTCAGAAATTTGGTTGAGTTTTGTCTGTCTTGTGACTGGTGACACCAAGCTATTAGATGCTGCCCTGGATAGTTTTATGGCAACCGCACACAAGTTAGAGTCGTCAGGACGTCTCAGTTGAAAAATGCCTCTATGAGATTAGGCTATGAACAAGCCTGCAGGGCATTTTCTTAATTAGTGATTGGTGTGGGTGGGCTCAGGCCACTGTGGGTGGGGCTGCCCTCGAGCAGCTGCCTGCCTCCAGCAGGTCCTCTCCTGACTTCCTTCAGTGATGAACAGTGATATGGGGTTATAAGCCAAAGAAACCTTTTCCTCCCCAACTTGCTTTTTGGCCATGGTGTTTCATTGCAGCAATAAAACCCCAACTAAGACAGACACAAAAGGGTAATTCATTATGACACATCTGCTTATTTTTGCTGAGTTTCTTCTGTGTGAGGAGCCCAGAATTTGGAGGAGTCTGAGAGTGAGCTTCTTTATGTAACTTTAAGTAACCATGACTTGGATACAAAGAGTTTGGAAGAAGACACTAAAAAGAGAAGAGCCAACAGCAGAGTTTGTGTTACATGCTAGTCAGAGCCATGGGAAACTAGGCTCAGTGCCACTGCAGACCTCTGGGAACCATACAGAGTGAGCCATTGGGGCTCTGCTTCAACCTCCCCCCTCCCTGGTGCTGTCAACCTGCAAGTAGCTGGGGGTGATGGAGACCTCAGGAGGCAGGTGAGCTCCACCTGAGGTGAGACCTCAGGAGGCAGGCTTCTTTGAGCAGTTCATTTAATTGGGGGAAACCGAAGTGGGCAGAGGCTGTCAGAGTGACTTATACACCATTGGCTGGGACTCAGGGGCTGAGCATGCCTTATATGCATGAAGAGGATTCAAGAAGCTTGCTGGACATGACCTTATAAGGAGAGAGGAAGTTTAGCCTGCAACCATAGGACTGCCTCTGGCATGGTGGGGGAAGGGGGTGGGATGTGCAGGGACATGCAGGCCTTGGCCAGCGGAGGGAATGGTCCCCACTCCTACCACTCTCAAGGTAAGATTTCTGGGGTTGGACAGGATTTGACCCACTTCTGCTCTGGACTGGGGGCTGGGTATCAACTCATGGGTATAGAATCCACAATGGTTGAAGGGTTTATTTCCCAACACTAGTTGTCTATTACACACACACACACACACACACACACACACACACACACACACACACGTCCTGCTGGGAAGGACAGGACCAGTCAACCCAAAGTCATTGAGAAATGATGCGTACCATTCAAGAAATACTTCCTTAAAATTTTTACTATTGGATCCATCAACAAATATTTATTTAACAGATAGTATATGAGATGTCTAATGTCTTGGATCACTCCTCTGCATAGCTGAGACACATTAGAAAAAAAATCAGAGCAGAAACTCTGTGCTATAGAAGAGTCCACCACAGCTGTGTGAACCAGACAACCCAGGAGACATGTGTGGTGGGTGACATCAGCTCCAGATTGCCAATACTTTAAACTCAGGAATCTAGCCAACAAAAATAGCATTGTTGGTGGTATGGGCCATTGGTAATATGCTTTTGGTCTTGTTCAGGTTCTATCTTGGGAGTGTCCCCCATGAACCTCAGTGACTGTGCTTTTATTGCTAGGACCACAGGACTTTGTGAGAGCAGAAACTGTGAGGTTTAGCTCAAGAACACAGCTCTTCATCCACAGCATCTACTGTATTACTTCAAGCATACAAGTTGTTATTAGTATTATTTGTTTTAGAGTTTTTTGAGACAGAGTTTCTCTTTGTAGCCTTGACTTTCCTGAACTTACTCTGTAGACCAGGACCGCCTTGAACTCACAGAATCAACTTGCCTCTGCCTCCCAAGTGCTGGGATTAAAGGTGTGCACCACTGTGCCTGGCTGGCTACATTATTTTTTTCATGACTTTGGCTTGGCTGGTCCTGTTTACCCTGCCATGTTACTACTCTGGAGTGAAGTGTGTGCACAGTTCCCGAATGATTCAGGCTTGGATGGTCTGTGGGGCTGGGTGTCAAAGCCTGAGCTTCTGGAAAGTTCCACATCCAAACAGAACAGATTATAAGGAGCACAAGAGTTCAAAACAGAAAATAATAAACCCTTGTGACCTCAAGAAGATAGTGTGTGGGTGGGATCTGAACTAAAGCTGAGTCTGGACAGTGGATGGCAAAGTGGCTGCATCCTCAGGAAGACCGTCAACCAGAGGGCACATGCAGTGACCGTGCCTTCTCGAAGATGAGCAAGGGCTATTGAGAAGAAAATGCTAGAAAAATTGCTGGAAGTTTCTTTTCTCTGCTTCCTGGATGTGTACAAACGTGCTCTGAGTCCAGAGAGAAGCAGTACAGGAAGGAAAGATGCACGAATTCATTCATCAACCAGTCAACCAATCAATCATCAAATATCTGAAATGTTATGTACCAGGCATGTGGTCCCGAGGTTGTGTTGGGAACAGGTGAAGAAACTAATCTTAAGTACTGCCACTTTTGACTTCAGACTCCATTTTACCTATGGAGTGAATCAAAGTTCAAGCTCCCTAGGGGAGCTGGGAGCTTTCCAGAAGCTGACCTACTCCCTCTTTAAGTAACAATAGTTCCCCCCAAAACATAGTGCCTGTTCCTAACAACAGAAAGAAAAAGTGAATTAGAATGGTTGGGTAAAAGACACTTACATTCAATGTCACTGGACAATGATGGAACACTTGGAAAAGTCCCTGATCCCCGAGTTCTGATTGGTGAGAATTACAGCTGTAACTTAGCCCAGGTGCTTGTGGCTTTTATGCTTATAAAATCTGTTTCATCCCCAGCTTGGGACTGACTGCTGGAAGAAACAAGTCTCCCAAGCCTTTGTCTGGGAGCCCTGAGACTCTGCTTATGTGGTGGGAATAAAAAAAAAATTTGCTCTTTTAGGAGCCCACTGGTGTATTCTCTCCCCTTCCTCAAGTTGCAAAACCGACACAGGGTAACAATTGCAGTGATTGATAAGCAAAACAGACACAGTGTTGTCCCCCGGGAGCTTAAATTCTGGCGGGGAGATAACAGGAAACAAAGAGTTCCGGAAACAAGCAGAGGATAGAAAATTGCTGCAGTGACTGTGTAGCAAAATTAAGGCTCTCTAAGAGAGGCTAAGGGTTTTGTTTTTTGTTTGTTTGTTTTTACCTAAAGCTCAGGAGAGGACTCTGAGGTGACATGAATACTAAAACATGAACAAATGTGACACAGGCCAAGGGCAAGGGAGTTAACGGGGTGGGGGACAGTGCCTGCTAAGACTCCAGAGACTGAAGAACTCCTCAGGTCTAACACATGGAAAGAGGCCAGAGAGGCTGGTCAGGGAGGGGGAATAGGAGTGTGTCCAAGGGGAATTAGAGGGTAGGAAACAGCCTAGGAGGCTTAAGTGAAGATTTTGACATTTGTTCTAAAAGCAGTGAGACAGAACCGAAGAAGAAAAAGAAATGCCCTTTTCCAGATACTTGGCTGAGGTGCGGCAGGAAACAGGCGGGCTCCTGAGTGAGTGACCTGTTGTCACACCCTTGTCCCATAGCTAACCCTAGACTTGGTGTCACAGGGATGGATCCACACAGAAATCCAGGAGATTTGTGGTGCCGAGATGAGCGAACTTGTTAGGTTTCTAAGTGAGAAAGAGGGAGATCGTGGGGACCACTCCTGGATTTCTGCTTGCAGCACCTACAGGGTAGAGATGTCAATCACTGAGCTGGGAGGGGGAGCCAGTGGGTGGGGAGGAAGGGTTCCGTTTGGACGCGTTAAGCGTGAGACAAGTGAGATGACAAGTTGGCATGTCTCATTACGGAGCTGGAGCTGTGGATGACCCGGGGCTCAGCAGAAAAGTCAGGGAAGCGCTCAGATCCGCCCGCTAGGATACTTTTGGCTGTTTTATGTTTCCATTTATTATTTATCGGTGGTGCAGGGATGGAGTGGTGCTCTCGGTCCCTAGAAACAAAGACTTCTCACAGAAAATGATGGCGCTCGGCTGTTATAAGTGGGGTAAGCTTCACAGTGTCACACGCATGGTGCTTCCAATTACAATTTAAGGCGTGAAACAGAATGAAACACTTTTTTTTTTTTTTTTTAATCCCAGAGGGGGTGTTTGATAGATAAGAACTGAGCTTCTAGTGTTGAGATTGATGCTTATGAGTACACGGAGAAGTTAAAAAGTGGGAAAAATAACATTGCTGAGGGTGGAAGATTTCAGTACTAGGCTGAGGCAGGAGGATTGCCACAAGTTTAAGGCCAGCTGGGTTACATACTGGGTTCTATGCTAGCTTGGGCTACATAAATAAATAAGCACATAGCTTTAGCAATAGCTCTCAATAGATGGTTAGGGAGCTCACTGATGGCTTTAATATTCATTTCCTAAATTTCCAGGTGTTTGGGGGAAAACACATATTAATTTTACAATGTTACCTTAAAGCATCTTTCTAATTTATACTCTGATTAGAAAAGACAGGGTTATAATCACCAACTAGAATTCAGGTTTATTACATTTAGGAATACCTTTGTTCAGCGAATGAGCTATTTCTATAAATTAAAATGCAGATTCATTAAAATTTTTTTCATCTTATTCTGGTAAATTACCACTATAATTTCTTACTTAAAAAAAAAAATATATATATATGCTTTATTATTTATTTAGGTATATGTGTGGTTGGGTGCCCACAGAGGAGGATGTTGGACCTCCTGGGGCTGGAGTTGCAACACTCACCAGCTGTGAGTGCTGGGCACCAAACTCACGCCTTTGCAAGAGCAACAAGTGCTCTTTACCCCCCCCCCCACCCCCGAGCCATCTCTCCAGGTCCACATGACAAACGCTCCGCAAGGTACCCATGTAAGTGCCGCGGAATACGTGTGGCCTGGCACTGTTTCATAGATGAGAATTTTGCGGCTTTAAGCGGCCAGCTAAATTGCCAAAAGAGAATGCATCACGGGGCTGGGAGTTGAGCTTCAGTTTGATGCTCATCCCATTTCATCAAAGCTTCCTTATGAGTGCAATATGGGTTAGAGTTGCTCACGTGTGACTCGGGCTGTGTAAAGATGTCCACACACAAGGTGTGAGGAAAACAGAGGCTGGATCGTGCCCTAGTTTGGTTTTGGTTACTGCGGTTACAACAAACAAACAACCAACCAAAACTCTTGACGAAAAGCAACTTAGGGGAGAAAGGGTTTTATTTTAGCTCAGAATTTGAGGTTACAGTCTGTCGTGGCCAGGAAGACAAGGCGGGAACGTCTGGTCACGGCCCAGGGCAGAGAGAAATGGACACTGTGCGTGATTGTTCATTCTCATGTATTCAGCTCGGTTTTCCCACTTGTAAACGGTTTAGGGTCGTTAGGAGCTTAGGGAATGGTGCTGCCCACAGTGGGGCTGAGTCTTTCCGTATTAATCAAGACAATGCTCACAGGACGATGCAATGTAGGCAATCCCTCATTGAGACTATCTTCCTAGGTGATCCTTTGATATTAAAGCCAAGCATTATAGAACTGATTTGAGGAAACCAGGCTGCCTTGTTTAGAGGCTACGCTACTCCGAGAAGTCAGCTGGAGGTGTGCTTCTCTTCTGCTCAACTGAGCCATCTGGAAAGCTCCTTCATTCTCAAAGGTTTATGGCTGTGTTTGGATTTAGATTTTAACATCAGGCTGGGTGTGGTGGTGTACACCTTTAATCCCAGCTCTCAGGAGGCAGAGGCAGGTGTGAGAGCTGAGACTGAGGCTAGCCTGGTCTACATAGTGAGTTCCAGGCCAGTCAGTGCCACCCAGTGAGACCCTGTCTCAAATATCAATCAGTAAATAAATCCAGCACCTTAGCTCTGTGCGTTATTGTGCGGCTCTGTGGTTCTGACGCAGCCTGAACAAGAGGTCAGTAACTTGGCAAGAAGTGACTTCATTTGTTTAGGCTATTACACGAAGCTTTAAAACATCTTTATGACCCTAAATTAAAAGTCAACACGGGAGGAAGCAACAGAAAGAGGGAGGTGAGAGCACACTAATGACCAGAGAGCACTGACTGTGTGTGTGGAACGCTCATAACGAAGCCCCTTGCTTTGTATAATTAACACACGTTCGTGTAAAAAAAAACATCACGACAAAACACTGAGAGTACAGGGTAAACAGCATTTTTGTATTATTAGAAGGCAGGTAAATTGGCGCAATCTTCTTCTTTTTTTTTTTTTTTTTTTTTTTTTTTTTTTTTTTTTTCTTTCAAAGAACAGTTTGCAATTCCTATAACAATTTGACCCAGGAAATCTATTTCTAGGAATGTAGCTCACAGCTGTCATACCCTGCAGCTACGCTGGTGTGCGGCCACCAAGAAGACTATAGAGGGATGTTCTCCGCCACACCGGATAGGATTGCGGAGGGCTCACAGCAGCAGGAGACTGGAGACGACTGGTTAAAGACAAGAGGCATACCCACCCTGCAGGAGGCTCCCTGCAGGCATTAAAAACAAATGAAGAGCCGAGGAATGGCCTGCTGTGCTGGAGTATTTGCCTAGGTGTGTAAAAAGCCCTGGGGCTCAGCACCCAGCACCACAGAGAAAAAGTTCCGAAGAGAGGAGAGAGAAAAGCAGGCAGGAAATGGCTATATGTAATGTTGTGGAACAATGTGGATATGTTCTTAGCTTAAAGCAAAAGTAGAGTCTTACTGGGTAGGCTGGGGTAGCTTTAGTGTGTGTGTGCATGCGTGTGTGTGTGTGTATGTGTGTGTGTGTGTGTGTGTACCACTGGTGTGCAGGAGCCCACAGAAATCAGAAGAGAGTGACAAATGCCTTCGAACTAGAGTCATGGAGGTTGGATGGTTGGTATCCTGTTGCTTGTTGAGTGCACGGTGCATGCTTGCATGTGAGTGCGGAGTGCACGGTGCATGCTTGCATGTAAGTGCAGAGTGCAAGGCACATGCTTACATGTGAGTGCAGAGTGCAAGGCACATGCTTACATGTGAGTGTGGAGTGCAAGGCACATGCTTGCATGTAAGTGCAATCCATCCAGAGAAAGGAGCTGGGACGGGATGGGAAGAAACTGCTTGTAACTCAATATTTTAAACTATGCCTGTGTGTCGTGCCTTGGAGGAAAGGATGACGGATGGATGACTGATAGAGGTCAAAGGAAGCCAACAGAGAGCCGTGATATTACATGATCCAGGAGCTAGAGGCAACTGGCTCAGCCTCTCCTGACCATCACTAGTAGGAGAGGCATCCCTCATACCATCTGTGTGTCCCAGGAGAGAAGAGAAGCCACAGCTGTGACTGTCCTGTGTTTGAAGTGCCTGCTTTCATTTTCACCACAGGTCCACAGACTGGACAGAAACCTGTTGCTCCCTTACAAGGCGCGTACATTTGGGTTCAGTTAGGGGAATGTCACTCACCATGGGGCACATAATTTGCAAGGTGCAGCATCAGTGGCAGACAAACGCAAAGCCACTGATCACTCTGACTACTGACTAGAGCCAGCGGTGATACTGAAAAAATTAATACATGCCTGCTTTAAAAAAAAAAAAAAGCAAAACAACAACAACAACAACAACAACAAAAAACTTACCTGCAAGCCCAACATCCTGAGTTCAGAGCACCAGAACCCAGTAGAAGCCAGATACAGCAGTTCACGCACCACTATGGGAAGATGGGAGGGGGAAACAGGACAACTTGTCTGCCCTGGTTTACACAGTGGTGACGAGAGACCCTGTCTCAAACAAGGTAGGAGGTGAGGACCCGCCTCTGGCTGTTATCTGATCTAAATAGAATCTGGTGTGGGTGCACGCATGCGTGTACACACACACACACACACACACACACACACACACACACACACACACACAGAGAGACACACGTTGGCTTTGTCCAAAATGTGCGTTTCCTCCAGGTTTTGCATTTCCCTAAATACAAATCCGCCCATTTCAGCCGAGGATAAAGGTCCAGTGAGCTGAGCATCCACAACAGACAGAAGGAACGCCAAGGAAGTTCACCCTAACCCAGGTTAATTCCAGTCTTGTTATGCCCGGGGAGGATAGGGACCCAAAGACAACCCCCCACTCTCCCCCACGCCCAAGCCCCCACCTTCCCATCCCCCAACCCTCCCCTCCCCTACCTCCCACCCCTCCACCGTCCCCCACTCTCCCCCACCTCTCCCCATCCTGCACTCTGAAGGCCCAGCACAGCATGGATAAACAACCTCGGCAGCCAGCTGATGGCTCCTCATCTTTCTTCCCCAGAAAGGAAGCCCCCTGAGACTTTGGGATTAAGAGTCCGTTTCAAACCCCAAGGCTGCTCCCTGGTCTGGTCAGCCCTGTCTCCTCAGGGATGGTTATCTGGACGCTGCCATCATGGGTCTTCACCACAGAAAGTGCGGTCACCCCTTCTCAGTGAACAGCTGCACTGGGGCCATTACCACACTCACCTGGGCGCCCCAGACAGGAAAAGCATCCCGAAGCCTTCTTCCTGCTTTCCTTTCCTCCCCCACTCCCAAGTTTCCCCTAAATTGCTTTGACAGAGCGTTAACCAACTGCCTCAGATAAACACGACTCTCCAGGACTGGGTTACCTTGCACACAAGTTACCCAGCCTTGCCTTAGTAAAGCCCCTGTCCTCTAAAGTAACGGTGAATATTCAAATACTGTAATTGGAGGTGATTTACATTGTTTTGAATTAACTAAAATTCCATTGTTAAGCACAAATACGGCTCCAGTAAATCACCATGCTTTTAATAGGTCCACGTGAGCAGGTTACAGAGCACACTGGATTTATGAGGCTCCTGGGGAGCTGACCACTGTATCATGCTTCCTGCTGGTAGGTAATATGCATGACACATTTCTGGACACTAATTCATTTATTTAATAGTAACAGTATGCAAAAACAGTGTTCGCAACGAGGCTGACAAAGGAGGTATAAAAGTTTTATTAATCCATAGCTAATCAAAGGCCAGCGGAAGGCCCATAATGGTGGCATTTACAGACCATATCGAATGTGAATAAATTAAATTTTTGTTTCCTAAAAATCTTACTAATAGGATGTATTCGACTTGAACCATTTATACTTTTAATTACAGAGGCAGGCTGAGGAGCTGCTTGCTGGCCACACATGCCGGGAAAGCTACACCTTTGCCTCCAGGTCCAACAGCAATGCTGCTGTCTCAAAAACAAAAAACAAAAAACAAAAACAAAACAAAAAACCCCAGCCAACGACATCAGCTGCCTCCTGCTGCAAACTGCTATGTCTTTTGGGATGTTGCTCATTTAACTGTGCGCTGTCTGTCATTAGAAAGTTTCTTCACTCTGAAAGATAAGTGATGCTTATTTCGTATTTATCCCATCACACCAATCCCGCATGGAACACATGGGCATGGAGCTAGTGTCTCTATGCTATATATAGGTATACGTATACGTACACACATACACAATTTCAGGACCCGTTTGTTTGCAGTGCCAGCAAGGAAAATGGGGAGAGATCATGAGGAAACAACACTCACCCTGCTTAGTTTAATACTCGAATGTTTTGTTCATCATTTCTGAGGCAGAACACAAGGAAATCAAGGCATTAAAACCACAGCTTCTCCCTGTTAAAGACTAAGTATGAGGCATTGGTCTCTCCACCACGTGGCAACAAGCCAGCTCTGACGTAATTATTTCATCTTAATATTGTTCTGATATTGAAAGAAGAGAGAGAACATAAAACTATCTGCGGCAATGTTTTCACAGGTGCTTTGCCACCACCATCTCGCTTGGATATCAGGAGGTTTTGTGTTAAAAAGGGTTCCATGGTGCTGTAAGTGTGTGCTCGTGGAGAGCCACCATGGGGGGGCGGGACATGAGGTCAAGTACTTCCTGTGCTGATTTTATTGTGCAGTATGTGTGTGGTGCCTGGTGTGTGTGGTGTGTATTATATGTGTGTTCATGCATGCGTGTGTGTGTGTGTGTGTGATGCGTGCTTGCGTGTGTGTGTGTGTGTACATGTGGTGTGTGTGTGTGTGTGTGTGTGTGGTGCCTGCGTGTGTATGTGTGCCGTGTGTGTATATTTGTGTGTGGTGTGTGGTATGTGTGTGTGCGTGTGTGTGAGTGTGTGTGTGTGTGGTGCCTGCGTGTGTATGTGTGTCGTGTGTGTATATTTGTGTGGGGTGTGTGGTATGTGTGTGTGCGTGTGTGTGTGTGTGTGTGTGTGTGTGTGTGCGGTGCCTGCGTGTGTATGTGTGCCGTGTGTGTATATTTGTGTGTGGTGTGTGGTATGTGTGTGTGCGTGTGTGTGAGTGTGTGTGTGTGTGTGGTGCCTGCGTGTGTATGTGTGCCATGTGTGTATATTTGTGTGTGGTGTGTGGTATGTGTGTGTGCGTGTGTGTGTGTGTGTGTGGTGCCTGCATGTGTATGTGTGCTGTGTGTGTATATTTGTGTGTGGTATGTGTGTGTGTGTGTGTGTGTGTGTTGGACGTCTGTAGAGATCTGAGGTTAATATTAGGAGTCATCCTAGATTGCTTTTCCACCACATTCAATGACACAAGGTCTCTCAGTCAAACCCTGAGCATGCAGGTATGTCTAGTCTCGGCAGCCATCTGCACTTCCCTTGTCTCCCTCCACCGTTCCAGGGTGACATCACAGGCAGACCACTGCATCCACTTGGCATTTACACAGGTTCTGGAATAAGAACTTTGGTTCTCACTCTTGCAGGGCAGGTATTTCACCACTCAGCTGTCTTCTAGTCTCCTCCCCCCCCCGCCCCCTTGTGGAACTTTTAGTGGGAAGAAAAGGGCGGCTAACTCTAGGACACATCAGTGTCTGGCTTGATGTCCCACACTGACAACCAGCATATAGCAAGGGAACTCGAGTCTTTCTGGAGGGTCTCTGAGTGCTGCCTAGTCTCTGATTATAACTACTGTTACTGTGAGGATCTTCTCCCCTCCTTTGCTTTAGGTCTTTTTTAGTCAACTTCAAAATTTCTAAATACACACACGCACACATGCACACTCACACACACCATACACACCATACATGCACACACACACCATACGCACACACACATGCACGCACACACACACACACTTGCCCACCTGTTTTGACTTAACCATCGACGAACTTGACCCTTGAACTGTGGTCTGAAATAAATCCCTTCTCCCTTAAGTTGCTTTTGTCAGGACATTTTATTACAACAACAGGGAAAGAAAAATACTGAGAGAGTAGACTGCTGACTAGTGGAATGGAACAGTCTAGAAAAAGCCCACATAGACAGATACAGTTAATTGGTAACCACCAGAAGTGCCAAGGTAATTCAAAGAGAAAGAACTGTTTGCTCAAACGATTAGATTTGATTGAATGCCAAAAAATTAACCTTGATCTAGATATAAAACTTAACTTTCAATGAGTCATAGGCATAAATGCAAAAACCACAACTATAAAATTTCTAGAAGAAACATATGACCTTGGCAAGGCAAAGATGTCTTAGTTTTAACATCAAATGCACTATGTAAAGAAGAAAAAAAAATCAATATCCCTTAATAATGTTGAAAATGTGTGTTCTTACAAAGACTCAGTAATAAAACAAAATTGGGAAAATATTTACAAAACAAATATTCTGGACCTGTTTTTATAACTTAATAGTAAATCTGATGTTGTCTTTTAAACACATAACATTTTGAACAGACTACATGAAAAAAGAAGAAATCATAGCAAATAAAGATGAGTCATTAGAAACTGCAAATGAGAAGAGGACATGGCTTGGTGAGGATGGTGCTTGCTGCACCAGCATAAGGTTGCACCCCTAGAACCCACCTACAAGCCAGGCTCAATGATGAGTGACTGTGACTTCAGCACTGGGAGGTGAGACAGGCAAAGCCTGGGGATTACTGCCAGTCTAGGCCAAATTGTAAGATGTGGAGTCAATGAGAAACAATGTCCTAAAAAATAAAAACCAAACCAAACCAACCAAACAAACAAACAAGCCGCAAGGTGGAGAATGATTGAGGAGAGACATTTCAACATCAACTTCTGGCCTCCATATGTGGGAGAACACCTGCATATACTCACACACACACATCATCCATCCTTCTCTCCTTCCATCCCTCCCTCCCTCCATCCACTCATCCATCCATCCATCCACCCACCCATCCCTCATCTATCTATCCATCCACCCATCCATCCCTCCACCCACTCACTCATCCATCCATGCATCCATCCGTCGGTCCATCCATCCTTCCATCCATCCATCCATCCATCCATCCATCCATCCAAATGGAAAACATGAAGCACCACAGTATACTCACCAGAACGGTTGTTGAAAAATCTGAGAACACAAAACCGCGGAGAGGAGGTGCGAAGGAGTAGGGCAAGCTCTCCGACACTATCTTGTGGGTTGAATAATGCAAATTCTGGAAAGTAAAGAAATGATGTGTGTAGGGGGGAAACTCAGGGGCTCCCAACTAGATTCGACTGAAATAGATCATTACCAGGACAGACAATCGCCAAAATGTCAAAAAGTAAAAGATGAAGGCAAAAATCCTCAAAAACAACAAAGAATATCAATTCATACATAGGATTGCCCATTAGGCTTACAGCAGGCCACTCAGCAGAAAGCTTGCATACCAGAGGAAGGTGAGATGCTATATCAAAAGTGCCAGGGGGAAAGTCAACCAAGAATATTACACTCAAAAAAAATCCTCAAAAATGAAGGTGATGTAGTGTTTCCAGACGAATAGGGACTGAGCGAATCCGTCAGCTCTAGACCAGCCCCGCAATAAACACTGGATGAGTCCTGCTCTATGTGGTAACTTCTTTCTTTTTTGAAGACAGTAATCTGTACTACATGTTTTTTAAAGATTCACATATCTTAGGTTTGCCTGCATCCATGTATACATGCCACATTCGTGCAGTACTCAAAGAGGCCAAAAGAGGGCATCATATTCCCCGCGACTAGAGTTACAGAGTGCTGTGAGCCACTAACGACTAATGTGGGTACCAGGAATTGAACCTGGGTCTTCTGCAAGAGCGACAGGTGCTCTTATCCACTGGGCCATTTCTCCAAACCTGCAATTTCTCATTTAGTCAAACATATTTACTACTCAACCAAGAAATTCTACTCCAAGGTACTTAAGAGACATACAAACATATATCCATAAGCCTGAAGGCATCAGATTAGCAACTGCATATACAATTATCATTAGCCGGAAGTCCCTTTTAAAGGGTGGGTGGATCAGTAAATTGTGGCACATGTATACAATAGAATAGTGCTCAGTCATTAAGGAGGAATACACTGAAATATGCCACAGCATGGGTGAATCTGAGAAACTCCTCTAGTGGAAAGGTGCTGGATGCAAAAAGTTACATGGTGTTATGCCCAGCTCCATGAGTGGGTGGGGTGACACAAGCCTGTAATCCTGTCACTCAGGAACTGAAGGCAGAAGAATTAGAAACTCAAAGTCAGCCTTGACTATAACGCAAGTTCCAGACCAGTTTTTTTTTTTTTTTTTTTTTTGAGATGGGGGTTTCTCTGTGTAGTCTTCATTGTCCTGGAACTCTCTCTGTAGACAGGGCTGGCCTTGAACTCAGGAAGATCCACCTGCCTCTGCTTCCAGAGTGCTGTGACTGAAGGAGCGAACCGCCACCGCCTGGCTGATGAAGCTAACTTTTTAAAATAAGTAGAAGAAACTGATTTACAAAACAACTCAGACCTACTGGTTAGCACAGAAAATGCAGCAGTAATGACTGAAGATCTAAAGGGTATCATAGCTGAGTTCTGTGTCCTCCCTGAGGATCAGCTAATTGTTCCGTAATTCAACAGGCACCTGGATTCATTTAGGTTATAACACAATTTAAATGCTTCATTCAAATGAAAAGTATCTTAAAATAGCAATCCACAGCCCTCTCTCAGCCAGGAGTTTAAATGTAAAAATGTAAAGGACATTTTCAGCAAAGCCAGTCCTGTAGTGTGGCACAACTGTGCTCGGACTGAATGGGGTTTATTCTAGAAATGCTCCTGGTGTGACTGATAGCATCCACAAATAAAAAGAGAAAGTAAATAATGCGATTATGTCGCCTGACATTGGAAACCTTTGGATGTCCTTAGAAATTGTTGTAGTCCCCAGATCTGAGCTCAGTCTGTCCCTTAGCACTGTGGTTGGCTTTAATGCCAACTTGCCACAAATTAGAGGCACCTGAGTAGGGAGCCCCACTTGAGGGTTTGTCTTACTGACCATGATTGACATGGGAAGATCCACTCCAATGTGGGTGGCACCTTCTGGTGGCATCCATGGTCAAAGGGACCACGGAGGAAGGAAGTTTGCTTGCCCTTGATTGGCCTTGGCTCATATCTCTGAGTTAATTCATCCTGTTGCCGTCACCACTGCTGATTTCTTCACTGATAATGAGAGCCTGTGTTCCCAAGCTCCCATCACTGGCTGAGGACCAGCGGCTCCCCAGGAACTCCATGCGTTTTCTGTGACAGGTTTGGACTCCTGAGCACCCGACCTCAAGAGCCAAGCAACAGTCAGGCTCTCAGACACCTGAGTATGGTGGCTCTGCCAGTGATGCTAGCTGGACCAGAGCAGGTTTGAAGATGTTACCATAATCTGCCACAATGCAAGCCTTCTGGAAACAGTGGGGCTTCTTTTCTTCTGGCTCTTCGGGGGCGGAGGGAAGGGGAAGTGCCTCTAATTATTGAGGTGGGCACTGTGTGGTGCGCAGGCATAAGGCTCACTTCTAGAAAACTCCAGCTAGCACACGGAGCTTTGGCAGAGAGGGGGAGCCAGTGTGCAGTACAGGAGGTCTGAGTCAGGGTCCCTAGGCTTAGAGAGGTCCATGTTGCTGTCCTGCCGACCTCTCCAGGTTTTCCAGTCTCGGTGTCTCTGTGTGCTCACATCTGTGAGATGTGGAGCCGTTCAGATGCCTGATTAGCACTCCGTGTGCCCTAGAACTGTCAAATCTCTCTGCTTGACTAACTTCTCTGTAAGAGTCAGTACAGAGCAGAATTAATTTCAAGCTGACACAGGTGGAAATACTGACCTCTTGGCATCAAGGTTGTATTTCCCCCCTGATATTTTGGTTATATCTTATGGTTAAATTTTTTTCTTTTATAAGAGGCCAAGTTTTTCTTTTCTATGCAATTTTACAGAACTTAAACCAGATACCAAACAGAAGAATAAATGTCAGTTTTGTTTTGTTTTGTTTCTTTAATAGGAGGCAGATGTAGCTGCACAGACCTGTAATCCCGGTATTTAGGAGGCTGAGACAGGATGACTGAAAGTGTGAGGCTGGCCTGAGCTACATAGCAAGATCCTATCTCAAAAACCCAATAAGCTAACAAACAAAAAACAAGTTGGAAAGGAGGTGAGGTATAAGTTGAAAATCCTAGATGTTTGAGCTGGTTTGGGCTCCTATAACAAAACGCCACAGGCTGGGTGACGTATAAGCCTGAAAGTTGACGCAGCCTCCTTGTGGAGGCTGAAGGCTCAGGATGCAGAAGTTGGTAGACTCCGTGTCTGGACGGAGCCTGCTTCCTCAGGCCAGCCTTCCTGCTCCCACCCCACCTGCAGCCTAAACCACCCAAACTTGTCTCCCTGGAGGGAAGGAGCTGGGTCTCTTGAGGTCTCTTCTCTGAGGTCACTAATCTCATTTATAAAGGCAAGCCCCCAGGACCTAACAACTTCCTGGAGGCCCAACTCCTAACCCTGTCGCCACGTTTCAGCTCAGACATAGGTAGAGGACACACACACTTCTGTCACAGCACTGGCTTTGCATGAAGCACTCTTCTCTGGTGGCAGGCCTGCGTTTTCATTCCTGGTGCATGCTGGGAGTCTCGAAGTGGGGCACCCTGTGCCTCTGAGGCACTGACCACTGCAAGGGTCTATTCTTTCTCCTTCTCACCCGCCTTTTCTAACAGCATGTCTCGATGTTTGTGTGTGTGTGTGTGTGTGTGTGTGTGTGTGTGTGTGTGTGTGCGCGTGTCAATGCATGTGTAGGGGTCAGAAGACATTATGTTGAGTCGGTTATCTCTGTCCTTATTTGTGTGGGGTCAGGGGACCAAACACAGGTTACCAGGCTTCAGCCGCTGGTGAACTATCTTCTCTGCTTTGGGCCCAGCAATTAAAAAAAAACAAAAACAAAAAAAATTAAAAACTTTGGAAAATATACAAAGTGGAAATTTCCCAGATAGGAAACAAAAACTGAAGAGAACAAGACCTCTGGTTTGCCTTTGTAGCTGTTTGCAGGGGTGGGGGCGGGGCGCGGATCTCAATTAAAGTAGATTCTCTCACAGATATATGATCAAGTCCATTTTCCAAAGGTGACCGTGGGCTCTGCACCTCGGGGAGCACGCCTGAAGTGAGAGGCGGCCAGCTGTGCCTCCAGGAAGGGATAGGCTGCAGTCTGCAATGGATTTGTTACCATCCGTGGGCAACACAGCAAGAGTCTAAAAGATCAAGTCAGTGGTGCCCTAAATCCCCAATCTCCTTGGCGTCCACTCCATAAACCAGTGGGGCAGGTCAGCCACTCGGGAGCCTAGAGGTTAAATACATACGTTTGACCTTAGAGAAAGGAGCTATCACGTCATTAAGCACAGACTTGCCCGATCACTCCAAAAAGGGCCCTGAGAGCATTGCTTAAGGCTGTGCCACACACATTTATGTGACATGAAATCAATACCTTTCCCTTGTCTTTGTTTGCCTGGATTATGTTTAACTGCTAAAGGGCTCTCAGGGCATTATTTAGATTTACTGTCTTGCCTTCTATGTGGGCAGGGCAGGTATGTGAGCAAGGAGGACAGAGATGTGCCTTTGTCTCCTTCAAGGAAGAGCTCAGTTTTGACCATGCTTACATCATCATGCAGAGGCCCTACTTGTATTTTTTTTTTAGAGCAGAAACTATTTCCCTCCCTTAGGCTAAAACTATCTTAAGAATGGTGCTTTCAGGGACTGGAGAAAGCACGTGTCACTCAATCGATGACCCAGAGACAATTCACAATAGTTTGAGAGGAAATATTAAATCCCAACATACAGATGTTTAGGTAAATATTCCCCCCATCTGAACACTGCACTAGAGGCCAAGCCTTCAGCACATGCACTTCCGGGAAATACTTCATGTCTAAGGGCTCAGCTAAGTTGTCACATATCTGGACTCCTTTCTTTTCAAGATTTAAATAAGATGGCTGATTGTGTTAGGGTTTACCAAAGATTCAGAACCAATAAAATATATGTGTGCACGTAACTAACCATACAAGAAATAAACATGACAGACAGACAGACATATGAGAGGTTAAAGGAATAAATGATAATTTTTTAAAAAGTCTTGCATTGACTCGGGTTGTTTCACAAAATAAGAGCTGAGGCTGGAGCGATGGCTCCGTGGTCACCACGGAGGCTGGAGAGATGGCTCCGTGGTCACCACGGAGGCTGGAGAGATGGCTCCGTGGTCACCACGGAGGCTGGAGAGATGGCTCCGTGGTCACCACGGAGGCTGGAGAGATGGCTCCGTGGTCACCACGGAGGCTGGAGCGATGGCTCCGTGGTCACCACGGAGGCTGGAGCGATGGCTCCGTGGTCACCACTGAGGCTGGAGAGATGGCTCCGTGGTCACCACTGAGGCTGGAGAGATGGCTCCGTGGTCACCACTGAGGCTGGAGAGATGGCTCCGTGGTCACCAGTGCTTGCTGCGCTTACGTAGGAACCTGAGTTTGGTTCACAGCACCCACAGCAGGCAGCTCACAGCTGCTTGTAGGTGACTTGATGACCTCTTCTGGCCTCCACAGGCAAGTGCACACATGTGTGCATACTTCCCCACGCACACATAAACTAAGATCAAATACTAAAAATTATAAAACAGGCACCAATCAAATTGTGTGCTCATTTTTGGAGGAAGAGAGGAAAGGGAAGGGAGTGAGAGGCATGTGGGGTGTGGGCGTGTAAAGGAATTGTGGCTAAGAAGAGGTCTCAAGCCAGAGATGAAGGAAAATAGTTGTTTTGAGCCTGGGGACCTGAGAGCCAGAAGAGCCGATGGCATAAATTTAGAGTCAAAGCCAAAGCTGGAGATCCAAGAAGAGTTGATGCTTCTTCAGTCTGCAGTCTGTGTTCCCAAGGGTGGGAAAGGACCAATGCCTCAGCTCTGGCAGAAGGGAGGGAGGGAGGGAGAACACAGGGAGGGAGGGAGGAAGGGAGGAAGGGAGGGAGGCAGAACACAGGGAGGGAAGGATGGATGGATGGAGGGAGGGAGGGAGTGAAGGAGGGAGGGAGGGAGAACATAGGAAGGGAGGGAGGGATGGAGGGAGAGAGGCATGAGGAAGGCAGGCATTCCCTCCTATGTAGCCTTTTTTGTTCTATCTAGGCTATTTGTTGCTTTTCTTGTCATCACGACAAAGCACCCAGCAGAAGAAACTTAAAGGAGGACAGATTGATTGGGGTGCAAGGTTTGGGGGAGGGGAGGCACAGCAGAAGGGACACCTCCTACAGTGGGTCAGAAAGCAGAGAACTCAGACCAGAACCAAAAGCAGACGTCTTCACTTCCTGTGCCCCCAGCAGCCCCAGCCACCTAAAACAGGAGGCAACCCGTGGAGGAGACCGTAGTGGTCTCCCTTCTATTACTGTACTAAAACACACAGACCATAAGCCACTTAGGGGAAGAAAGAATTCACTTGGCTTATATTTCCAGGCAACAGTACGTTGCTGAGGGAAGTCATAGCAGGAACTTGAAGGTTTGCTTGGTACACCACACAGTATACCATCTTACCAAGGGACTCACTTTATAGTCAAGGCAGTGGGCAGGAACCAAGGAGAAATGCTGCTTGACGGCTTACAGGCTGGCCAAGGCTGCCTGTCGAGACAACAGTGCCACCCACACTAGTCTGAGGCCCCCTGTATCAATTCACACTCAAGACAATCCCCCTCCCAGTCATGGCCACAGATAAATTCCATCTGGGAAAGCCTTCACTTGGGGCAACCTTTCCTGATGACTCAAGGATATATCAAGTTGATGGTTTAGGCTAACTAGGACAAGGGCCAAGTAAGTATTCGAATATGTGAGCTTGGGAGGACATTGCAGATATCAAATATAACACAAGATTTTCGTCTGACTAGGTGAGGCCCACCCACAGTATATTGCTCGCATTGATTCAAGTGTTAATCTCACCCAGAGATGACCTCACAAGCATACACACACACACACACACACACACACACACACACACACACACACACACACACAGAACAAAAGATCTGACCAGATGTCTGGGTATGTCATGGACCAGTAAAATTAACCACCACACCAATACTTTTAACTTGTAAGGAAACAGCATTAAAATGCTTTGCCAAAATTACAAAGTTAGAACGGTATAGTCTAACCTTCACACCAGCAATATCTGAAAACAAACAAGCTCTGCCTTGACAAACTGTGACAAATATTTTTTAAGGACAGGGGGGAAAAAAAAAGGAAAAAACATTAGTAGTAACAGCAAGTTGTTTTTTTAACAAATAAATTTGAGAATCGATGAGGGGCTGGAGACGTGGCTCGGTGGCTAAGAACGGTGGTTGTTCTTGCAGGGACCTGGTTTGGTTCCCGGGAGATAAAAACCATCTGTACGTCCAGTGCTAGGGAATCATCTGATGCCCCTCTTCTGGCCTTCATGGGCCCTGTACATGTCTGGTGCACACACATAGATCCAGGCAAACATTCATAAACATAAGATATTTTTTAATTTTTGTTAAATTTCACTGCAGTGTTGTTAGCAAGAAAGCAGTGGGTCAGAAAGCAGAGAACTCAGACCAGAACCAAAAGCAGACGTCCTCGCTTCCTGTGCCCTGGCAAATAAAAGGTGAAAGCAATCATGGCTTTGTATAGCTACCTTCACATAGCAAAACTCAATGCAGCCGTCAACAGAACGACAAAGGAAGGTACCCAATATAATGTGAGTAGAGACAAAGTGCTCAGTCTTATGCATGTTATAGCCTTGCTTTTCCACGGTTCTGTGCAGCATCCCATAAAGCCTTGATGAAGGACCCAGTAGCTGCTGAGGGAGAGGGTAGGCACAACAGCCTCTGAGCCAGTGACTTCGTAACTTTCCCTTCTCCACCTAGAATCAGACTTACCACGAAGCTAATGATTCTAAGCTCCAGGGCCTCTCAGTAGAACGCACTTCTCTCAGGGCCCTGGGAGGGGCCTCAGCAACGTCTCCACAGAGTCAGGTATGTTTAGCAAACTCACTAAGACAGAATAAGAAAACTTCAACCATGTAAGACAAGTGTCTATTTCAGTTGAGATGTCCCTGCCACGCCTCCTCTCATGTTGGCTGCTTTGGAATCCTCTCCAGCAAAGAGGTTTTCCTAAGGCAAGCCTTTTGGCTTTCTTTGACTTCCACCCAAAATTCCCTATCTCTCTGCCATTACTGTCTGTTATGGGTCCTCAGACCCTCATCTGCAATTCCGAAATCTAAAACAAGATGTGCACAGGTTTTTTTTTTTTTCTTTTCAGCATTCCTTTAACAGAGAAATCTGATGTGCTTGGAGCTCGATATGTGGGAAAGCTTGACCTGAGCTGATATGAGGCATTCCATCTCTCCTTCTTCACAATTTGTTATAGAAATAATCATGTCTCTGATTGTAGAATGTTTCCAAGTCCTGAAGGAGTTTTTAAGTAATAAATACCAAGAGACAGGATTTACTAACGACAAGAGAGAACAAACGGTTATCTGCTAACTACTAAAATATGTTCTCTATAAATAAGAAATAGCCAAGATTCTTTTTTTTTTTTGGAGACCCAGAGGGCCCTCTCTCTACCACAAGAGACGACTTTTGAATAGAATTGTGTTCTGAGATAGAGATCGTCACAACCTGATTTTAGTAAAATCAAAATCTGTGCAGTCCCTGATGCATGCCCCACAGCTGTTTAGAACAACAGCGGCTGAGGTGTCTGTTTTAACTGTGGGTTTCAGTTGGGGAGCAATGGGGTAGCGGAGTAGATGCTGGCACAGTGGGGTACAACACTACCGCTGTGTGAAGACTGGAGTAGAGAGGAAGTGAGGGGATGTGTTTGTCATCAGTTTCTCCATCCGCCGCCCTCCAAGACGACATTTAACACACACAAAACTGAGCACAACAGTGGAAAGACTGCGTCAGGAGTCCTGGGTGGTTGTGGTGGCAACCCTGGTAGTGCTGGGGAGAGCGAACCTCTTGATTGATGATTGGTGTAGGGGGCTCAGCACACTGTGGGCGGGACAATCCGCAGGCAGGAAGGAATGGTCTGTGTAAGAAAGGCAGCGGCGGAACACGGGCCTGAGAGCAAGCCAGTGAACAGAGTTTCCTCTCTGCTTCAGGTTCCTGCCTTGGTTTCTGCCCAGGTTTTCCAAGATGAGAAACTGTAACCTATAAAAGCAAAATAAACCCTTTCCTCCCCAAGTGGTTTTTGGTTGTGGTGTTCATCACAACAAAAGACTGCAAGGCATTGGTACCGACCAGAGAGTAAACCTGCTGACCTACAAATTATTTAGATTTAGGCTTAAGAATGATTGTATTGAGAAGAAAGACCCAACATCACCAGTAGGAC
Source organism: Acomys russatus (assembly GCF_903995435.1). Classification (NCBI taxonomy): domain Eukaryota; kingdom Metazoa; phylum Chordata; class Mammalia; order Rodentia; family Muridae; genus Acomys; species Acomys russatus. The sequence continues at coordinate 60,990,452 of NC_067150.1, read as the reverse complement.
AAATCACAGTGACAGGCCTCCTGGCTCCTTGGAGCAGGCAAGCTGCAGCGTTGGGTGCTGTCCTACATCAGTGGTGTTATGGATACCCAAGAACCCTGTGCCTCACAGGGGACAGGCCTTTCTGGAAGCAAAACACTGCACAATTGTCAGTTCATGAGTGTAACTGGACCCATAGGTCTTGCAAAACAGACTACGAATCTTTATTTTAGGTTTGTGAATAGAAATCCTTATTTTTAGACGAAAAGACATCTGTTTAAAACTCTACTCTTAATGCTGCTTAGCTTTCCAGCATGTTCGGCCAGACTTTACGCTGATCCACAAGCCCTATAAACACAACTCAGCCTTGGTCAGGGAGTCTGTTTTGGCAGCGGTGACAGCGAAAGCCGCGGCTTATAAGTGCATGAAGTGCTGAGAATAAGTGACTGTTCAGTGCTCAGGCCTAAAGGAGACCCTTAAGGCCCTCAGGACATCACAGAAGAGGGGGTGGGGAGACTGTAAAAGCTGGAGGGGTGCTGTGAAATGCTGCCCTTTGGATTTGGTGTGTCTGTTGTGGTCATGAATACACTGCAGCTGGGATAGAGTCATCGGGAGAGGAAGGAGGGAAAGAGAGGATGGTTGGATGCGACAGCTGTACAATATCTGCACATGCATATGCACACACACACACATATACACAAGCACACACAAACACACACTCATAGGCATGCAATCACACACACACACACAAAACACACACATATATACACAAACACATGCAAACACACACACACATGCAATCACATACACACACATGAAAACACACACACATATACACAAGCATGTGCAAACACACACACATGCAATCACACACACACAACACACATACATATATACACAAACACATGCAAACACACACACACATGCAATCACATACACATACATGAGAACACACACACATATACACAAGCATGTGCAAACACACACACATGCAATCACACACACACACACAAAACACACATATATACACAAACACATGCAAACACACACACACACACATGCAATCACATACACATACATGAAAACACACACACATATACACAAGCATGTGCAAACACACACACATGCAATCACACACACATATACACAAGCACATGCAAACACATACACATACGCATGCAATCATACCCACTGAGGCACCCACTGAGGCACCCACTGAGGCACCCCTCCCTCCCTCGTGTCTCCGGAATGGATAGAGAGAAAAGGTCTCTCTCGCCTCTGACCATCTAAAGTGCACAGAATCCCACTATGTCGTATGCGTCTCCTGGCTCTTTCCTTCAAATTCAATTCTATATGAGGCAATAAATAATGAAAAACAGACTAAGAATGCCCTTTCTTGAATGGTGCATCATAGGTTTCTTTGGATTCTGCCTTCGATACGAATCAAGTGGCAATCTCCGCCAAATCTGGAACGGTATGCCTCACTTCACCCTTTTATTTAATGAATATTATTAGTTAGGTAGCAATTACGGGGGAAGTGCTGCAGACACATCACAGGAGGAAACATGGCCGCCAACCTTCAGAGAGCTTACATCCTACAGGGATTACCACGGCTCTCAGTAGGTTCGAAATTGCCCGTCTCGATGTTCTTTTTTTTCCTATTAAAAAACAGTGAGTAATCTCAGAGTCATTATATTTCAGAGCAATTGGACAGCCACATTCACCCGAGGTGCACATGTCTCCCCAGGGGCGGTGCTTAGTGGAATCAAGAGTGGGACTCGCAGAGAGGTTCTTATCATATGGGTTGGCAATAGTGCAGCGTGAACCCAATTTATTTCTGTATAATGCTCCAGACAGAAAGAATGGATTGATGCATGAAAAGGGAAGGGGGAAAATGTAAAAAGATAGTTTGCCTCTTCAGGGAGACCCAAGACATCGGAAACACAAAACTATGGGCAGAGTGCTGCACGCTTGCAACACCAGTGCTCAGAAGACTGAGACAGGAGGATTGCAAGTTCAAGGACAGGTTGACTCCTACCTCAAAGAAACAACAACAAGTAAAAGTATTAGAAGTATTTGGAGTTCCTGGAAATTAAGACTGAAAACCAAGATAAAACACGCAGAGAAGGGCTCTGTGAGACAGGACGTGCCAAAGCCTGACGCCCAAAGCCTGGTGACAGAACTGAGGAATGTCTCCCAAAACCAACACAAAAATGACAACAGCAGGATGGAAAACTTAAAGACACACCAGGCACCATGGGTAATAGCTCTGAGCCAAATTTCACAGCAGGAGTACAAGATCTATCCCATCAGAGTGTGGGAAAGAGAGAGAAGATGGACGCAGACAAACGCATATTTCTCTAATACAAAGAATGTGCCAAGTGCCCACAGATGCAAGCTAATCCTAGAGACCGTTGTGGTTCTGTGCCTGTGCTAATTGAAGGGCTTATTCTGACTCACAGCTCAAGGTACAGCCCATCGAGGGAGGGAAGGCCTGGAGGCAGCAGCCTGAGATTGCTAATTGCATCCACAGATGGGAAGCAGGCAGGAAACGGACAGGAAGTGGGGTGGGGCTAGAGAACCCCGAGGCTCACCCCTAAGGACCCACTTCCTCCAAGGGAGGCTCCAGCTCATAAAATATCCACCCTCTTCCTAAACAAAACCAACAACTGGTTGCCAAGGGTTCAAACACGTGGCCCCCCTACTGTACTCACGGCACACAGGACTCTGTGGCTTCCAGGCATGGCTGTAATTCAGTGTACTGGCCACCAGGAAAGGAACGGTGTTAAGTGTATCTGTGGCGTTGTACTACAGAATATTTAAAAATATCAGGGGAAAAATGTGGCTCTGTCCACGGGAAAGTTGACATTTATTTGAGGAGCATAGACTGGAAAGCTGTTCTAGAGGACACCCTAAAACTACCTTGATGCTTCGTCCCACTTATGCCCAAAGAAATGAATGCAGCCACACATTCTCCTGCCTTATGAGATGGGATAGCTACTCCAGAGTGAAGGTCAGGTTGAAGGCAGAGGTTGTTTAGGGAGCACAGATTCAGGGCTTCCGGGGGTTATGTGGTTGGTATAAACATTGTGTCAATCATGACGGTCATTTTCTATGGCTGATGCTTCACGCGTCTTACACAAGAAGAAAGCTCACCTCCTGCAGAGTCTGAGCGGCAGCCATGGTCTCCTTCACCTTACCACCACCCTGCTGCATACAGGTTAGCAGCTGGGCTGGGAGAGTGCGGATGCTCCCGAGAGCCCAGCTGGGAAGCACACGTTTGCATGCAGAGCATCTCAGAACACATCGCCACTAAGAAACACATCTGTGGAGCCAGTGAAATGCCTGGAAACGCTTAGCTGCACAGACCTCATGACCTGAGCGTGATGCCAGGAAGTCAGATTAAAAACCCAGATGCGAGCCGGGTGGTGGTGGTGCACGCCTGCAAGCCCAGCACTCGGGAAGCAGAGGCAGGTGGATCTCTGTGAATTCGAGGCCAGCCTGGTCTACAAAGCAAGTCCAGGACAGCCAAGGCTACACAGAAAGACCCTGTCTCAAACAAACAAACAAACAAACAAACAAACAAACAAAAACCCAGATGCAATGGTGTTCATCAGCAGTGCCAGCATTCCTTCCTCGTGGACCAGATGCCCTGGAGTGTACAACACAGTGTGACAGAAGCAGTCAGAGAGACGTTGCCACAAAAACAAAGTGGAAGGCAAGAATCGATTCCATCAAGTTGCCCTCTCTGCCCTCCACACATGTGCCAAGACATGGCACACGTGTGTGTATGCATGTGCACACACATTCATTAATGGTAAATAAGTAATAAAATGTAAAAAAAAAATTTGCCTAAAATAGTACCAGTCAGAACACTTTTTTTTTCCTTCTGGAAGCTGTTTCTTTCCTGGTCCAAGCAAACCACACACCTGTCTGTTGGCAGGACAGCCTGGCCCACAAGGTGGAGAACTGTGTGCATCCCTGAAGAACACGCATTATTTATTGACTATCTGCCTCGATCACATCTGCGAGACACTGGAACTCAACGATGGTTCACAACACCATCCATCACAGAGAGGAAGGCGCCATCAACACCCCCCCAGTGCAGTGCATTATACGAGGGTCAGCAAGTGGGAGTCACGGTTGGCGACACAGTAGCTGGCCTCAGGTTAGCACATCCATTCTTCCAGCTGCTCTGATCCATATGGAACCAATGATCTGCAGAGAGTTCAGGCCTCTCCTCATTGGGAGTGTCTGCCGCACTGCGCCCGTCCAGAGCCCGTGAGGAAACACTGGAAGGAAAGCTGGCACCTATTCATCTACGCCACACCTCGCATCCAAGTGCTGATGAAAGCAAAAACATGCACATTAGCAAGCAGACAGATGTGACCAGGGAAATTCAGGTGTTGTTATCTCGAACCAAAGGCTTAAGCGTAGGGAAGGAATGAAAAGCATTCTGTCGTTCCTCGAGGCCAGATGGAGAACCAAGAGTGTTGTTTTCCTTGAGAAACCAAGTTCACAGTCAGCCCTGATACTCAGGAACTCAGCTGCTCCAAACACCTAGTTCTAGGACAACACCCTGTAACCTTCCAGTGGTGAAAGCCAACTTCCCACCTCAGTTTCTAGTATGTCAGGACCAACAACGATAGTGCTGCCCTCGTCTCAATAGCATTGAGTTATTGTCAAGATCGAAGCGCACACCCCAGTAAAGGAGTGTAGGAATGCTAGTGATAATACGTGCTAAGTCGCAGTTTGTGTTTATTTCTCCAACACAAATTAAACTATTACTACTGACCCATAACACACTGAGAGAGGCGTGGGGAGAGCCCACAGAAGAAAGAGTAAGGCTGGTATCGTGTGGATGGAGACGCTTCCCAAACCTCACCATCAGAAGCTTTGGGAGTTGGGCAGGGAAGACAGCTCAGTGGGGAAAGCACTTACAAAGCAAGTGTGAAGACCCAAAAGCCCCAGAAGCCATGTAAAGTCATACATGGTGACAATGAATCTGTGATCCCACCGTTCATGTGAGGAAGCAATAGGCAGAGCCAGAAAAGTCCCCAGGAGCTTGCTGGAAAGCTAGCCTTGCGCTGGCATCTGCAACCAACAAGAGACCCTGTCTTAAGATGGAAAGTGAGGACCAACACTTAAGCTATCCTCTGACCTACACACACACACACAACAGGGCATGTGTGTACCTAGGCCTACACACACACACACACACACACACACACACACACACACCTCAACCATACACTTATGAACACAGACAAAGATTAAAAAAAGAAAAAAAAAACAAATGCTTGGGAATTACCCCAACCCACAATATCCCATAGCCATTTCCCTCGAGGACTCAGTGGGTCGTTTGTGAGCTCTTGTAGAGCATACTCCATCTTTGAGGCTGGTGGTTGAGCTCTGGAGCACTATCCCGTTGGCTATGCCATGTCTACCGAGCTGTACAAGCAGCCCGCAGAACACAGGGCAGCCCAATCTTAAGATGTCAGGTGCCCAAGGAAACGGTGTTGGAGTATGGAAGCATGTTGGTCAATAGTGGGAAAGGAGTTCCTGGGGGCAAATGTCAGGGACCAGTGAGAAAGGACACACCTGGCGCATCTGGAAGTGTCTGCCGTGAGCACTCAATCAGCCTGTTACACCTTGTTTGTTCTCTGATCTTCGCTGCACTCTGCTGGGTCTTAGGTGCAGTGGAAGAGCAGAAACAGGTGAGGGATACAGGCCACCTTCCCTACCCCCTCATGGCAGCAGGCAGTTCTCAGTGCTGGGCTGGAGGGAGACTGGGAGGCTGGAAGGAAGGAGGGAGACTGCGCACCGGGCCTTGGTATCCACCATCCAGGCCTTATGTCAGCTTCAATTGGGGCTGACAGCTGCTTCTTTGGGTCCCTTCTGCTTGTGGTGTCTTCTTGAGGTCCCCGATTTCAGAGTTGCCTCCTTTTCTTTGTACTTTTCTTGTACTGTGACTCCCACATGACCAGCTGTCCCCACTTAATTCCCTCTGATTCGGCAGAGCAGTTTCCCTTCCCTGGTTAGGTCCACAGTGGCGTTTGTACCAGGGCAGAAGGCAGGCTCAACCTCGGGATATCTGGGTCTTGCCAAGGCTTTTCAAGTGCTGGGATTACAGGCATATGTTACCATGTCTGACTTGATATCTTTATAACTACAGAAAACAAATCTTCTGGGGCAAGTGAGATGGCTCAGATGGACAGGTACCTGGTGCATAAAGATGTGGACCCGAGTTCAGATTCCCAGCAGACATGTGAAGTGCACTCCAACACCCGCCCCCACACACACACTTGGGGAGCAGAAACAGGAAGATTCCTGAAGCTCACTGGCTGGCCAGCCTAACCCAGTCAGTGAGCGCTAGGTTCAATAACACTAACAATAGCATGTATGCACGTGCACACATGCGCCCACACATGCACACACACAAACACGCACACACATATACACACATACATGTACACACATATATAGGCACACACACGAGCACATACACACACGTGCGTGCACACACAAAGCACACACACGCACGCACGCACACATGAAATTATTAACATGAAGCGTCATGACTCCCTTTTCAACTATCTCCTAAGCCTGAAGCCAGCTTAACTCCTATTTTAATGAGAGGATTTGTATTCCATTATGAATTTACCTTATTCTTCCTCAGAGCCATGCACACATTTTCTGTATTACCCCAACTTTACTATATGTAAAGGAAACACAAGTTAAAAGACTCCCCCCCCCCCCGTGTGTGTGTGTGTGTGTGTGTGTGTAAGCCAGAGGTTGACACTGGGTGTCTTCCTCGATCTCTACCTCGATATCCCGTCTTCCCACTTCCTGCGCCTTAGACTGATGTTTGGGGAACAATGGACTTTTTCAACAGAAACGTCCCCCACGTTAAAGTCACCTATCAGAGCCAAGATTAACAAGCTTTGGACTGGAGGTTTTCTGGGTAACCAGTGGTCTTTGTATTCAGCCAACCATGTAGGAAATGAGAGAGACGTTTAAGTAGGCCTGATGACTCAAGACATAAGATGCGATGCATTCATTCTAGGAGCTATTTGGCAGATGTAGTGTCACATAAATATAGCTAAAAACGTAGACTGTTGAGCCAACCAAAGAGATTTAACATCGAATTCTACTCACATGGCTATGCATGGTTCCCCTTGAAATGAATGGGCTCTGTATTTATACCACAGATGCTATATTTATGCACTATACTTATGTCCAGTTCTGATTTGGAGTGTCTTTCTACAACCATAGGTAAGGTTTAGTTAGGTCATTTTTAAAAAAATTATTTTATTAATTTATTCATATTACATTTCAATGGTTACCCCATCCGTTGTATCTTCCCATTCCTCCCTCCCTCCCTCCCATTTTCCCCTTACTCCCCTCCCCTATGACTGTGACTGAGGGGGACCTCCTCCCCCTGTATATGCTCATAGGGTATCAGGTCTCTTCTTGGTAGCCTGCTATCCTTCCTCTGAGTGCCACCAGGCCTCCCCATCCAGGGGACGTGGTCAAATATGGGGCACCAGAGTTCATGGGAAAGTCAGTCCCCACTCTCCACTCAGCTGTGAAGAGTGTCCTGTCCATTGGCTAGATCTGGTAGGGCTTCGAACCCCTACCCAGGTCACTTCTTATCTCTACGTCTTTTCTGGGTATGTCTTACTAAATCCATGGCACTTCAGAGATCCTGTTGCTGTCTAATAGGGAAACTAAGGAGCTGGTGACGTGGCTGAGAAGGTAGGAGCACTTCCTGTGCATGCCCAGGACCTGAGTGGAAAATCTCAGCACCCACAGAAAAAGCTAGGTGGTGGCTGTGTGCCTGTGACCCAGCGCTGTGAAGAGCAGAGACAGGCGGATGGCTGGGGACTCCTGGCTGCCAGGCTAACTGCAGGTTCAGCGAGAGACCCGGCCTCAAAAGAGTAACAGGGAGGGCAATGGAACAGAACACTCAAAGCACTTCTCATACTCACACACACACACACACACACACACACACACGTAGACACACTTGTTCACACACACACACTTGAGGTACTAATGAAGCATTCCCAGATTGTCTTATTCCTGGTTAAGGAATTCAAATATTTTTTTGATGTCTTTATTTGGTTTTGTTCTTGAGACAGGGTCTGTTAATTAACTCTGGCTAACCTGGAACTCACTGTGTAGACCGAGCTGCCTGAAACTCACAGAGATCTACTTGCCTCTGCTTCCAGAGCGCTGGCATTAAAGGCACGTGGCACCACACCCACGCCAGAATTCCAAGTTTTAGTGACACAATTCCATCTTTTCTGGAAATGTTGGAATGGTCAGTGTTTTCTTTCCTCTGTGTAGTAAGACGTACAGGCTTAATCATCACAAGACCTCCGTAAGATTTCTTTTGTAGACATCTATACAAAGTCCAAGTCCTAAGAAAAGGAAACAGAGCCTTTCGTGTGGCATATTTTTGTTATAAAAGCAGTTTTTAATAGGAATGGTTAACATCCATATCTGGTTAGTAGATGAATAATTACATAAACTGTGTTCATCGCAGCGAAGTCTGTGAGCAGAGCCACGTTGAGTAATCTTTTTACAAGTGTCCTGCTGTGCTACCAGCTGATCACGGCCAAGGAATGCATTCTCAGTAATTTTGCAAGAGAGATGTGCTGGGGACTCATCTTATCTCCTGAAGCAAGAGTCAATAAATGTTCAGCATGCGGCCTGTGGTGAAACAGCACCTGTGATCAGAACGGTAATATTTTTAGAGCTGTGGTATTTGCAAATGAAAAAATTAACGCCACCTAATGCCAACAGCCAGCGAGCACAGACTCAGCAGAACGCATCCACAGAAGGCACCTGCTGAAAACAGGTCCCTCCCTGCGTCCCAAGCTGCCAGTCTCGGGCTTCCTCCAGAGAACCTCCAAGGAAATCCCTTTTGTCTCAATCCTTGGCCGTACCATCTTAACATCCACCTTATAAACACTGAGAGCTTTGACATGAAGCTCAAGGCGGAGCGTTTGGAGGGAGAGAGACAGCTACATGGTGACAAGCGCTGGGACAAGCTCTTCCGGAGAGGGGACCAGGATCTGACTCCAAGCACACAAAGGGTAGTGCACAACCATTTGTGATTTAAGTCTCAGGGTATCTGACCCAATCTCCTGGCACGAGGCACACACATGGGCGCATATATACCAGATATACATGCAGGTAAAATGTAATAATATAATGCATAAAAATATAAAAATTTAGGTTACTCTTTAAACTAAGTCCCTTAAGGAGCTGAGGAACTGGAGATCCACTTTTTTTTAATGCATAAAGAAGGCAGCAGTCATAATACTGTGACTTGTCTTTTGCTGTTATTTACATAAATAAGAGGGTGGAGGACTCTGCACTCATCCCCCTATGTGACATAAAAACCCCAAAATGCAGTTTCACATAGTCTAAACATGATACAAACCAAAAGAAAATAAAAGGTCAGGATTTTGGTCAAGTTCCATATCTTGTGTGGATGGATAGTCAGTGATTCTCCTTTTGACAATTAAGAAAAATGGGAATACAAATGTAGGCAATTTATTTCTATACTTCATTTATTTAGTGCATGTGTGTGTGTGTGTGTGTGTCTGAATGCACCTAGCACATTATGCACATATTCGTGTCACAGTGCACACAAGAGGCTGACCCAGGAATTGAACTCGGGTTGTGGGGATTGGCAGCGAGCCCCCTTAGTCACTGAGCCAGCTCACCAGACCCTGCGATGAGCATGTTAACAGCCTCAAGCACGGTGGCAAACACAAAGACTTAGATGGCTTTCCCAGAAGAAAGAATATTCCTGAGGGATTATGCAGATGTAAGGAGCCTAGCCACCCTTTCTAGCAGCTGCTTACAAGTTCGCAATCATGGCCAAACTGGACTGATTGCACCAATCTTCATTATTAGGATATTTCAAAAACACAGCATAATGGAGGCTTTATCCAGTAGTGACATACCCAAGTATATAACCCTCCAAAGACAGACACGACAGCGGGACATGGAAGCTACTGCAAACCTGTTTCTGTTCAAGGACAATGAAGCACGCGGAGGAAGTTTTTCTCCCCAGCAACAGAGAACGAAAGTAATTATTTTGAATAAGTACTTACAAGTGGAAAGAAATATTTGAGCACATTTAACTTAATACGTTTCTAATTCCACAAACCCTCGCCTCTCCAATCAGTCTTCAAAAGCTCTACAAAACATTGAAACTCGATTTATTACAACAGATTGGGCTAATTCAAAGAAAGAAAATCACAAATATTTACTACCTGTTTGGGGAGAAACAAGAGGCTGGAATGCCACTCTAAGAGGGTCTCGTCTGAAGTGGGAGGCGTTCGTCCTAACTCTAGCCACGTGCATTTCTAACTCCCAGCATCGCTGCTTTGATCCTTACAAAGGAGCTGCCCATACTTGACAAGACCTTTCCGTGAAATAAAACACTTGTTGTGCAGGCAAGAGAACTTGCGGTCAGATCTCCCCTCGCCCACATTAAAAAGGTGGACGGTGGCAGAGGCAGGCAGGTCTTGGTGATTTTTTAGGCCAGCCTGCTCTACAGAGTCCAGGAAAGCCAAGGCTACCCAGAGAAACCCTGTCTCAAAAACAAAGCAAAACAAAAGCTGGGCAGATACGATGGTCTGGCAGCAACCTCAGTGCTCCAGGAGGCAGGCAGGACGCTCTCTACAGCAAGCTGCCTCGCTACTCTACCCTAGATGGTGAGTTCTGGCTTCAGGAAAACACCCTGCCTCAGTACGCAACTTGGAGGGCAGTAGAGGAATGCCAAAAAGATCATTTCCAGAACCCCATTGCTCTATATTGCCTGGTACTGGAATTACAGGCAGCTGTGAGCTGTCCCGTGGGTGAAGGAAATAAAGCCAGGATCCTTTGAGAGAACAGCCAGTGCTCTTAACGGCTGAACCATCTCTCCAGCCCAAGTAACACAGTTTACTCTGAAAAAAGTGAGAGAGAAGGAAACGCTGGGCTTTCCTGTTATTCGAGGTGTTGAAAACCTCGAGCACTTCATTCATCTTAAAGAAGCCTGTGCTACATCAAAAGTAGAGAAATGGAGATGTTCGGTTAACAACCTAGAAAGGGATTATGTTCTCCAGGAACGTTCTCGCGAGAATAAATTATATTCACAGATGGGCTGAGTTCAGCTGTGGTCCACTGCAGCGGCTGGCTGCAATGTCAGTCCGCTGAGTCAGAACAGCCTGAGTCAGGGGAGCCTCAGCTGAGGGGTGTTTCCAGATTGCTTTAACTGACCCAAATGAGGGTGCAAGGCGGCAGCCCAGATTCAAAGGGCGTGGCCTCCCTTCTTGCCATGGAATCCCTTCACGCTGTTTCTTCACTGATAGCAAAACCTGGGTTTCCCAGCTGGCTTCATTGCCTGGGGGCCCTCCAGGTTTTCAGTGCTGGGTTGGCAATGCTGAAGCGCTTAACCCAGTGGATGGGAGAAACTGCTGGAATTTTAGCCTCTCGGGTGTGATTCAAATAGTTGTTACTGTTTCAATGTCAGCTGGATTAATAAAGTGTGTGTGTGTGTGTGTGTGTGTGTGTGTGTGATGCACACTTCTATCAGTTTTGTTCTTCTTGAAAACCCTGACTGATAGATAAATCCATGGAAAAACCATCTGCTGCAGGAATTGCCTTCCCACTATAAGTCACCAAAAATCCATGAAAAATACATGTTAAAACTCTTTCAGGAAGAGAAGGATTGCGGCCCTTGAACAATGTAATCAAATGAGCCCCGTCTTACAATTGCTCCAGCTATCTGCCTTGAGGCCAACTAGAAGCAAGAAAAGAGAATCACAACCAAGCCCAGCGGTCTCACTGAGCGGAGATCAGACAGTCGAGGAAGAATCAGGCTTCCAGAATTTGCAGTGAAACTCTGCTGAGACCATCCCAGAGGTCTGAGGTAGGCCAGAGCTGCTGGTGAGGTCAGGGGAAGAGCCAGTGGGAAGGCGGAAGCAGAGTGAGTTCTGGGGTGCAGTTGAACTTAGAAACAATGTCCTTTTTGCCATTGGAAGAAAGACTTGTGATTCACAGGGCACTAGCTTTTGTTGTTGTTTGTTTGTTTGTTTTAAAAGTTACATCTTCAGAGTGGTGCCAATAGTGCTGTGAGTGAACCATAAAAAGTCAAATTACTTATCTTATTGCAGAATAAAGCCTGACTGTCAACCAAAATAAACCCTTCCTTCCTTTCCTAAGATGCTTCTGTCAGGCATTTTGGGGTCATGGCAATAAGAGAGTAATTATTATGATATGCAAAAAAGATAGATTGTACATAGAAACGTAAATAGATGATGATGGTGATAGATAAATGGTAGATGGATGATAGATGACAGATGATTGATAGACAGATGATAGACAGATAGATAGACAGATAGACAGATAGAGATATGGTCTGTAACTGGGAGAAAAATATCACTCAATAAAAATCTAGACATGAGAGATGATTAATTAGCATATATAAGACCAAAATTCCCAAGTGAAACTTCTAGACATGGAAAATATAATATTAGGAAAATATATTAGATAAAATTAACAGTATAAAAAACTTCAGGAGAAACCATCAGGAATGTGAAACTGTTGGAACAAAATATGGCTGATAACATGAGGGATCTGTGGACCATGTGCCTCAGCCTAACACACAAGCAGTGGGACGTCCGGAAGCGAGGAGGAGGCAGAGAGTGAGTACCAGCTCATCTCTCTCTCTCATCTCTTTCTCTCTCTCTCTCTCTCTCTCTCTCTCCTAATTTTATGAAAAACATGGTTCACAGATTGAGTTAAAGAGCCCAGTGTCCTTCAGCCAGGACAATCATGAACAAAGCTCAGCTCACAAGAACCACACTACTCAGAGCAGAGGGAAAGAGGGATCTTGGGTGTGGGTGGCATGGCTCAGCAGTAAAAGGTACTTGTCTCTAAGTCGGAGGCAGAGCCCACAAGGTGAAAAGGTAGAATCGACTTTCACAAGTTGTTCTCCAAGCTCTATATATGAGCCGTGGCATGTGTACACACACACACACACACACACACACACACACACACGGGGGGGGGGGCAAGATATGGGGTGGAGGGGAGACAATTATAGATGCAAAAATATCTAAAAAATAACTTAGAAGCAGCCAAAGGAAAAATATGCATTGTGTAGAAAGGCACAAAAATAAGAATTATGAGGACTTCTCGTGAGAAACTATGCAACCCAGAAGACAATGGAGCAGAGGCTTCGAGGTGCCGAGAGAGAAAGACTCCTATACAAAGAGGACGAGTCATTCAGATTTCAAATAAAACATAAACATTTCCTCAGGCAAACAGATGTGGAGAAGGTCCATGGTTCAAAGATCTGTACTAGGAGCCGTGTTAAAGGTGTTCCAAAGGCGTTTGTCCCCAAAGAGGAAGGAACGTAAAATGTACGATAACAGCAGTTCAAGACAGGAGGGCAATAAAGACGCACACACAGCTCAGTGTCGTTTTAAAATAGGCTGAAATGTACTAAAGTCATGTATTGTAAATCCGAGCACTGAAAGGGATAAAAGATGGGCTGAGGGTACCGTGGAGGGTGGCAGAGATAAAGTGGAGTAAAATATCCACGGCTTTATGCATGCTAGGCAAGCACTCTGCCAGCTGAGCTCATCCTCAACTGTAAAAATAATATGTATAGGGCCACGGTGGTGGTACACCTTTAATTCTACCACTTGGGAGGCGTGTGTAGGCAGCTTTCTGTTAGTTCAAGGCCAGCTTGGTCTACTTAGTGAGTTCCAGGCTACCCACAGCTATATAGTGAGAGCTTGTCTCAAAAAAAAAAAAAAATTTTTTTTAAATAGACCTAGTTTACCTTAAAAGAAAGACAATCTCTCTGAATTTCAGTGTAAATAATAGATCTTAATGAAAGACAAGTATGTTTCCCAGAACCAAACACTGAGAAGAGTGACTCCATTCTGTGCCCTCCCTCGCAAACGGCCCAATAGAGGAGAATGGGGGTCTCCTACCTGCTTTTGTGTTAAACTATGTTATGAAACTTCTGGAACACTCGACTGAACACGGGTGAAGCATGAGTGCGGAAAAAAAGGCTAACAATATTAAGAAGATAAATATTATGGAGACAGCGCTGACCTTACAAAGCTGTGCCAACTCTCAGAGAACACCAAGGTCCCAGAACTGCACTTCCAGAAGACTCCACGCCTGGAAATCACTGCTATTTATAAATTCCACCTTCCGTGAGCTGTTGTACTGGTCAGTCCTTCTGAATGCTTGGTCGAGATTGGATCCCGGATCCTCAAGGACATCAAGAATCTGCAGATGCTCAAGTTTAAGATTAAAAACAAAGTCCTAGCACACCCTTGATGTCAGCAGTGGGGAGGGCAGAAGCAGAAGGGTTCTCTGTGAGCTCAAGGCCAGCAAGCTCCAAGACAGACTATATATATTATAAAAATAATATATATTTTAATATATTATATAATTAATTGATTAAAAATAAATGGAGTTGGACTGGAGAGATGGCTCAAGGGCTTAGGTGCACACCACTGGGTCATGTTCTCAGTGCCCATGTTAGACGGCTCTCAACTGTGTACCGCCAGCTCAAGGTGACCCGATGCCCTCTTCTGGCCTCTGTAGGACCGTAGACACATGAGCGTATACAAAGACAGACAAGACAGAGACACATGATTTTTAAAAGAATACATCTTAGATGGAGGTGCGCTTGTGTATAGCCTCTGCACACCCTCCTGGATGCTCTGCCATCCCAGTTTCCCTGTGATTTCCAGTACAACTTAAATGCAGCGTGAACAGCCCTGACACTATTGTTTGGGGAGCAGTGATAGTCTCTTCTTTATGTATTTCTCATCCAGAACGGATTGAATTTGTGGGTGTGGAGCCCACGGTGTCCTTTAAGTTCTCAAAGTTTGTACTAGAGAGGCAGTTCAGCTGCTGAAAGCACTTGATGCTTTTGGGGGGGAAAAAAAACCTGGTCGCGTTCCCAGCACCTCCAAAGTGTCTTTTAACCATCTGTAACTCTAGCTCTAGGGATCTGACACCCTCTTCTGGCCTCTGCGTGTACTGCACACATATGATGCTCGTACATGCACACAGGCGAAACACCTGTGTTTTCTTTCACCAGCTGAGATTTAAAATTCTGAAATGACTTTATTAGACCACATGCTTGCTACTTATTGGTAGAACTGAGTTGGCCCTCAGAAATGCTTATATGAGAAAAAGAAGAGGAAAAAAATTATAAATGGAAACAGAAAGAAAGCTAGGAATCTGCTCAACGCCTGAGGTCTCCTGAAAGCCTTTGCCTTATGCATTCTTTAGGTTTCCTGGCTGATACTCTCGTCAGAGCGATGCAGAGAGCATGGACCTCGGAAAGCAATTCCGTGTCTTGGGACCTGGAGTTCCAGCCCTTCTGTGTCTCTTCATCAGTGAGGAATTAAGTTGATCTGCTAACTTCCCTGCTAACTTCCCTGTGACTGCTCCACTACAAAGGAGAAAGAGGGCATTCGCATGACCCCATCAGAACTTAGCCCAGACAAGCTCAAGGCAGAACACTGGAGAAAAGTCCAGATCTTAACATGTTAAAAAAAAATAAGTTGCTTCTCTTTGCCCTCCCCTCCCCTTCCTTCCTCTCCCCTCCCCTCCCTTCCCCCTCCCCTCTCTTCCCCTCCCCTTTCCTCCCTTTCCCCTTACTCCCTCTCTTGCCTGTCTCTTTTACTCCACCCCATCTGTCTCCCAAAATAGTTTCCTGCTTTCTTTTGTTTCAGATGATCCTAGAAACAGTTCTAGGCAGCAGGAAGTCCCCAAAAGAAGCTTGTCATCTCTCTTCCTGGCAGCATGGCTCTCTCTTCCTGGAAACCCTAGAAGCTCTCGCTTGCTTCTCTTTCCCTCTGTTAGTGTTCATGTTTAAACTATATTAAAATCTTTTCTCAACAAGCTCTCAACTTTTCTTAAGAGATGGGAAGAAAGAGGGAAGATATTTTTCTTACGGCCTAAAAAGTCTTGCTTGCTGTTCCTGCTGCGGTTTCTGTACGTATCCATGTGATAGCACAGTGGTTTTTGGGTTTTGGTTTTGTTTTGTTTTGTTTTGAATGTTGAGATTAAACTCCCCAAGCAAAGGTGTTTCTAAGTGCCTCAGAACTGCTCTCAGAACTTCTCTGGGCTTTGTGGTAAATATGAAGATGTCCATTTTTCATAAACAGCTCTCCATTTATCTAGTGACAGCGCAGCCAAGGCAGAGGGTAGGCACACTGGAGCAGCCTGCATGAAAGTAACAAGCAAAATCTAGGGAGGTACTAGCCTGGCCAACTCCAGTCCAGCAGGATAGAGACAGGAAAACACACACACACACACACACCACACATACACACATACACACACACACCACACACACATACACCACACACACACACATACACACATACACACACACACCACACACACACATACACACACACACACATACACCACACACACACACACACATACACACATACACACACACACCACACACACACATATACACACACATACACACATACACACACACACCACACACACACATACACACACATACACACACATACACACACATACACACACACACACACATACACACATGCCTTGAAGGAAAGGTAAAGACGTATTTCCTAGGCTAGGGAGATGGCTCAATGAATAAAAGTAATTGATGCCTCAGCCTGGCCACTTGAGTTCTATTCCTGAACTGTAGGGTAGAAAAGAACTGACTCCTGAAAATTGCCCTCTGACCTCTATGCTACAGTAGCATGTGCCCCCCCACCACCACCCTGCCCAGTTCCTCATACACACACCATGATAGTAATTATTAACATTTAAAAAACTTAAGGATGCCTTTAATCCCAGCACTCAGGAAGCAGAGGCAAGCAGATTGCTGTGAGTTCGAGGCCAGCCTCGTCTACAAAGGGAGTCCAGGACAGCCAGGGCTACACAGAGAAACCCTGTCTCAAAAAAAAGAATTTAAGGATATTTCCTGTTTTGTGAAATGGGGCCCATCATAAGCTGTTTACAAGCTATTTACTGGAGTGTAGGCTCTGCAATTTATTATAGTCCCTGGGGACAGAAACATCTTCCTGCAAATGAGAGCACCCCAGCGGCATTGTCTGGCTTGTTTTGAAAATCATTCCACATTAAATGAGTTACCTCTTAAGAAACAAATAACAGGGTGGGGGGAGAGTAATGCCTTAAGAAGAAAACGAGAAACTCAGATAACTGGGAGAAAAATGTTTCTAATCCAGCTCTTTAAATTTGAGGATTCTCCCCCCACCCCCTTTTCTTTTCTTTTTTGAATCCGGCCATCTGGAAAGCTTGCCTCCCTGTGATGCACACCATTGCCACACCACTGCCACACAACTGCCAGCTGCGCTTCAAAGGTCTGGCAAATCCACCCTTGAGCAGGATGGCCACTTCTTTCATTCCTAGAAACATTCAGTCCCCCCCCCCCCCCCTTAACATGGACTGTGACTTTATAAAGAGAGCTGTTGTTTTATTTACTCTCCATTAATCACTGCTCCACTGTAAACAGTGTCTGTTTTAGTTCTGCTGACAATTAACCGCTTGTCAACATCTCCCTCAAGTACCTTTGGCATCTGGCTACAGGGAAACCACTCCATCAGGAGGCTTGTGCGGTCCCTTTCCATCCCTCTCCTGGCTCACCGCAGGCAGTCGGGCTTACCTTGTGAGGACCCCCACCTAAGCATCCCTAAGCACCGTGGTGAGGAGATAGCAGTAGAGGGAAAAAGCATGCTGGGGTACCTTTCCCTTCTGCTGTGTTAGCATTGGAATAAAAGCAGATTCTGACTTGAGGCCTTTGGAGAAAAGAGTTGAGGGAGTGAGGTAGGACAAAGGAGGGGCCTTTAAATAAAACTGTCCACAGTGACAACTCCAGAGGTTGTTGAGAAATCTGTCCTTCCTTTAATAATGTCCCAATCACTTCAGATCAAGAGACTCGAACTGTGACAATTGGTGGTCACCGGGAAGTTTTACTCATTGCTCCCACCAGGTTTCAGCACGACATGACTTCCCCCGCTCCCACAGGCCCCTCTCCCCTGGGATGATAACTCTACTTCCTTTACAACAGAGGGTGTCAAGATCCTTAATATCCTCTCAACAAGATACTTATCTTAAAGGCCAAACAAATGTTACATCAGTGGTTTGTTGTGGGCGGTTTACTACTGTGTTCCCTGAAGCCTTCTTGGAGTTCACAGGAAATCAAAGGTGAACATCCATGCTATACCAGTTAAGGATATTGGGAGGCGGGGCAGCAGAGGGAACCCACAAACCAGTCCCAAGTGAGAAAGGATGGGTTCCTCAGGTAGATCCGATCCTGGGGTAGATTCCTAGATGAAGAATTAAACTGTTGCGGAGCCTGAGATATGGCCCATCAAGGGAAACCCAGAGTCAGGCATCTCTTCACAGGAGGCAGGATGAAGCCAAAGTGACCCAAGGCCCATGTCAGACCAGAAAACACTAACGTCCTTCAGGAGAGGACTGAGGGACCAAACTGGGCCATGCATAAACAAAGAGAGAAGGTGGATTGGTAGGGAGGTCTTCACTGCTCCTCTTTCTGACAAAATCTGATCAATCTAACTGTGTGTAATTGGTTTTAATGAGGTATGGGGGATCTTTGCCCCAGGTCACTAGCCTGAGCAGGAGGCTGCTTCAGGTGCTGATCTCATCGTTGCAGCAGTGAGCTCGCTTGCCACACCTCCCGGCTCTGGCACCCCAAGGTACAAAGAGGTTTGAGAACTGGACCACCACGGACCCAACCATTGCCCGGTTTTACCTGGTAATTTATGCACAATTAATTGAGATATCTTTTATACTTGATGTGTTGCAAAATTAATGCCTAATTTATGTAATTAGTCAATTAACTCTAATTCCAGCATATGTTCCCGATGCCCAGAAGGTGTTCTGTTTCCCAGGTACTTATTTTGATGTCACGAAATGCAGCTAATTAATTTTACATGCATATTAATTTGAGATCTCTTTAGTGGTTCCCTTTGTGCAAGTAATTTTATTATTTGTGTTTCTAACCTTTGGGGGTAGGATGAGGGAGCTGCAGGGTGGTGTGGGGAGCACATGGGGGATGGTGCCGGAAGGTTCCCTCCCCCGCCCCCGCCCTCGCGCGACCCGTAGTACGTGGGGCAGGGCTATGGTAGAGGATCCACGCAGCCACAGACCTCAGGGGGCGGGGCATCGCTGTCTGAATCACAAACCGCGATGTATTTTGTGCTTTCCTTGAGGCAATGACATTAGCTTGGGGCATGGAAGTTCCTGAGAGCGCTGACTGCCGCTTTCCAGGCATTTTTTTTTTTTTTGAGGGGGGGCAATCTGAGTAAATCATGCATTTTCTAGTCAACTCCCCAGGAAGAGGTTTGTTTATTTACTAATTTATTTATTTTAATGCTTAAGGACAACACAGACTTCCTGGCCAACCCAGGGAGGTCCAGAGAGTGAATGAACTGCCAGGCGAGTCTTGGCTCTTTATCCAAGACATCTTAACACATCTATGCTGTTCCCAAAACTGCTGGGCAGAAGGAGAAGCGAGCGGCGCAGTCTGTGCAAGTTGCTGTGGATGCTCCCTGGAAGCGAAGTCCAAGCGGGCCGAAAGTTTACTTTCCAAGTTATTGGGTGGCGCATTAAAACTTTTATCCTTTTTGGCCAAATTAATGAGCAATTTAATTAATAAAATCAGAGAGTAGTGTAAGTGCGGCGATAATGAAGTTAAATGAGAGCACAGTAAAATATTCACTAATCCAGCGCATCGCCGAATACCCCCTTAATTCTGCTTAACACTAAAAGGGTTTTGAGCACCATAATGAGATTCCTCTGTCTGCTAATTAATTGACACGCTCCTGAATATTCATATGAGCTAGCACCAATACGTTCCTAATTGCACTGTGGAACAGATCTCAGAGGAAAGTAAACCGCCAAAGACTTAATTAAAATAATGTATTCCAGATTCAGGACAAGATAAGACATTTGCCTTGGGGCGCGCTAAGGAAGTGGCACCTGGTTGGTGGAGGGGAGAGCTATCAAACGCCAACCCCGGCCCGACATAGGTGGCTGACGAAGGGTAAGCCGCTTCAGAGAGCAAGAAGAGCTGGGTGCTGGCTCGGAACCCTGAGGCAGAGGGGGCGTGGCTCCCAGGTGGTCCCTGCCCCTGCACCCCTTTGCCCCCTACAGGAGGAGAAGCCGGGGCGTGCAGCCTAGGACCCTAGTCCGAGCCCCTCGAGCCCTTCGCGTTCTCCCTGCCTTTCCCCAGGCTGGCCCCTGATGCTCTCTGGAGACAAGCGCGGAGACGACAGTCTGGACATTCCAGGAGAAACTTTATACTCTAGGGCTTGTAAAGGCATCCAGGACCCCAAGACTTTCAACCTGGTTGAGGTCTGAGTGGGGTCTCTTTTTGGGAGAAGGCGACAGCTGGGGGAAGACGCCAGGATGGTGTGGATGGCACTATCCCTGGAGTCTCTCTCCCGGGTTCTACTCCGCGAGGAAGCGCTCTGGCCACCTCTAACCGGAACGCTACAAGTTACTGGGCGCACACGCTCTTTTTTGAGTCCAGCGCGCGTCACGTTCCAACGGATTTTTGCTTCGTCTCCGGGTAGGAGGAATAACTAGACTGCGCACCCGCTTTTAGGCTCCAACTCACAACCTTTTTTTTTTTAACCAGCCGAGTGAAATGAAATGCGTTCTTGAAAAGACGGGCCTCCCCCCCCCCACCCACCCCTTCTTTTTTGGGGAAAAAAATCACCACAGGTTTAAAACTAAAGAGTTTATTTGAGAGCATACAAATGCGTATTTATTATACATATGTAGGCATTAACAATGTAAATTACACCGCCAGCAGTTGCTGGTTGTTTATTCATTAGATCTTTAGAAAATCTACATTGCCTCCAGAAAGCGCAATGATAATGTGAAATACACAAGCAGTTTACATAACCGGCTTCTCCACGGAGCTCCGCGCACTGCCACTCCGAGTCATCAACAGGTCGCGCGCGAGCGGACTCGATCAAAGGAAAACAGAAGTTTGCAAACCGTGGCCAGAGATGCAGGGAGCCAGTGAGAGATCCTTTTAGTAGACTCTGTAGGACATAAAAGATAACGCCTGGCTCGGCCTATTTCACCCACTTTGTGTGTACCTTCCCCCCCCCCCCATTAAAAAAATCGTCATATAGAGAAAGAAGACGGATAAACTCCCCAAGCTCTGGCTATTCGGGAGCGTGTCTTAAAGACGATGAACCCAAACTGCTTTGAGGGCGAAAAGGAGAGGCGCAGGAAACACACACAGCCTACCTAAGCAAAAGGGACGCCAAAGACTCCACCAACCAAGCCAAGGTGGCCGCCATAAAACAAATGGTCGTCACTCCAAAGAAAATCACTTCTTTGAAATTACAGAACGCTCCGTGGTCCTAGATTTATCTAGAAGGCGGAGAAGGTACTGTTGGGGGCGGGGGAGGAATGGTAGCCGTGGTATTAATATTTATTCTCAAAATTCTTTCCCAGATAAAAGCGTTAAATGAAAATAGTACTAAACGCAAAGGTCCAGGGACCGACGCCAGCCGGAACTGACGGCTGACTGTTTATCTGACACTGTCCACCTACCTGCTGCGGCCTACCGCTTAGCTGCTGAGGTGTGCTAGTGGTGAGCTGAGGGGATCCGGGTGGGAGGCATTGCCCCCCCCACACCCGCTTTCTGCCTTCCTTTTGCTATTAGGCCTGATGTGTATGTTAGAGGAGACCCCCAGGGCTGCGATCCAGGGAATAGACAGCAGTTTGATAGAGGAATAGAAGCTTCGAGAAAGAGGGGGGCTTAGACAGGGAAAATGAAAAAGAAAAGCGGGGTACCCAGAGAGCAGGTGCACTCAGGGCAACCGGATCCCCAACTGTGACCCACCACTGAGACCCAGGGCAATTGGAGCGTCCAGGGGGTGCACGTCCTCTGCCGCGCCCCGGACTTTCAGCTCCAGTGCTGAGACCAAGGTGCACAGCCCTAGTCCCAGGTGAGCTTCCACCAAGCCGAAGGACTCCTGCTGCCTCTTAGGGCTGCCAGCTTCCAGAGGCCAGGCTGGCCCCTCCAAGCCCCGCCCCTAGCCATTCTTAGCTTGGGGGGGGGGGGGGGGGGGGAGGCCGGGAGGATCAGTGGCTTTCTTTTCTCCCTTTTTCTTTTTCAGCCTTCTTTGTGGGTGGCAGCTCAGCGGGGGATACGTGCACACACACACACACACACACACACACACACACACACACACCGCAAAACATGGGGGATAGGGGGGGGGGAAGAGAATAAATGAATAGTTTTAACCTTCCCAGTTAGTCCCTCTGAAAGCTGTAGGGGATTTTCAGAAAAATCCGTTTCTGCTATTAAGAAAACCCATACTACACAGGGCCACCCCATTTAAGCTCCACCCACCCTCCCAGCCTGAATAAACAAAACAAAGCAGAGGTTTAAGACTGGCGACCCACAAGTTGCCAGTTTTCAAAACAAATTAAAGAAGGTGAGTATAGTGAATTGCAATTAAAATAAAATATTATGGGTGCGAAATATTCCTCGTTTCAAAAGCCTGCAGCCCCCTAAGTCAGGTGTGAAATATTCCTCGTTTCAAAAGCCTGCAGTCCCCCCAAGTCAATTTTATTCAAACTTTAAAATTATTGCAGCCAACCTTCCCTCCCCATAACACATTCAAAGAAAGTTGAAAAATGTTTCTGTTTGTTAACAGCTTCCAAATTTTCTGAAAGTTAAAAAAAAAAGTCTACTTTTGCAATCCTCCCCATAATATTTTAAGAATAAGGTGTCTACCCAGACAGCCTATTGTTGTTTTTTTTTTTTAATCTAAGCAAACAAATAATTCTCAACAAAGAAGTTGATTTGAAAAGAGGGTGATTTTTCTCCCCTTCCAGGGGGGGGGGGGAGACCGTTCGCTCCACCCTGCTATTAAACAAAGCACAATACCTTTTTCTGGGTGGTACTGCACAGAAGTTGATTCGGTTTTGACAATGTTGTTTAGCTATCATTTGCTATTTTGAATGAATAGAGGCAATCCCCCCTTTTACAACATTTGTTTCCTATTATGGAGAGGTGCAGCAGTTGAGGGCACACATGTGAAAGTGGCTGTTTGATTCTCTTTTTCATCCCCCTGACCCTGCCTTTGTCCTTCCTCACCCTGGGAATGTCACGCCTCGATACTTCACTTTGAGCTGCTGGAGAAAGTGGCTTTGTTACTCCCTTTTAGACATACACGAAATTGTTCTCTTTCCCCCGCTGTAAAAGACACTTCACATCAGGACTCGGTTCACAAGTGCAATGCAATTTGGCTTAGCCCAACCTTTGTTCTGCTTGTACAAATGAGCGAACAGTGCACTCATTATACAGTGATCTACTGCTGTCTTAACCCCAGAGTTAGGGGCTGGGAGAAAAAGCAAGTTAATCCCTTCAGTACCAAGATAGCTTTAGCAATATTCCCTCCAATAAAAATAATAGCTTGGAGTTCCGTCTTCAATTTCACACAGCGCAAAGCAAAACTTAAGGGGTGGGGGCCTAGCCACCAGACACAGCAGAAATCCCTCCAGGGGTATTTGGCAAGTGGTTTTTAGACACACACTGTCAGATTTGGTAAAGCTCAGATGAAATCAGTGCAATTGTTTGTGTAAAGGAGAGGTTTGGTTTGGAAGCCAAGATTTTAAGCCACGAGGTCTCCAAGCAAGCCACAAGCAAAGCAAAGCAATCACCAAATAGTATTTAGCAAACTGACTCCAAATAGAAGGCATTATACTGAGCAGGGAAAAGAGCTGTTTTCAAGGGCATTGAAATCGCCTGCTCCCTGAAAAGGGCGGTTGTCACTTTTTAGGTCTGGGGGGTGGTGGTGCCTCAGCAGTAGCACCCAACTTTTGTTACTACGTGTTTTATGCTTGGGGTTGAAAGGAACACCGGGCCCTCTGGTGCTCTACACGTTGCAGGAGCTACTGGGGGGCAAACTAGGTGAAATGTCCAGGGCGCAGTTGCTCAACTCTTTTTCCCTCCTGGCCCAAACAGGAAAGAGTGTCACAGCCTCAGTTTCCCGGTGGGAAAGTTTTCCTGATGAGCACCAAGGGACCGGAGGGACACCCCTGAAGCCGACCTAGTCTGTTGGGGTGGCAGTATGTTGAGGGGGTCAGGGGGAAGGGCGACTACAAAGACTACTGCTAGACTGAGCTGGCAGATGGGAAGAGCGCGAGGTTTTAGGCGGTAAGAATACTTATCAGAAGTTATATTTCAACCTCCTTGATCTGAGTTAAGGTTCCACGCACACACGTGGCAGTCATCAACCCACGAAATCAGGCATTTTCCCTGCTACTGGGTAAAAATGTGCTCACTTGGTAGCAGGGCCGCTGGCAGAGATGGTAGGGTGGCATTTGGTACCAGTCGCGGTTGGCACAAGAGGAAAAATGTGTGTCTCCTCACCAGCCTTCCTTCCTGGGGCAGTTTTATTTCCCGCCCGGTAAGGGTAAGCTAGGGAAAAGCAAGGGTGAATGTTTCTTGTGTCCGGGATGAGTCTCTGAGGGCAAGTGCTTGCTGCCGGGTGCAAGGGATCCGGCAAGCTAATAAGCTGACTCACTGCGTTCCTGAGGTCCAGGACAGGAAAGCGAGGCAAAGTCGTGCGGGCTGTGGGATGAGGTGTGTGTTGGGGGTAGCGGGGAAGGGGGGGGGGGACAATGCCCAGGACAAACAGCCTGCGACACTCAGGACGGCATCTTTTTTTTAATTGTCCACTGACAGGCTGAAGAAGTTTGTTTAGTACTGAATACACCGGGAACAAACTCCTTTTGAAAGGAGAGCTAAGTCGTTTCACGCCACCAAAGTGCAGATTTGGTGAAGAATGACTGATAGGACAAAGGGGCGCGGTGCGTTAGCGCGGGTTTCTCAGAATGAGCGCAGCAGCCAATGTCCGAGGCGACCAGGAATAGTGGGGCGCACCACAGGAGACCTGCAAGACCCTCAAACCTCCGCAGCCTCTACAGGCCGGTCCTCAGTCTTCCCGGCTGCCCCCACGATCAGCTCTGGTCGCCCAAGAGCGGACCGGCGTCACACAAGAGAGAAGTGAAGGACGGGGGTACTGCAGGAGAGCGAAGGGATAAATGGGGGAGAAACTGAGTGCCGGGGCAAAGCCTGGCTCAGCCTTATCACTGCAGACTGCAGACGGTTCATGTTTTGAGCAGGGAGCCGTGGGCTTTGTTTTTAGCGTCTGGGAAACCTTCAGAAGCTGCTGTGTACGTTCCTTCCATCTCCCATCCGGTTTGGTAAATATTAACAAACTGGGGCGCAGTTATTTTCTGGAGTGCTTTGGTGGGTTTGGCGGGAGGGGAGGGTTCTCCTCTCTGGGAGCCCTCTTCTCCTTCACAAGCCAGACACACACACACACACACACACACACACACACACACACACACCTGCTTAACAACACAAGGAATTAAAATCAATATTGTTTTTGTCACCCCTCTGTCTCCTTTTCACTCCCAGTGCCACTGAAGCGAATTGTGGATTTATGGAGGGAAATTAGCATAAATTATTGCAAAATCTGCAGCCGTGTGTGGTCCAGCTTGTGGGAAAAGAGGCACTAGCAAACTTTCAGTGGAGAAAGGTGGTAGGCAGTGGGCTTGACGAAGCGATGAACGCCGGCCCTTGCTGGAAGGGATTTCCAGTTGGTTGGCACACGGAGTATAATTGACTTGTGTGTGTGTTTTATACAGTTTTCCCAACAACCCCTTAAGCCCCCGGGTCGATGTTGCCCCCTCCCACCTCCACCCAGCTTCTGTTGGCTTTGGGTTTTGTACAATAGACTCGGACGCACTTTTTCAAGATTTCTGGAAAGCACCCTTCCTCTCTATAACACCACCCTTAAAATGCTGTAAACAGCTTGCAACGCCCCCCCTCCTTCCCCTAGGGCTTTGAAGACCCCTGACAGCAATCGAGGAAGAACTTTGTAGCAACGCCCACGAGTAAAGGCGCCTCTCACAGAACTTTTCCCCTCGCAAGGCAAGCTCATGCGATTAAGCTCTGTTTACTTGATTAAGCCTGAGCTTGGGCAGAGAACCTCAGCTCCTTTCTCCAGTTCCTACATGTGATATTGCATGAACTCCGTGGTGACAATTTTCCCCAGGGAGATGAACAAAGATTTATTCCAAGTGAGGGGTGATGGTGGTGGTGGTGGTGGTGGCCCTCCGCCCCCAACCCCATGGACGTTTCCACTTTTAGAATTTAGTTAATCTTCTGTTGCTCTGAGCAGTGATTTCGACTGCCACACAATGGCTCCTTTTGCAGGACAACAAAATGCCAATTGTTAAAATAAAAACAAAACAAAAACACTTGCTCCTTATCCCTCACCATCAACAGGCACCCATACAGGGCAGGAAAGTACTTTGCTCCTTGTCACCAGGGTGAAAGCGACAGTCGTCTACTATCTCTAATGCAACCACCATAAACAGTTTTATTCGTCTTTGCATTTCAGATTGAACTCGTGCGCGTGTTTGCTAAAAAGGGTCTTTAAAATACTCGAGGGCTTCCACTACCTCTCCATCCACGAGCACACCCGCCTCGCTTAAAGCAGAGCTTACTTTAGTGCCTCCGAAGGCAGCTGTGTCTGCAGTAGGCAAGAAGTGGGCCAGCCCTCCATCCCTCTTCAAACATCCCTCGGGTTCTCCACCCCTTTGAGCTCCCAGCTCCTCCCACTACAGGTCCTGGAGCCTAACTCGGGCACGCGCAGAAACACCCCCAAACCTTAGTTCCTTAGCGGCGGTGGTGCGCGCAGCTCAGGTCAGCCGGGCTGCTCCTGGCTCAACTTCGCCTAGGGTCCAACTGATTTAATCTTTGAAGAAGAGAAACCCACATATCTGCCCTCTTGTAGCTTTGCCCCCAGAGACAGGTCAGTGCCCCATCCCCACCTCCCTGCTCCTACGCCCCCCCCCCGGTTATTTTTTTTTTTTCCGAATTACGAAGGTGACACGAGTCTTCCCTTCAAGCACTCTGTTAATATTGAAAAACGTGCGCTTGCATCTAAAACGCGGCGGCCCAGGCGCCAGAGCCATTTCAATATTAATGAAATTGTTTAATCTCCTAAATTCGTCGTGTTTAAGTTACGTTTTGGTGAGTTATTGACCAGCTTCGAAACTGGTTAATGAAGTTATGTGAGTGGGTGGGTGAGTGCGCTTGTGTGTGTGTGTGTGTGTGTGTGTGTGTGTGTGTGTGTGTGCGCGCGCGCGCGCGCGCGCGCGCGCGTGCTCGCAAGCTGAAAGGTTTTTCTTGAAGCTCTACTGCCATTCAGAGTGTAACAAACTTCACACTAGAACTCTCAATCTCCTCCTAGGGGAAGTGGGAAGAAGAAAGGGGGGGGGGGGAAGGTTTCCAGAGTTTAAAGACGGTTCTGTTCAGGCTTTGGGTATTGAGTATTTAACAGGGAGGCATGAGGTTCTTTTTAAAACCACAAAGGCCAAGCAAAGCGCTGAACAGCGTGGCGACTCACGGCTGGTATTCATTGCGTGCATGCGGGCTGTCTGACTCACTGTCTATTCCATAGCAGTTTGATGATGATGGCGACAAGGATGATGATAATGATAATCATCCATTTAACCCTCACAAGGCAAATCCGAACTCAAAGAAGCGAGCTTACCCTCACTAGGCCAAAAGACCGGGGCCACTCCTTTCCCCATCGCCAACCCGGAAAACTTTGCTGGTCCTCCGCAGGTCTCAGCAGGCACCTTTTGTCTTTTCATGACATTCTAAACTCTAAAGGAACTATTCCCATGCAAAAAAAAAAAAAAAAAAAAAAAAGGGGGGGGGGCTTCAAAATGCTGACGTGCTAACTTCTAACAAACTCCAGCCTTCCCAATCACCTGGAGAAAGGAGAAGACCCTGAAGCGATAATGCATATTAGACAAACTCAGGCCCTCCCTAGGTCTGCATGCCGCCTTGCCTCAGGGTCCCCTGAGTCTTCCTGTACCCATCAAATTGCTGAAAGACTTATAAAGCAAAAACCTACGACCTTCGTCCGTTTTTTCCTTATCCTTTAAAGAAAACCCCAAAACTTACCTTGGCTTGGAGAGATGGCTCAGCTGATAAAGGCTAGGCTCACAACCAAAAAAATATTTTAATAATATTAATAAAAACCTTACCTAACACAGTCACATTCAAAACTGACCCATCTACCCAGCCGTCCAAGTATTTACATCTGTATGTGTCTACTGATCTTACCACCTTAAAAAAAAAAAAAAAAGACATGCTCTAGCTTTGAAGCCTCCAGGAGACCGAGTAAAAATTTTTGGACTCTGGGGGTGGGGCTGAGAGGTATGTTTCCATTCTAACGACCCACTCAACCAACCCAGGCAGTGCCAAGCAAAGTAAAAGGGCCGCCCTTCCAGAGAAAGCCTAGGCTGGAAGTTAGCTAACAATACAAACCCGATACAATGCAGAGGAAACAGAATACCCCAGCCAAGCAATTTCCATGTCAAACACCATAGGCGCGGCAGCTAACTCGGAGCCTGAGTGGTCGCCTAGCTCCTGGCTCGGCGCGCAGTCTATTCATACCTTCACAACGCGCACACCGGCGGGCGCTGCCCGCTCCCCGCGGGCGGCAGAGGCTCTTCCCGGTTGCCCGGTCTTCTGTTGGAAGTGATTCCTATTGGCCAAGGTGTCCATGTAAATAGGTGTGAAAGAAACCAGCGCTGGCCAGGCTCTCTCCCCTCTTCCTCAGTCCCCTCCCTCTGCAGCCCCCGCTCCCTCCTCCTCTTCCTCCTCCTCCCAAGGCGATTGTCTTACGATAGCAAGAAGTGGCACATTAATGAAGCGCCGCTACAGGGGTCTTTTCTGCTCCTGTCACCGCTTAAAACTATCAGATGGTTCGAGAGTGGACATGGAGGCAGCCACCTAGCTCAGCGGAACCGCGCACGCTACAGCAGCGTCTTCTGGATCCCTGAGGCGGCGGCTGCCACTGTCCGCTTGGGCACTCGGTGCGGAGCCCGGCCTCCCGGCAGGGCGCACTACCCAGAAACGCCGCGGAGGCCGCGGAGCGGAGCTCTGCCAGGCTGAGCCCAAGCCAGGCTTGCAGCTAGCCTCACTGGTCCCCGACGCTGCGCTCCGGTCGCACGCGGGGAGGAACTCGACCACCAGCGCCGTCGTCCCGGATGAGGATCGACAACTTGCAACAACTTTAAGGTGAGCATCTTTTTCTGTGCCCCCTGCCCTGAACCCAGGCCCTACTAACTTTCCCACAACCCTTACCTCCTACCGCGGTCTTCCCCTCTCCACGTCCCCTACCTGAGCCCATCCAGTTTGGTGCCCAAAGTTGCAGGCATCCGAACCCCCACTCCCACCCCCTACGTCTTTGACTCGGCCTGAGTGACCTCCGGGTATCTCTGCACCTATGCTGCCCTTCTCCGTCACCCCCACCCCCACCCCTTCTCAGAGCCGACCAGTTCTCCCGGTCGCGCAGACCCTGAGCAAGCCGGCAAGCGAGAAGATGCCTCGGCCGGGCCGCAACACGTACAGCGACCAGAAGCCCCCCTACTCCTACATCTCTCTGACCGCCATGGCCATCCAGAGCTCCCCGGAGAAGATGCTGCCGCTCAGCGAGATCTACAAGTTCATCATGGACCGCTTCCCCTACTACCGGGAGAACACGCAACGCTGGCAGAACAGCCTGCGCCACAATCTCTCTTTCAACGACTGCTTCATCAAGATCCCGAGGCGGCCAGACCAGCCGGGCAAAGGCAGTTTTTGGGCGCTGCATCCCAGCTGCGGGGACATGTTCGAGAACGGGAGCTTCCTACGGCGCCGCAAGCGCTTCAAGGTGCTCAAGTCTGACCACCTGGCGCCCAGCAAGCCGGCGGACGCCGCGCAGTACCTCCAACAGCAGGCTAAGCTGCGACTCAGCGCGCTGGCCGCCTCAGGCACGCATCTGCCGCAGATGCCCGCCGCTGCCTACAACCTGGGCGGCGTGGCGCAGCCCTCTGGCTTCAAGCACCCCTTCGCTATCGAGAACATCATCGCGAGGGAGTACAAGATGCCTGGGGGACTGGCTTTCTCTGCCATGCAGCCGGTTCCGGCTGCCTACCCGCTCCCTAACCAGTTGACTACCATGGGCAGCTCTCTGGGCACCGGCTGGCCCCATGTGTACGGTTCAGCGGGGATGATCGACTCAGCCACCCCTATCTCAATGGCGAGTGGCGACTACAGCGCCTATGGAGTACCGCTGAAGCCGCTGTGCCACGCCGCGGGCCAGACGCTGCCCGCCATCCCAGTGCCCATCAAGCCCACACCGGCCGCAGTGCCTGCCCTGCCGGCGCTGCCCGCACCCATCCCCACCCTGCTCTCGAACTCGCCGCCTTCGCTCAGCCCCACGTCCTCGCAGACAGCCACCAGCCAAAGCAGCCCCGCTACCCCTAGCGAGACACTCACCAGCCCGGCTTCTGCCTTGCACTCAGTAGCGGTGCACTGACCCAACAGAAACTGGGGCTCCCTCTCGGTCACCTCCACACTACCCCTCTCACCATTTCCCCAGCTCCGAGTCCGGGTCCAGCCCCCTCTGACCTAGAACCGCCACCCTGACTTGTCCATTCCACCTTCTTCCTTAAATCCTCTGTCTTAGGATAACTTTTGGTTTTGGACCCAGAAGACAACCCACAAACTTGCCAGAAGGCGCGCGTGAAAGTTGTCTTCGCTCCCATATGGCACTAGAGAAAACAGGGGCTACCCCAAGCCAAGCGGCCCGTCAGGGGTCCCAGAAATGCACTCCCATACAACAGGGAGGACACCCCGACTCCCTCCTGTTCGGAGAAAACAAAAAACAAAAAAGGCGGGAGCGGGGCGGGGGACAACCTTCATCTTCTGCGCTTGGATCGGCGGAGCTCCGGACTCTGCGCAATTTCAAGACCAGAGACACTGCCCGAGAGCTGAAGGCCACCGTGGCTGCAGCGGAACGCGGGCTGGATCTCCTTAGGGCCTGAAAATCCGTGGCCACTGGACCCACTAATCCTCCTCCGGGCTCGCCTCCGCCCAGCAGGCCGGGATGGGCGGACCGCTGCTTGCCCAGGCTGCCTCCCCACCTTCTACTGAAGATTTTTCTTTCATTCACTCTGGGTTTTGTTTTCGGCTAGAGGCACCCTTAGTTGGGAGTCAGGAGAGAGGCTGCTAAGTTGGGGAGGATGCTTGTCCTACACACAAGCAAAACACAGCTAAAAGTCACTGTTATTGTTTACAAAGCGCGCGGTTTAAAAAAAAATGTAAACAGTGAACTTGAACATCTGCCTGGCTCGGCAGGCGAGAGGGCAGAGTCCTCTTTACAATTACCTGTTGTAATGTGAATGTTTACTCTTCTGGCCAGCTTTGGGGGGGGGGAGGTAGGGGGAACGGGGGAAGTTAATTGGGATGTTAACTTTCTTACTATTTAGAGACCTTTTTAGCTATTTATTTTGGTGAAGAAAGGAAAAGAAAAAAGAACCGTGAACTATGCCCCACGGAGAAAGCACCTAGGGCAAGTGAGGAAGATTGTAGACAACCCGACTGGGGACGCGAGGGGGATGTCACCAGAGATCTTTCTGTTAGAAGAACTTTCCTGCGAAGCTAAAGGGCTGCAGAGAGTTGTAAATAGGAATGATTTACACTGTGTAAAATGCACTTTGGTTTGGTATGTTCCTTTTAGCGTCCTAGGTAATTGACTGGAAAAAAAAAAAACCACAAAAACAAACAAAGAGCAACCCAACAGTTGTTCCGGTGTGACCTGCTTAATTTAAAAAAGAAATTGTAGTGTTGTCCAAGCTGTGAATTTTTCCCCCCTTTTATCCTTCTTCCTCCCTGCACAGGATTCGCATGGCATTTAAAATATTGATGTCCTTGTTTCCAGCATGCCCATTTTAAGACAGAGTTTTAAAAAGGTGTCTACATTAAATTATGACCTAGTCTAAATAATATTTTCTCATTAAAATACATAAATTCAATTTTTGTTAAGTTGTGTGCATTTTTGAAGACTTAATACAAGGGACAGAAGATGGTAGCAACAGAACAGTCTCTGCAAACACACCATCTGGGTGTTTTTGCCTTTTCCAAGTCAGGTGTGGGGGGAACTATTCTGGGGGTGGAGACCATGGAAGACATTTGTGCACAAGGGGAGACTGAGGCCAAGTATTGCAGATGCAGACCTGGGCACAGGTGCTGTGCTGAAGGAAACACACTACACAGCTGCAGTACCTCCTGTGTGGTTTTATGTCTTATGCATCCTACGACATGTGCCTTACATATGCATAGAAGGCTGGTGTGGGATTTCTGAAGTTCTCTCAGACTGGGCCTCTCAGTCCTTATCCGGAAGCTTCTGCTGAGGAGGGATCCTTCCTGTGTCCCTTTAAAGTGCTGTAGTTGTTGACATTATTTCCTTTCTTTCGGAAATCACCTGAAAGTTCACTGTCCAGGTCAAGAAACCTGTTCACTTTGGGCTGGGTAGTTTTCTTTCAGCCCTCTCTGTGGGAGGAAAAATAACTGGATGTATTTATTTTCCAGTTGTGAAATGCCTGTGTCTAAGTATTTGCTTGCTTGCTTGCTTTACTTTCTTTTTCTTTTTCTTTTTTTCTTTTTTTTTTTTTTTTTTTTTTTTTTTTTTTTTTGGCAAAGGCACATAGAAATCACAGCAAAGACCCTTAGCACCTGTCACTGTTGTGTAATCAGTGGCCTACCTGGAAAAATATTTAGGATTAATGCAAGACATAATTAATCCTGTTGTGACTATTCTGTTTTCTAAAGAGGAAGGATCTCACGCACAACACATGCGCGCGCGCGCACACACACACACACACACACACACACACACACACACGCAAACACACACAAGTGGAAAATAAATGAATCACTGGCCTGATTAAAATGCATGAAGCTTCTAAAGCCAGTCAGACAGCAGACAACTAAACTCATTCATCAAACCTAATTCACAGTTATATCCACAAGATCGGCCGAAGGAAGCCTGGAAAACTTAGCTACCCTTGGTTAGGAAACTTAGTTCTCAACTGGAAGTCATAAAAAAAAAAAAAAAAAAAAAAAGGAGGAGGAGGAGGAAGAAAACTAAATATGTTTTCACTGTCCTAAAAACTAAAATGAAGACAGCCTCTGGAATAATCTGATCTCCTCTGATTTGTTAACACTGGAGGCTGCCCTGATGGTGAGGTGCACAGAGGTTCCCATGGGCCTCTGGCTTCTTATAGACTTAGTCAGGTAGGCTGTTGGTCTTCTGGCGGCAGCTCTTACAGGTAAGGGACATGCGTACACTATATTCAACCTACAGAGGCAGTAAGGTACAGGCCCTGTCTCTGCCGTCTAGCTGAGGAGAGATTTGGAACTCCATATCCGAAAATGTGGCTTTTAGGTGGTTAAGTCTGCCATGGCATATGGTGAATCACGAGACAACTTGGCCATTATGAGCCCTTCCAGGTTGCAGGCATTTTTTTTTTTTTCAGTCAAAGCTGAATGAGGAAAGGAGGCACCCAACAGCTTTGATGCTGTTTTGATCCTTACCGGAAATACACACACTGATCAAACAGACACATGCCTCACCCAGGTTCACGCACTGTGTGGAAACGTGTGTGGATTTAGCCGATGGCTTTGAGGGTGCTCCTCCCTGTCCTGGGTCAAGACCCCCCAGCTTTAAAAGAGAACTGGGGGGATAGCACCCGCTCTTTGGGAAGGTGCAAAGTCCTAAATTGAGCCTTACCCTATTTTATGTTGCAAGGCCAGGCAGTGTTGGGTTTTCTCATATTGACTCTGGTTGGAAACTTGGCCATCTTGTTCCTTGGAGGCCCTTCTGGGTCCTGCATCTAAGTTTATGTTCAAACTCTTTGTGTTTCCCTCGGGGTTTACACAGGAGATGGATAACTTCCCCGTCCTCCAGAGAGATGCTTCAGGAGTTTCTTGTTCTTCGTTGATGGGGTGAGGGTAGGAGGTGGGGTGGGGCGGGGTGGGGGAGACAACCCTGAGAAGTTGAAGATTTGGAAGGAACTCTTAAGACATGGTCCCCAGTGACTTAGATAGCAAGCCGGTGACTTTCATTTCTCCCAATGGTTAAGAATACTGAATGTCTCACAAGTAGGACTCTGGTCCAGAGCTCCCGAGTGTAGTCAGTTACAGGATGAGAGCAAGGGAGCATCCCTGCAGGAGCTATCTCTGGTAGGTTTAGCTCTCTCTCTCTCTTTCTCTCTCTCTCTCTCTCTCTCTCTCTCTCTCTCTCTCTCTCTCTCTCTCTCTCTCTCTCTCCCTCCCTCCCCCCAGGCCCCCCCCCCCCCGTGGAACTCCCTTTGTGAGTCCTATTCAGTTGAGAGTCAGAGTAGACCAGGGTCCCTTCTTAAATTCTTAATATAAATGCCAATTAATATCTTTTTCTTCTAAAAACCAAGTAAGTGAAGAGACACCCAAACAAAAACAAAACCAAAACAGGCCCAACCCACCGGCTGTGAAGCCTCAAAGGGGAATGCATTTGTTTCGTTTAAACTAACAACAAATTATCTAATTAATATGTTTCAATTACAGTGTGAAAGGGACAGCCCCAGGACCTCCCGCCGTGGGGGCACAATAGCCCCAGAGCCCACTCCAGGAATTTACAATAACTGCACATCTGTCTCTTTATTTTCCACTTTTTGAGTCTAAAACTCCTCTCCAGATCACTTCAAACCTTGGCTTGAATTATGAAATATGTCCCAGTGTTAAAAGGGGACTAAACTTTGTCCACTGATGCTTCATTTGCAAGCCAAAAAAAAAAAAAAAAAAAAAAAAAAGTGAAAGCCTGTTGAAGAGCATTAAACAAATATATTAGAATTCTGTCACTTTATGCAATTGAGTAGATCAAATGAAGGGTCCCGGCCACTTCATTCACTCTCATTCACTCGAATAGAAAATGCAAAGAATAGCCACCGAGACTGGGCCACCGCTGTAGACTTAGCTCCTTTTACTAGGAGACAAAAAGGCTGAATTTTCACAAATACATTGCTGACTTGGGGACTAGGAAACGGGGCCTGGAACCCCTTTGGAATTTAAATTCATTTTATCTTCCTCTCTCTTTGCAGGGATCTGTTTGCACTACAGTGCAGAGATGCAGCAGGCATCTTGGGTCTGCTGAAGGAAAAAAAAAGAGGGGGAGGGGAAAAGAGTGAGTGGGGGGGGAGGGCCAGGCGGATTCCCAGGGAACTAACTCTTGGCTGCCAATTAACACTCGGGGGTCTGAGATAATAAGTTTGGTTTAGCAAATCTTTGTTTACACCAGTATAAATACCATAACATCACAAGGCTGGGCTACACAGTTTGTTTTCAGAGACCTGGAGCCTCCGCCTGTGGGCCACCAAGTTTTCTTCCTTCAGTGAATAGCTTCTGTCTGTCAGCAGAGGATAGGGCTGAGCTCCTACCTCCGCCACCCCCTTCCCCCATCCCCGTCCCAGCTAGCTACCCAATTTGCTCACAGTGATGATTAGATATACCATGTTAAAACTGGGAGAGATGTCACTCCTCAGTTAGGAGTTCCAAGTCAGAATTCTTTTTTGAACCTGTCATGGGATTGGGGCATATTGGAGTAACTGAGGTGATATTGTGGGGACACTTCTGTCCTGTGACTGACTCCCAAGGCTGGCTTTTTTGTTTTTGCTTCTGTATGTGTGTGTGTGTGTGTGTGTGTGTGTGTGTGTGTGTGTGTGTACTTCACATATCTTTATGTCATACGGGGCTCCCACAGATGAAACTGGAAAAAGGCAGGCGCCCTGGCGGCTTCCTGAGTGTAATTACAAAGAAATGAGCCAATTTTAAAAAATCAAACTTGAATTATGAAATCCCATGTAGAAGATTTCCTGTTGGATGCTGATGTTTATTAAAGATTTATTTTATGTGCACGAGTTGGTACTGTGTGTGAGTGCTTGTGAGTTAGGGATGGCTGTTAGGAGCTACGTGTGGGTGCTGAGGAAGGAGGCCAGGTCCTCTGCCAAGAGCAACAAGTTACTCAATGCCAAGACATCTCTCCAGGTCCTACCTCCAGATAATGCTTGTTCTGCGGCCTGTATAGTTTTATTTACTCTGTTAGTTTCTCCCCCAGAGTGTGCCACTGTAGTTGGGCCGAGATGGTCAGAAATTGCTGTGAAAAATGGAAGTTGTCGGAACAAAATCTTCCTTGGGAGATTTTTTTTCTTCTTCTTCTCCCAGGATATCATCAGGAATATTTGGACAAAGGATTCTTCTTCAGGACAGCCCCCTTGGCCTGGATCTGCAAATAACCAATGTCAAACCAGTTGCGAGCTTTTGAGGGAACAAGCTCTCCAAGCATTCATCAGAGCAGATTAAGCTGGACATAAAAAGCATTCTTTATCTGTCCTTTGGAGACACTGCGACTTTAATGCATGCTCCGTAGACTGTATATTTTTATTTACTTAGTTAATTTCTTCCCCAGGGTGTACCATGGTAGCCGGGCTGGCTGACGTAATAAGGGACAGACAGAGACCGTTTTCAGCAATGATTGTTTCCAAGGTCTGCTTCGACTATGCGTTTCTCTCTTTTCCTTTAGAAACGCAACACACCCGTTTGCTGATTCGGGCACACGGTAATGTATAGAGAAATGAAAATAGTATAAGAAAGCATCTTAACTTTGTGCCACTTAGAAAAATATGGTTAATATTTATGAAGTAGCATCTACAGTCAGTCTTTTGCATTAATAGAGCAGACACCACACCACACACACAATATATATATATATATATATATATATATATATATATATATATATATATATATATATATATATATATATCTCCCCAAGAATTTCTCACCACAGGAAAACAAGCACTGAGGCCGCCACTAGACCTGTCTGAGCAAGGAGGCCAGAGATGCAGATGTCTAGCTTGCTTGCAAACGCCAACACATTTTGCTTACACATATGTAAGGGTGTACATAACCAATAAAACAGTCAGTGACGAGCTTCGAATCACTCTTTACAAGGGATGCCTAATATTATGGCAGCCACCAAAAAGGAAAAGGAAGAAGTAAGATTTTGTCTCGGGGTTTCTACACGGGATCAAAATGGAGAACAGGGGACAAATGGTACTCAGAACTGGAGCAGTCAGAGGAGACAGCTATTTCAGCAACAGCCTGGAGATAACAGTGCTCCTTAGGTCTTTCTTTGTTGTGTTTGCTATGATGCAAGGGAAGATCCAGCAAGGATACTATTTATTGATGACCAGGCTATGCAGGTTGTGTACAGGAAGGGCCGTTGCCACAGCCATGCAAAAACTATCGCCGTTCCAATGATTCCAAGTTCCATTTTGCATAGGTGCTCTGTCTCTGTCTCTGTCTCTGTCTCTGTCTCTCTGTCTCTCTCTGCCTCTCTCACTCTCTCTGCCCCCTCTCTCTGTCTCTCTTTCTGTCTCTCTTTCTCACTCACTCTCTCTCTGTGTCTCTGTCTGTCTGTCTGTCTGTCTGTCTGTCTGTCTCTCTCTCTCTCTCTCTCTCTCTCTCTCTCTGTCTCTCTCTCTCTCTCTGTGTGTGTGTGTGTGTGTGTGTGTGTGTGTGTGTGTGTTTCCTGGTGAATGAGAGTACTGACTGAGCCTAGGGTTAGGGCTCTGCTGTGAGAGTGACTTCATAAGATATAATGTGAAGTGTGTTTATTCTTACTTGATGTAGAAGCTGTAAGCCTTAAGAAAAGGCGATTGTTTCAAACAGAATAAAAATCAAGTCCTTGAGACAGCTCAGCCGGTAAGGCACTTGCCACAGAAACCAAAGCTTGGAAGTTCAAGGTCACCCTCCCTGTGCAGGCCCCACAGAGTTGTTCTCTGACCTCCACACTGGTGCTGCAGTGCACGAGTGCACAAACACATACGATAAGAACAAGCAAAATACAGTCTTGAAAAACCAAGAAAACAATTAACTTTGAAATATAAGTATAAATAGCAATTTGATTAAAATATATTAATTATTTCTTGCTGTGTTGCCAAAGAGTACGCAATTCTTAAAATGACAGACAAATCCTGAGGCTGGAGACTATGTAGCTCAGTGGTAGAGGTTCTAGGTCCAACCCCAACTACAGGATTGGGGTGGGAGGACGGTAGCCAAAGAAATCATGTAAAATGATAGCAATTATCTGATATTTCATTGCAATAAGAGATGGTGTCTCTTAGGCAGAGATTCACATTGATTTTTAAATATCTAATGGGGCTTTGTTCCTTTTCATATCGAAATTTAGTTTTTAATGGGAAAAGCACCACATTATAGAAAAGTGGATTTTTTCTATATTTTCCTATGCATATTTAAAATAATTCATTTTTCCTTCCAGCATCTTCCCGAGTCGTAATTAATACAATACATTCTTATTTAGGTTCCCAGCACCCTCATTTGAGAGGCTCACAACTGCCTGTGACCTCAGCTCCAGGGAATTTGACTTCTTTTTGTCCTTCCAAGGACACTTGGACACCCCCATGCATCCCTCCAGAACATAACTATTTTTCAAAAAAAAATATTGCAAAGAAAGGAAATGTGGCGCCAGCCACATGCATAGGCTATCAACATAAAAGGGGGAGTACTTCCAGTTTTATTTGTGCCCGTGAGCTACGGACACAGCCAATCTGTGCCTCAGCGGTGCAGCGCTGCGTGCTCCTGCTCCATCTCACAAGGGCATCTTCACTAGGCTGAATAACAGGTGCACCCGGAATGGTGGTACACACCTGTGATCCCAGAATTTTCGGGGAGAGGGCAGGAGGATCAGAAGTTCAAGGTCATCTTCCAGAGTGAGCTGAGAGCCAGCTTGGACTACTTGGGACCCTGCCTAAAAACAACACAGACAGCTCCAAGAGAAATTGAATAAGTATTTATGCAGCAACTAGTAAGTGGCAACTAGTACCTTAAGTTCATCAAAATTATTAGTTCATCTCATCTCAACTGTAACCATGTGATAGGTACTATTTATGTCCACTGTTTAGGTGGGACTTTTGAGGAACAGGGCACTTCAGTTGCCTGCCTGGGGTCCTGCCTGGGGTCCTGCCTGGGGTTCTGCCTAGGGTCCTGCCTGAGGTCCTGCCTGGGGTCCTGCCTGAGGTCCTCCCTGAGATCCTGTCTGAGGTCCTCCCTGAGGTCCTGCCTGAGGTCCTGCCTGGGGTCCTGCCTGGGGTCCTGCCTGAGGTCCTGCCTGGGGTCCTGCCTGAGGTCCTCCCTGAGGTCCTGTCTGAGGTTCTCCCTGAGGTCCCGCCTGGGGTCTTGCCTGAGGTCCTCCCTGGGGTCCTGCCTGGGGTCCTACCTGAGGTCCTGCCTGAGATCCTCCCTGAGGTCTTCCCTGAGGTCCTGCCTGGGGTCCTGCCTGAGGTCCTCCCTGAGGTCCTGTCTGAGGTCCCGTCTGGGGTCCTGCCTGGGGTCCTGCCTGGGGTCCTGCCTGAGGTCCTCCCTGAGGTCCTGTCTGAGGTCCTCCCTGAGGTCCTGCCTGGGGTCCTGCCTGAGGTCCTCCCTGGGGTCCTGCCTGGGGTCCTGCCTGAGGTCCTCCCTGGGGTCCTCCCTGAGGTCCTGTCTGAGGTCCTGTCTGAGGTCCCGTCTGGGGTCCTGCCTGGGGTCCTGTCTGAGGTCCTGCCTGAGGTCCTGCCTGAGATCCTCCCTGAGGTCCTGCCTGGGGTCCTGCCTGAGGTCCTATCTAAGGTCCTGCCTGAGGTCCTATTTGAGGTCCTATCTGAGGTCCTGCCTGAGGTCCTGCCTGGGGTCCTGCCTGAGGTCCTGTTTGAGGTCCTCCCTGAGATCCTCCCTGAGGTCCTCCCTGGGGTCCTCCCTGGGGTCCTGCCTGAGGTCCTCCCTGAGGCCTCCACATTTAGTAAGTGGCATCAATGGCTACTGTTTTTTCCAAGAGAGTTGGTCTGATACAAGGAGAGACTGTGAGTGGGAGATGCTCACCTCTTTCCTCAGGGTCAAGAGCCACAGTAGGCTCACTACCATCTGGTCCATAGAAAGGGGAGGATATTGACTTGAGAGTCCAGAGAGTCTCTGTTGTCCACAGCTGCCAGTCCTGCTGCCTCCTTCCCTTCCCCAGATTTGCTGTGTCTTGTCACTCCTCAAAATCCATTATCTTCCAATCTTCCTCCTGTTCAGCTACAAGGGGCTATCAACAGACCCAGGCACTCTCTGTATCTCAGGTTGGCCCCCAAATCACTGCAGCTGAGGCTGAGGCTGGCCTGGAACTCCTGAAGCCCTCTAATCCTCCATTTCCCAAACACTGAGATTAGAAGCCTTGTTACTATTGAGAACAAGATGCCACTCGGTGTTCAGCACCAATGTTACCATTAAAAGTAAATAGAGACACAAGAGATTCATTTGTGGGAGAGAGGTTAAGGCCTGAGTGGGCCATGAGTTAGAGAAAGACAGAGAGACGTTGTGTGTGGGGCGGGGGGGAAGGAAGCAGAGAGGGGGAAACCAAGAAATTAAGAGTGAGAGAGACAAGATGGCAGGTTGGCCTTTTTGTATCTGCTGTGTGCTGTGCAGCTGAAGGGCGTCTGACACACACGTGGAACTGGCAGGTAATGATGTCATAGACTGCTAAACAAGCCGGAAGCAGGCTAGTGAAGATGCTTATATGCTAGCTTTCCTCCCTTTTCCTATAATTAAAAAAAATGGGGAGCTAAGAAGGGGTGGAGGGTTGGAAATGAGGGTGTTGGACTGCTTCCCATGCGAGGCAAGTAAAAGTAGGTTCATTGAGAGCAGCTCTTGGCCGCCATGCAAAGTGTGTGTGTGGAGAAAGAGAAGGAGAGAGAGAGAGAGAGAGAGAGAGAGAGAGAGAGAGAGGAAGAAGAAGAAGAAGAAGAAGAAGAAGAAGAAGAAGAGGAGGAGGAGGAGGAGGAGGAGGAGGAGGAGGAGGAGGAGGAGGAGAAGGAGGAGAAGGAGGAGAAGCAACCAAATGTCCAGGATTATATGAAGAAGGAAGAGCTCCTGCCCTGCCCTGGAAAATTCCGGGTAGATAGAGGGAGGGCAGGGTGTGCCAGCCAGCTGTGTAGGAGATGGGGACCAAGGGGTGCTGGGAGAACCTGGAGCTGTTTGCTCCGGGCTTAATCACACCAAGCCTGATTTTGATTTTCAAACTTTGATCTCAGACAGATCACATTCCCAAGAAAAGGAAGACAGTGAATGAACTACCCAGCCCTTCCCCACTCTGTGTCATGGGCGCACAGGGGCAGGGCTGGGCAACTGACTGGCAACACATTTAGGTTGCAAACATTAGGAATTCAGACTCACTTGATAAATCCGATAGCCCCCCTGGGGAGAAGTCTGACTCTTTCTCTTTGAGTCAGAAGTGGCTAAGGAGACACCCGTGTGCGTGTCCCACCCAGGTGCCACAGAGGCAGGACCCCTCTGCTAAGCAGGATTCCTCTGGAATGTTCCAAGCTTCAAGCCTGCATAAGGAGAGGTGAAATGTCATTGATGGAAACAGAGTTGGGGAAAAACAAGTGGCTGAGGAGGAAAATGCTGAGTCAGGGCCAGCTGTGCTCCACCAGCCGCTGAAAGAGGAAGCCTGATCTCAACAGTGTCTACTCATAACTGGAAGATCAGGTGCAGTGTACGCCTTTGATCCTAGCACTTGGGAGGCAGAGACTGGTGGATTTCTTGTGAGTTCAAAGCCAGTCTGGTCTATAAAGTGAATTCTAGGACAGCCAGGGCCGCCTTGAAAAACAACAACGAAAAACAATGACAACAACAACAGAAATTAGTCTCATGTTTCTTCAGTTTAAATCCTTAAAAACAAGTTTATTATTTAAAAAAACAAGTATATGTGTGTGTGTGTGTGTGTGTGTGTGAGAGAGAGAGAGAGAGAGAGAGAGAGAGAGAGAGAGAGAGAGAGAGAGAGACTGAGTGTAGGTATGTGCCTGTGAGTTGCCTGCAGAGGCCAGAGGAGGGTGTAAGATTCCCGGAGCTGGAGCTGCAGCTGGTGGTAAGTGGCCTGATACCGGTGCTGGGAGCCACACACAAACGGTCCTCGGCAAGAGCAGTACATGTTCTTAACTGCTGAGCCATCTCTCCAGCCCTGAGTTTCCATCCTCTAGCTATGAAAGGCAGAAGTATGTAAAGTGGTGAAACTGGGGCTCTGTGCTGCTTTCGAAAATAGAGGGAAAGGAACACATGAAAGGAAATGAGTTTATAGAAAGCACGCACAGACAGAGTGAGGGTGTGCGCTACAAAAAGTGTTGGTTCTTGCGATGTTATCTTCCACTCCTCTTCGGAAGGGCCCACAGTTTTTCAGCAGCAAGCTAAAACAGAAATTAGCCAATTATAGTTTCATAAGCTTAGAACAGTTTTTATATTTGTAAAAACTTGAGAAAAAGCTTTTAAAAAATCAAAAGAAGAGGGGGCTGGAGAGATGACTCAGCAGTTACGAGTACCATCTATTCTTCCAAAGGACCAGGGTTCAATTCCCAGCAACCACAGGCAGCTCACAGCCATTAGTAACTCCATTTCCAGGTGATCCGACAGCCTCCTCTGGCTTTTTTTGGGCACCAGACAGACATGTATACAGATAAAACGTAAAATGTATGCAGATACAACATAAAATAATATTTTTTTTAATTAAAAGAAGAATTGTGGGGTGTGGAAACTATGAGCCACAAGTAAAGTTTTGTTGGAAATTAGCCACATGGTCAGGTTCACCCACACATGTTCTTTTATGCTTTGCCTGTTGCCACAGTAGAGTTTAGCTTCAACAGATATCACATGCTTTGCAGAGCCTAAAACAGTCTTGATCTGGATCTTTAAAGAAGACTTTTGCCGGGCTGGGAATGTAGCTTCGTTGGTCAACTCCTTGCCTAGCAAACGCACCAAACCCTAGGTTTAATACCCAGGCACCTGACTGTAATCTCTGCACTTGGAAGGTAGAGGTAGGAAGGGTAGGAGCTCAAGGTCCTGCTTGGCTGCACAGTGACTGTGAGGCTAGCCTGGGCTGCATGAAACTCTGCTCTAAAAACAGCATGTATTACTTAATGTGTGGTGAATCTTGACTTGTTCTAGGTGAAGCACTTGCTTAGGGTGAGCTGATTAAAATAGTCTGTAATGAGGACGAGTAAATAAATAATTGAAAAGCTACATTGCTTGTTACGTCAAACGTAATCCCTGTGATGTGGGCACCTGCTTCAGGTGCCAGCCATCTTGGCTGCTCTGCAGGGATGGACTGGAACGCAGAGCCGTAAAATAAGTAAGCATTTTCTCCCTCAGGTTGCTGTTTGTTGGGACATTTGGTCACAGAGCCAGGAAACAGAGTTAAGACGGTGGTACATGCGTGCAAACCTTGCATCTGGGAGGCTGGCGCAGGAGGATCATCAGTTTAGGCTAGCCTGAGCTATGTAGTGAGAGATACTGTATCAAACCAAACAAAAGTAGGTGTGTGGGGGGTGGAGCTGGGTTGAGTTACTGTGCAGAATTATCTAAACAGATGAGGGTGGAGCATCATAACACGGACAATGATGATGACAAAGACTGGAGGGTCAGGGGTAAAGAAAAAGCAGTCTTAGGAAGTTGGACACATACAGGCATACTTTGGCCTAGCTTTAGACTCCTGCAACGTGGACATACGGCCTTCTCCCTCACTGAGGTGTATGTAGTAATCAGGTAACCTCAGGAGGCTTTTGGTCTATGGTTGCTGTGTGACAAATGAGTGTCACAGCTCTTTGTTTGCTAATTTTTAAATTTTCTGGGTTTTTTTTTTGTGTGTGTGTGTGTGTATGTGTGTATATGTGTGTGTGTATGTGTATATATGTGTATATGTGTGTGTGTGTGTGTGTGTGTGTGTGTGTGTGTGTGTGTGTGTGTGTGTATGAGAGCTGGAGTTGCAGGCAGTTATGGGATGCCAACACTGATTCTGGAAGTCAAACTTTGCCCTTAGCAATGGCAATAAGTGCTCTTAGCCA
Organism: Acomys russatus; assembly: GCF_903995435.1. Taxonomy (NCBI): domain Eukaryota; kingdom Metazoa; phylum Chordata; class Mammalia; order Rodentia; family Muridae; genus Acomys; species Acomys russatus. Next base: position 60,946,535 of record NC_067150.1, on the reverse strand, counting down.
TGAGTCCATCTCTCTGCCGTATGCATTTGATTTTTGGGATCGAGTCTCACATATTTCAGGCTGTCCTCAAACTCACCATGGTCCTAACCTCTCAGCCATCTCTCCAGGCCCCAATTGTTTGGTTTTCAAGATAGGGTTTCTCTGTGTAGACCTGACTATCTGAGAACTCACTCTCTGAAGACCAGGCTGGCCTTGAACCCAGAGATCTGCTTGCCTCTGCCTCCTGAGTGCTGGGATTAAAGGAGTGCGCCACCACCCCCACCACCACCAGCACCATCACCACCACCACCACCACCACCACCACCGGACCCTTTCTTTGTTTATAATAAACATGACACTACTCTAAACTTGGTCATTGCATTGAAACTTCCCAAAGTACATGAACTTCTTGGCATCCCAGACTCTCCAAGAGTGAGGCTTGATCTCTACGTGCCTGCTGTGCGCAAGCTCTGCAGAGTGTAGCCTTCCTAACGTTCAGCACTTAACACAAGGAGTTCACAGGCAAAGCCATGGCATACTTCAATCACAGCAAAGCAGAAAGAAAAAAAACATCCAAACAAAACCCAGGATGAATCTCAAACACATTAAACCAAGTGTTACATAACCAACCTAAAAGAAAAAGAGCTGGAGCTCCAACAGCCTCAGGCAATTTCTAGTTTTCATCCTAATTTGGAACTTGTGAAATTCTTCCTTTTTTTTTTTTTTTTTTTTTTTTTTTTTTTTTGTGGTAATGAGGCTGTCTGGGTTTGCTGACACCCCGTTTCCTAATAATTGGTCCTTCTGATTCAAAACGCTGGATCAACAGTCAGCGCTGTGACTTAGGGACAGAAAGCCAAGGGGAAAGTGTCCGCACTAAACAAACCCCTGTGTCTTGGGGCAGCTCTTCTGCTCCCAATCGGGGGTTCTTATTTTCAGTTCCCAAAACAACAGAGGCCTCAGGAGGTGCGAACTACCTTATGTTTATGCATGCAGCCCCGGGGAGGATAGAACTTCAGATGCCTTTTGTTAAGATTTGGCTGAAGAAAACTACTCACCTTGAGGTAGTAAAGGCAGGTAAAATCTGAACTCCAACCTCACAGGGCTCTGTTGCTTGTGCATACATATACACATGCGCAAATAAATATATAAAGATAAAATGAACGAATGTACTTTTTTTTAAGGAGACAAAGAAAATATTCATTCAAAGTTACTAAAGGACCAGGCTGGGGAAGGTGGCTCAGTGGATAAACACGCTTGCTCTGACAGTCTGAGGTCCTTAGTTCAAATCCCCAACACCCCTGTAAAAGGCTTCTCATAGCTTGAGTGTACCTGCAACTCCCTAAGTTTGGTTGGTGGTAGAGACAGGAGGTTTGCTGGGCCGTGCTGGCCATCAGCCTAACTCCAGGTTCAGTGACAGACCCTGTCTCAAGGGAATAGTGTGGAGACTGAGAGCGGGGAATCTCATACCTGCTGGCTTCCTCATGCAGACACACACACACACACACACACACACACTGGTGGAGGAACACACACTGGGTCTCCCTGCCCCCACCTCAACCTCAGACCTAAAGAAACCTCCATTCTATATTAATTTACAATGGTGCACTTGACATGACTTTATTGGTATATCTTTCTTATGCATTTGACCAATCAAAATGATAATTTAGACAAACTGGGGATGGCAGAGAGCATTATCCAGCAATATCTCATTACTATGCAAAAAAAATCAGATATTCACAGCAACCGTCTCATCTATTTATTGTTTGGTTACTCATCTGGAAATTTTAATACTTTCTTCAGGGGCAGGGGCTGGCAATAAAAAAATAGACCTATATATCAAACCTTTAACATGGAGCCATCATTGTGTGCCATAATACAGATGGAGTGGCTATCAGCAAGCTTTACTGTATTGGTTTATTTCCTTCAGCAGGGAGTGTGGGTTTAAATGGGATGAAGCCAGCGAGGAGACTTAAAGCTCGAGAGGCCCTTAGAACCTCCCAGGTCCTTTGCAGGCAGAGAGCCAGCTATGTTGGCCTCCCCAGAACCCTGATACCCACCGTGTATCGGGGAGGCTTGAGAAGGGCTGGTAAAGGACGTGGAACTAGGTCACTAGGGAATGGGAGGTTGAGGGGCTGTGGAGATGGCTCAGCAGTTAAGAGTCCCCGGCTGCTGTAACTGGAAAGAGGACCCAGGTTCAATTCCCAGCACCCACGTGGCAGCTCACAACTGTCTGTAACTCCAGCTGCACGGACTCCAACACCCTCACACACACATACATGCAGGCAAAACACCAATGCACGTGAAATAAAAAAATAAATGATTAGAGAGAGAGGAGAGAGAGGAAAGAGAGAGAGAGAGAGAGAGAGAGAGAGAGAGAGAGAGAGAGAGAGGAAAGAAAGAGAGAGAGAGAGAGAGAGAGAGAGATTGAGCTCTGTGCTTTGAGAGCGCTGTCTTTCCTACGGCTGTGTTCCTGAGTTGCAGTTCTCTCCCAGACACAAGGTTGCTATACACCTGGCACTGTCTTAGTTACTTCATAATTGCTTATTTAATCTCCATCGGAAGCTCTTGAATTAGTACTGGTAGGATCCCATTCTGTGGGTAGGGAAACAGAGGCACAGAGTGGCTACATACTTTGCCCAGTTAGCACAAGATTTTTTCTCCTTTTAAAAAATAATATTTTATTTAATTTATGTGTGCTGGTGTGAGGGTGTCATATCTTGGAGTCAAAGACAGTTGTGAGCTGCCATGTGGGTGCTGGGAATTGAACCCGGGTCCCTTGGAAGAGCAGGCAGTGATCTTAACCATCGAGCCATCTCTCCAGCCCCAAGATTTTTTTTTAACTGATTGATTTATTGTGTGGGGCTGTGTGAATGTGGCTGTGTCCGTGGAGTGGCACACGTGTGTGGAGGCCAGAAGCCAGTCTTTCGGGAGTCTGCTCGCCCTTTCTACCTTGTAGCAAGGTCTGCCTCGACATTTCTGGAGCTGTGTAATGAACTCTCCGGGATCTGTCCTGGGGACCCTCCTCGTAGATGATCCTATGTTGTGTCAAGCTGATAACTGGGACTTAACACAAAGCTAAGGTCACCCCCCACACACACACACACACACACTCACAATAGAGCGGCTGCTCCTCAGCAGTAAACACGGAGCAACAGTGGAAGTGTGGGCACTTAGTTCTCTCGGCGCCGCCCTGTGTGAAACAGGAAGCAGATATGGGGCGTCAGAGGTGTGACGATTCCACCACACAAATGACACTCCGGGACAGGTGAGGTGTAGGAAGAGAGACCAGATGGGTAGAGATCAGATGGGTGGTTCTCCAAAGCTGGGAGGGCAGACAGGGGCAGGCTCCCACCAGGGTGCAGGAAAGCGTTCTGCGGTGGCAGGCAGCATCTAGATCTTGACTGTGGTGGTTACTTAGCTGTATGCATTTACAACACCCACCTTCTCAAACTGTGTATGCAAAATTAGTTGAGTTTTGCTCTATGTAAGCTGTGCTCCCCTAAAGCTGTGTTTGAAACATAATCCTTTCAGCGGGCTCTCATGGCCTTGAGGCAAATGACTCTGAGCAAATATTCACTCCTCAGCTGAACCCAAGCTTTCTTTGATTTCATCTCTGTCTCTGTCTCTGTCTCTGCCTCTCTCTCTCTCGGAGGCTGTTGTGTATGAGGTATGTGGCCTGATTGGGCATCTCTTAGGGTTCCCATCTCCTTTAAGTCTGTATCGACTACTGTGAGTGCGGAGGAATGCACTGTCTCAATTAACATCTCCCAAACAGGCCTTAGCCTCTTTTGCAAACGGGAGAGGAGGCACAGTGGAGGGACCACCCTGAGAGCTCTATAGTCCTACATCGGTGGCTGGGACACGTGGCCTTCGTACGTGTCCCTCCTTGTAGATAATAAAGGAGGCACGTAGCAAGGCATTGCATGGAAAGCAGCTGGTGAGGGCGACGAGAGTTCCGATGCATTCAGATCAGCAGGTATTACAGCAGACTCTGGGGGCTGGGGGGTGCTGAGTGGAAGGGCTGGTTCTCAGGAACAGAGTGGAGTTTATGTAATAACAGCTTGACTGGGCCACTAGGGAAGACTGACTGTGCTAGCTTCTCTTCCAAGGGGAATGCTGACTTTCTTTTCTTTTTACATTATTTATGTGTGGTGTATGATGTGCATGTGTGAGTGAGTGTCGAGGTACGTGTGTCATGGTGTTCATGTGGAGGTCAGTTGAGCCTCTCCTTCTGCCGTGTGGGCCCTGGGGTTTGAACTCGGGTCATCGGGCTTGAGATCAAAGCAGCTTTTACCTCTGAGATCTCTTTCTGGCCCCTACTTCTTTGTATTTTGAACATTTCTTCCTACTTTGAAAACATCCTGGAATAACACCATACTACTTCCAATCCTCTATTCACTTGGTGGTTTTGTTTTTTTGTTTTTGTTTTTTCAAGACAAGGTTTCTCTGTGTTAGCCTTGGCTATCCTAGATTCACTTTGTAGACCAGGCTGGCCTCAAACTCACAGAGCTCTTCCTGCCTCTACCTCCCGAGTGCTGGGATTAAAGGCGCATGCCACCATGTCTGGGCTTCGTGATTGTTTTTATTGGTAAAGTCTTTTCCATATCACCTAGGCTGCCTTTAAACTCATTATGTAGCTAAGACTGATTTTGGATTCCTGATCTTCCCGGTCCTGGCATTACACAGGTGTGTCCCGCTGCACACCTGTGTTTGTGCAGCGCTGCAGAGCAAACCCAGAGCCCTGTGGGTGCTGGGCAAGCTCTCTACCAACTGAGTTCTTATTGAGAATTAACTGCCCAATGAGGAGGGTATCACTTTCCATTTGCTATGTTAAATCCCATTACCAAAACCAATTTAGGGAGGGAAGGGCTTATCTTTACACTTCTAGGTAATAGTTCATTATTGAGGGAAGTTAGGGCAGGGACCACAAGGCAGGAACTGAAGCACAGAATGTGAAAGCAGGCTGCTTACTGGCTTGCTTTTCAAAGCTTGTCCCACCTGCCTAGGGATGGCACCACCTACGGTTGACCGGACTTTCCCACATCAACCGTCAATCAAGAAAACGGACACACCCACAGGACAATCTGACCTGGTTGAGGTTTTCTCTCCCCAGGTGTGTGAGGTTGACAACCAAACTTAGCCATCGCAGTGGAGTTTATAAAACGGCTTGTCCAGACCCCAGAGCCACTGACCATGTCTCTCCTTTGTTGCAATGGTTCTGTTCAGCTCGTTTTGTGTCAGATTCTGGTTTTCTGAGGGCAGGGTTTGCATCTGCCTTAGCTTTAGACCCACAGTAGTAAAGGATGGTGGCTGCAAAGAGCAAAAGCCCCTGCAAATGTTGAGCTTTCCCCTTGTACTAATGGTGCATACCAAGGAGGAACAATTAGCAAGATCGTTCATCAAGGTCTGTTTAATTGTTAAAGCTAATTGGCTATTAAGGTAAGGCCAGCCTTGTTTCCCACACTGCCAAAGTTTTCTCCTTCCGTTCTGCACTTTCCACAACTTACAGTAATTTAGATACGAAAATAACATTTCCTGGCAATTTTAGACGTCAGAAAACTTTAGAACCACCGCCAAGTGGAGGGTAGAGATGGCCAGGTGAGCACTAAGCATCCAGGCACCCATTCTCTCTGCTGTTGACATGGAGGTGCTCTGCCCAGCTGTGTCCTGTGCTGCACTTTCTCCCCAGTGAGCGAGTGTCATCCTGACTTGGGGGGTACGATAAACCATGTCTCCTCTAAGTTGCTTTATACCATGATCCGGTATCACAGCAACAGAGATGAAACTGGGACATCGATTCTTTCCTATAGCTGCCTGGTATTCACTTGTCTTCATGTCACCGTTTGTACTTTCAAATTTTATCTCCTGTTTTCAACTCCCTGGAGCTTGAATTTGGCTTCTCTCAGCACAGCTTCTGGAAGTACTGAAATGCTTTGTTCGAAGCTGCAACACAGAAACCGAGAGCCTGGATTGGGGCCGTTCTGGAACTCTCTCCATTGGTGGAGCCAACAGGCAGAAGCGTTTTCACCTGGAGGCTGCTCACCTCCCCTTGGCTGGGCTTTGGGTCTAGGGAATGTGAACAGCATTCTGACTGGTGGCACAGGAGCTGTGAGCTTGATGCTGGGCCTGGCCCTAAGTGGCTGCGCCAGCCCCCTATTCATTGGCTGGGAGCCTGGGGTCCGTAAAGGTCCCTGTATGCTCACAGTACAACCCTGAATCCATATGCATGGTTTAGTTCTTAATTACATCCATTGATGTCAGAAAAACACTCGGTCCAAGGAAGAGACCAGAGGGACTTTGGGCTCTCGGAGTTGCCAAACTGGCAGGTTTTTTTATATCGAAGCCGCTGGAGAGATGCTCACAGGCCAGATGGTATGGCACAACATACTTTCCCAGGGAGGATGGCTCTGAGACACATAGCTTATGGAAAGCTTGAAGCCACTGCCACCCTGAGATGCCTGGGGTGACTCTGAGGAGTGAGAAGCCCCAGGTGGCTACTCTTGAGTGCCTGCCTCTTGGAAGAAGGATCTAGTCTCCACCCAAACACAGCTTGTATGCACCCAGATGATGACGACATCATCACCATCATCATCATTATTTAATAATAATCCAACAGGACCAGTTTTCCTTTTACATTTATTTATGGGTATGTGCATGTATACATGTCCCATGGGCAACATGTGGAGGTCAGAGGGCAACCCCCAAGACTTGGTTCTCCCTTCCTGGGTCTTAGAGACGAAACTGAGGTCACTGGGCTTGGTGGCAAGTAGTTTTACCCACTGAGCCATGTTACTGGCCAAACACTTTCAAAACATTTATGTTTATGTGTCTAAAAATTCCTCCGAGGTCGTTATTCCCGTGGATTTGGGGTGTCTGTGGGGGGAGTGATATTAACTTGCTTTCTAAGCTGACGCTGAACGGGCCTTTAGTGCCACATGTCCGTATGAGCCTAGTCCTAGAGCACGTGCAGTCCCTCCACTCATCAGCTTTGACACCTTTGGAAAATACCCCTGCCTTCTTCAGCTGAGGGGCGCAGGCTCCTTGCTACGGGCCCATTGCTTTGCCAAGCTCGACACACCCAGTATACCTCCACTTCCAATACCTCGAAAGAAGTCCAGATGAGAGCCAGGGACGCTGGGGTTTACAGTGCAACACGGCATGAGTTGGGCCCTCCCTCTCTACTGCCATGAAACAGTCCCTCCAGAGCCTGGGTTTTCCTCACGGCTGGTTAACAAACCATGGGAGTTGATAATTTTGCCGAAAATACCGGAGGAGGAGAAATCTCCTTTTGGGTTTCTCTATCAGCTTAGAACTCGGTGTTTTTAAATTCTTTTCTGTCCTGGCGCAGCAGCCTTTCTTCTCCTGTGATCAAGAGCAGAACCCGGGAGTTGTGTATTAGGTCCCCCTGCTCCTGCCTCTGGTGTGGTGGGCACCCTGACCCTGGGACATCCTCCCAAGCCTGCTCCATGGGGAAGGGACAACTCCCCGATGCGTTTGGCCCTGAGTTGGAAACACATTCCCACGTTTAGGCTGAGCTACCAGAAAGCAAGGTCCCTGTGACGTCATCCATCTTGGTGTCTACCATGCCTGGCCTGCAGCTGTGGCTCAGTAAACAACTGAAAGGTGTTGGTCATTCCTGCATCAGAACAGCCCAAAGATAAGTCAGCTGCCTCCGCTGGCCCCTCCCCTCTGCCCTGGCGTTATGCAAATAGGATTTCTAAGAGGCCCTGAGAGCATGCCAAGCTTCCCTCAATCCCTCTATCCCTCTTCCTAGGATCTGTGCTCACTGACAGGGAAGCAGGATCCTTTTTTTTTTTTTTTCTTTTTGGCTTTTCGAGACAAGGTTTCTCTGTTATCTTGAACTCTCTTTGGAGACCAGGCTGGCCTCGAACTCACAGCGATCCACCTGCCTCTGCCTCCCGAGTGCTGGGATTAAAGGCGTGCACCATCATGCCTGGCTGGAAGCAGGATTCTTTGTGTGTGTGCATGGCACGCACAGTATACATGGGCGATCTGCCACAGCAAGCCTCTGGGGTCACTTCTCTCCACCCACCTCGTGTGGGCTTGGGGATAGAACGTAAGTCCTTGAGCTTGTGTGGACCGCGTGCCTTTACCTGCTGAGCCGTCTCAGCCAGTTCCAGGGCTCTTGAATAACCCTAGAGTGAGGGGATTTTTGGGTCCCAAAGAACTGCATTAGTGACAAAATACAGAACACGAGGCCTCCTGGTCTTCACTCTGTGTGTCCCACCTCTAACGTAGCAACAAGGGAGAGATCAGGAAAGAGTGGAGACTCCATTTCTAAATATAATGACGATACGGCATTAACCTTGCTGGCTATAAAATATTCCAGATATACGTATGTTTTTGTGCAGGAGCCCACATGGAGCTTAGTACCTACCTGTGTGTGTGTGTGTAGTGTGTGTGTGGTGTGTATGTGTGGTGTGTGTGGTATGGTTTTAACATGAGTTCTGGGGATCACACTCAGGTTTTCTCTCTTGCAAGGTCTGCTTTACTGGCAGACCTTTCTCCCCAGCACAGTACCTCAAGTTCTTTGTTTTCTCCGTCATAGTGAGGATGCACTGCATCCACAGCCCAGCTACTCTAGTGACCTTTGGTGTTATATTAGAGCTTGCTGAGATCCCAAGCCGCTTGCTGGGGATCAGAGTGAAGTAAGAATGTCAGCTCTAGCCAGTTGGCTCCAGACTCAGTAACTCTCCCATGAAATCATCTCTAGTGATTCCAGCAACCGTCCTGTCATCAGAAATCAAAATGGTGGGAGGACTACCTCATAGGTCACCAGCACAGCCCCACAACAGCGCGTGTGGTTACAGGGTCTCTGAAAGAGGACAGTTTCTTTGTGGGCACCTTGACCCGCTGAGCCATCCCAGGGGAATTATCTTCCACCGTGTTCTTCCTGGTTCCCAGGGCCTCAGGTTTCATATAAGAAGCTCTGCCATTCACGGTTTGTTATGACTGAAGGGTCAGACATTTCTCATGAGCTTGTGTGTTTGAACACTTGGCCTCCACCTAATAGATCCAACGTAAACAAGGCCTCTGCTAAGGATAGTCTCCCCCGCCCCCTGACTCCAGCAGACAGTTGTCTGTGAGGGACGTCACTCTGTTCTGTTCCAATTCACGCAGTGGCTCATGTGTACCAAGCTGGTCCAGAATTCCTTACTGTGATGATTAATTTCAGTTGTCAACTTTATTGGATCTTTGAGGATGACCTCTCAATGGGCCTAGGAGAATTTTTTTCCTGCAAAAATTAGCTAAAGGGGAAAGGACCTTTGCTGGAGTAGGGCCACATCCTCTGGCAGCATCCCAATATACAGAAAAGGAAATATAAGAGAAAAGCAGGGCTGTTTTGCCTGCCCACTTTCCTGCTTGTGGGCAAATGCATCTACTCAATTGCTTCTACTGAAGCCATTGCCCTTCACTAATTTTGGAACGCAGCCTCTCTAGGCATTCCAATGCGGACTGAAGACCAACGTCTCTCCAAGTCTTCTGCACCAGATTGGGACTGCTGGAGCACCAAGCCCCTCACACTGAGCAATTGCTGGCCTCTCAGCATTTCCTGTGTGAAGACGTCAGCAGTCGGACTGTGCAGCCTGTTTCATGTAGTCACTCTCCCTCGTAATACACACCCATCTTACTGATTGTGTACCTCTAGAGATCTCTGCCTGACTTAGTGCTGCAGGACGGCCTTGAACTTCTGATCCTGTGCCTCTACTTCCCAAATGCTGAGACTATAGGAGCTCGCTTTCACACTGGTTTATGCAGTGATGGGAACTGAACCCAAGGCTCGTGAGTGCCAGGTAAGCACTCTATCAGCTGAGCTACAGCCCCAGTCCCATGGTTACAGAGTAGCTCGTATGTCCGTCTGTCACAGCCTTTCTTAGCAACACGCTGCAATGCTTCCTTCCTCCAGTGAACCCTAAACTCCCCACCACAGTGGTCATGGACTTCAACACTCTGAAACTTTAAGCCCCCAATAAATTCCTTCTTCTAGAAATTGCTTTGGTCACGGTGTTTCATCACAGCAGTAGAAAAGTAACGAAGACACAGATCTTCCCAATTTTTTTCTACATGCATGCACATATATCTAAGGAACCATTTTCCTCTATCTTACAAGTAAACACACATAGTACAGCCTTACAAGGCGCTTCTACTAGAGCAGGTGCGTAAGCAATAAGTATTGTCTGAATTGGAGATTGTCAGGGTGCATGGTGTTCACAGTGCTCAGGGTCGAGAGACCTAGATTGTCATTTGCAATTTGATTTCCTTCTTTCTTTTCCTCCACAAGCTCCCTGCATCAGATAGCAGGGAGATACTAATGAAATCCAAGGTAGTCCATTTTCTACCTTGAAGAAGAGCGCAATAAAACGAAGAGATTAGTACTCAGGGTGAAAACACATACTGGGTCCATCTTCCAACTCCTGCATCTCCTAGTGATTTGGAACAACAGAGAACTAACTTTTTAAAATTCGTTTTTAGTTGTGTGTCTGTGTGTCTATTTATGGGTATGTATACGTGGGTGCAATGCTCAAGGAGGCCAGAAGATGGCGGCAGATTCCCCCTGGGGCTGGAGTTACAGGTGGTTGTAAGCTGCCCGGTTTGAGTGCTCGGAACTTAACTCAGGTCCTCTGCAAGAGCAGTGTAGTGAGAATTTTGGTTTCTTAAAACAAAACAAAACAAAACAAAACAAAAACCCAACCAGTTATGTTATATGACTATCTCTTTGTTTTAATGCTAGGTGTGGGATATTGGGCTGTTTCATATTGTCCACAGATGCTAACTATAATGTGTCTTGTGCTCTGGCAAGGGTGTGGTTTTTGCCAGCTATAAATAGCTTAATTATGGGAAGTCTTGAGAGAGTATAAATGGGAGAGCCCGGAGAGGGCCTATGGTGGCTGCTGCCTCTGCTGCTGCTAGTCCCTGCTGTGGTTGGTACTGAGGGATTTTTGGTTTGCTGGATTGCTGGATTTTTTGATATTCTGATGATGAAGATTGGACTTTCCCCAAGGAACTCAGTGCCCCTGGCCAACAGGAAGTAGTTTAAAGAAGTCTACATCTCCTTTCTCCTCTAACCGTCTTTCTCACCTACCTAGTGTTGGGGGTTGTAAGGGATTGGGGTGGAGAAGGGAGGTAGATATAAGAACCCAATAAAAAAAACTACGCCTACAAGTGGTACCCAGGTGTAGGGCTTGGCGTAATGGGAAATCTAGTTTCTAATGCCACAGAGATGGCAGGGTATGAAGGATGGATACTCTGTTTCAGGACCACAGGGAAAAAATTATCACAGCTTCTGCCACCAGGTTATTTCCTGATTTGCTCCCAGAGGGGATTATTCTGCCCCCCTCCCCCTCCTCTTTTATTCCATTTCAAAACAGGTTGGGAGAATGGCTGAGCAATTGGAAAAGTTGATAGTGGATATGGAGGGGTCTGAGAGACCTAAAAATAAAATAATAATAATAATGAAATGGAAAAACCAGAACAGTCAGTCTATTCTCTCATTTTTGCAAGGGTTGCAGAGTTGGTTGTACAGCCTGAGTGACTGCGAGTACAGACGGAAATGCTTCCGAAGTGAGCAGTGCTGGAAAAGGGGGAAACAAAAAGGTTTGGACCCAGTGACAGAGAGGTGGAGCTTCTGGCAGGAGGACCGAGAGAAGCATACAGACCACCTACTTTTCAAGTCCTCGAAGCCCCTAGATGGGACAGAGAGCTGGGAGGAGAAAGGGCTTGTGCAGGGCAACAGGGGCAAGAGCGTTAAAGAGAAACAGCCCACTTTGAGAGAAACCAGCTGTGCTGGAGGGGCAGCCTGGGGTTACCTCCTTTAGCATTTCCAGTGGTCACATAAGGTCTTTGTTTGATGTCAAAATGCTGGGTGTTTCAAATTACATCAAATTAGGTAATTTGAAAAGAAGTGGTGACCAAGCAGCCACTAAAAGTCTCAGAGCCCAAAATGTCTGATGTGTTCCGACAAAGAAGTGAACCTGCCGTTTCTGGTGGTAATGGGTTTGCAATAAGAATGCTTAGGCCTATGGGGGGAGGGGTTACCTTTGTGATGAAGGACACCATTGGACAAGTGCGTGCGGGTCCAGGAGAGGCATACAAGGTAACTTCTTGCCCTCAGGAAGCGGCTTCGGGGCCCTAGCTCAGGGTACCAGCCATTTCAGACAAGAGCAACCAAGAGTTACCAGGCTATAGAAAAATCTATGGATCCAAAAGGCATTTGGTTCATGGATAATCTCCTTTTAGACTAAGAAAGGAACACCAAGTCTCAAATATTTTACCATGATACAGGTTCTGTTATTTTGTTAGAGCATAATGTATATATGTTTCAGTTCTTGTTTAAGGTACTGCGCATAGGCAACTCATTTAAAAATCTGATGTAAAGCTCTAGTCCTTGTTGGGTGTGGTGGTGCACGCCTTTAATCTCAGCACTTTGGAGGCAGAGGCAGGTGGATCTCTGTGAGTTTGAGGCCAGTCCAGGACAACCAAAGCTACGCGGAGAAACCCTGTCTTGAAACACCAAAAAAAAAAAAAAAAAAAGAGAGAGAGAGAGAGAGAGAGAGAAAGCTACTAGTCTAAACTGTTTAGGATAATTAGGAATGCAAGTTAGTAGTTAGTGACCTATAAAACAACCTTACTTGTAGTCTTGTCAGGTACTAATTTAGTTAATTACAGAAATAAACTTTATTTAGCCTCCTTGAATATGCTTTAAAAGTTAAGCAGATAGTAAACAGCTAGAAACAAGCAACATTTGTTTATTAAGATAATTTATAGATTGATAAATAGTCTTCAAACACTTTAGAGATCTGCAGAATATAGCATTTAAGATATTTTAATAAAAAAGGTTTTTTTGACAGAGAAACACATCAACTTCTGGCAGTATCCCCATTCTTCTCGTAAAAAGAAAATGGGCACTGAAGGCCCTCCACCTGGAGTTTGCTTCAACTGTGGCAAAGATGGCTGCTGGGCAAAGCAGCTGCCCTCACTTCAGCTGCGACAGCAGGCTGGCCAAACCGTGGACTAGCCAGAGACTGGAAGGTTGACTACTCAACTTTGCAGAGATAAAAAAAAGTAGGCCAGTCCTTCAAAATTTCTGCTTCACAGAAAAGTCTGTTAGATATTCTGGTCCTGTAGTCCAAAGATAAATGCCCCAAACAATACATTGAAACCTTGGGTGACTGTCTAGGCAGCCCCAGGCTCTGTCATTTCTATTGTTTTGGAAGCTGTTTGCTCTGTTGTTTTCTCAGGTAATATTTATCCTTCTCAGGCCTCTGATGAGGTTGAAAATTAGATAGTTGTAGTCTTACAGTTTTCCTTATTGAAGATTAAAGGCATAAAATCTTAAATTGTTTAGGATCTAATAAAATGCTTTAGGGTCTAAAAATATGTTTGAAAGGCTGTAAGTACAAGTTATGATAGGAAAGTGATTTAGGTACAGAATTTTAGACTCACTAGGATAGAATAGACAGTGGAGTACTTTCTCCAAGGTTGCTAAATACATATGGACCGAACAGGGCAACTATAATTCTTACTTGATAGTTCTCATAACTGTTCTTATTTTATACAGCTTATTAGTGTTAGAGAAAAAGCCATTTTTTAACTAAATTGAGGAAATAGTAGTGAGAATTTTGGTTTCTTAAAAAAACAAGTTATGTCATGTGAATATGTTTTGGTTTCAATCCTGGGTATGGGATATGGGGCTGCTTCAGATTGTCCACAGAGGCTAACTGTATCTCGCACTCTGTCAGGGCATGATTTTTGCCAGCTGCAGATAATGTAATTCTGGGAACTCTTGAGAGGGTATAAATGGGAGAGCCCCGAGAGGGCCTGTGGCAGCTGTTGCCTCCCCTGCTGTTGGTTCCTGCTGCCATGCTTGCTGTTGCTAGGTTGATGGCCTGCCGGTTTGCTGGACTGCTAGATAGATAGATATTCTGATGATAAAGACTGGACTTCCCCCCAAGGAGCCCAGTGCCCCTGACCAGCAGGAAGTAGTGTAAAGAGGTCCATGACCATCTCCCCATCTCACCTCTCTCACCTACCTAATGTCGGGGGGGGGGGGGCGCTGTAAGGGATTGGGATGGAGAACAGATGTACATGTAAGAACCACATAAAATAGCCAAAAAAATCATGTGCCTGCTGAGCAGCGCATGCTCTCTCCTACTGAGTCACATATCCAGGCACAGGAAGGCTAATTGTTTCTCAGAAAACTGGATTCAAAGTAGAGATCAATTGCTACAGATATAAGAACACAGACGTAAGGCGTGAAGGATGTCTTCCGCTCTGCAGGGCACACTAGCAGAACCCTGTTCACATGGCTTTTGAAGATGATCATGCTTTGGTGGTTGACACTATCATCTCAGTCTTGCCTTGTTTTACCTTTTTTTCCCCCTTCTACCTGAATTCAGTATCCCTAGCAGAACCACAGCTTTTCACAGATGCATCTAATTTCCTAACCTCAAAGCAGAAGAGAAACATTTTTCAAAATTTCCTATGTTAGTCAAGAGGGTGTGGGACATACACACTTAGATGAATTAAGCTCAGAATGGCTCTGGCTGGCTGTGTGAGTTGCCCCGACAAAGATGAAGGTTAACGTAGTTTAAGGATGAAATATAGACCATCCTGTGCAAAACCACTGTGTTGCAGTTTAATTAAAAGAATTCATTAAAGAGGTGCCCCATCCGGGGTAATTAGTATGCGTAATTTATGCATTGCCTAATACACAAGGGCAGTCGCCTGAATAATAAACTCAAGTTAACCTTAAGTGAGAGAGATTGGATGGTCAGATGTTTATTTAGCTCAGGTTTGCTCACGAGTTAAGGTTAAAGAGGTGAAATCCAGTTACAGTTAATTAATTAATTTCTCGGGTTTTCTTCGTGGAAATCCTGTCTGCTCAATCAGATAAAAATGTTGAGGAAGGCAGAGCGGCACTCTATGTGACATGTCCTCTAGCAAGTGAGGAACTATTTGAAAGAACAAATTTAAGGGGACAACAAAGAGAGACAAGGAAACGGAAAACAAAACCAGATCTGATATGGGATCTAGAGAGTAAATCTAGCCCAGATTTGTGCCAGTGCCACTAACATCAAAATGTTGGGAGTTAGAATTTGGTGGGGGGAATCATTGTTTGCAACAGGGGGACATGTGTTTAGTAAATCTTTATTAGATATTTATCTGCATGACGCTTTGATAGTGACAGCCACCCACGTCTGTTCTTGGCAAGTATTTCTCATGTTTTTGACTTATTAATCAGGTCCTTTGGCAAAGGCACCTGGTGCCTCATGCAGCCATTCTAAAGGGAAGTGGTCAAGCCCTGGGAACTGACTGGGTCACATGACTAGCTTACTGAGGTGAATTTTTATGATTGAGTGTTTTCTTGGTGGCTACATATAAGCAGGAGAATTTAGGGGCTGCGAAGAGTCAGCGAAGATATAAATTAATTCGATTTTTTTTTTTTTTTTTTGGACCAGAAAGA
The DNA here is from genome assembly GCF_903995435.1 of Acomys russatus. Lineage (NCBI taxonomy): Eukaryota > Metazoa > Chordata > Mammalia > Rodentia > Muridae > Acomys > Acomys russatus. The sequence continues at coordinate 60,931,072 of NC_067150.1, read as the reverse complement.
CTGAAGACTTTAATAAAGTCAACAAAATGTATAAATCATTCAATATGTACTGAGCATCAACCACATGCTGGCCTCTGAACACAAGACAGAGAGTCCTCACTCTGTCTTTCTCTGGCCTTCTAGATCGGTGTCTAGGTAGATGTTTCCAAGGAAGCAAAAGTATTCCCGTCTGAAAGCACTTGACGGCTGATCATGAACTTGAGGGAATTTCTACCTCTGTAAAGTTACTGCCGTGTCTCCATCCTTAGCAGGCTATTAACCATTCTTGCCGACTTGCTCAAATGGCGATGGCCCAGGCCAGGTCAGTTAGAGCTTCTGTTCTATACGTTTAGATTTGAGTGAAGAGAGGGCGCGAGTGTACATCAAAGAAGAAAGGCAGTTGGGGCTAACTGGCAGATGACCCTGGGTCTGAGGCAGCTTGCTAAATACCTGCCGTGCACCCAGTCGGTCATCTACAACCCACGTGACCTCGTAGGGCATTCTACAGCTGTTTCATGTTTGCACAGGGGCAAGCTGAGAGTTGAGAAAACTCTGGAACTTACTGGAGATCACAAGTGAGCAAGTAGAAAAGCTGGGCCTCAAACCTAGGACTTTGTGGCTTCAGAGCCGGTGGTTCTTTTGCTATGGCCTTGGGAAAGTCACTAAACTTCTGTGACTTTGGATTCCTTAGTGGCTTGGTGTGGGAGGTCACACCACCCTGCCTCTCCCACAGGCTACATTAAAAATCAACAGGGAGAGGGCTAGAGAGATGGCTCAGTGGTTAAGAACGCCGCCTGCTCTTCCAGAGGTCCTGAGTTCAATCCCAGAAACCACATGGTGGCTCACAACCATCTATAGTGTGATCTAACACCCTCTTCTGCAGATAAAGCACTCATATGCAATAAATAAAATAAATACATCTTTAAAAAAAAAAAAAATCAACAGGGAGGTCTATCTGAAGCCTGTCACAATGTCTGAACACTTGCTGTCATAAGCTTTTATTGCTGTGAAGAGACACCATGACCATAGCAATTCTTATAAGGAAAAATATTTAATTGTTGCTTGGCCTACAGTTCAGAGGTTTAGTCCATTATCATGATGGCGGGAAACATGGCGGCGTGCAGGCAGACAGGGTGCTGGAGAAGGAGCTGAGAGTTTCACATCTTGATCTTCAGGCAGCAGAAGGAGACTGTGTGCCACACTAGGCATCCATAACCTGAGCATAAGAGACCCGTGAGCTACCCCTACAATGACACGTTTCCTGCAACAAGGCGACACACAGTGTAATAAGGCCACTCCTCTAAATAGTGTCACTCTGTCTGGGCCGAGCATTCAAACACATGAGTCTATGGCGGTACCATTCCTGTTCAAACAACCACACTTGCAGAAATGTTTTGTTGGAATTCCCAGCTAGGACAGGCAGGATCTTGAGAAGTAACAAGGAAGAGGCTGGCCACAAGCTGCTGTGACCCAGACACTGAGGAGAGGTAGAGACAAAGTCACAGTGGCGGTTGGGGAGGCAGGCTGTGTGGCAGACAGGCTGTGTGCGATCTGCCAGGAGGTGCTGTTTGCAAGCCTCAGACTTCCAAGGGCGGGTGCCTCAAAAAACCAATATAAGGAAACACTTTTTTGCAGTGAAGGGAACGGCGAAGGAGGGCCAGTATCAAGAGGTCTGGGCATGAGCATGTACGGTCTGTCGCTCGTCAGGGCTTCACTGCCACCCCAGTGGCATCCTCACCTCACGACCAAGATTCTGAAGCTCAGCAAAACTGAGAAACCAGCCCAACGTCAGGGAGAGAGGGGGGGAGAGAGGGAGGGAGTGTGTTCATGCAAGTCTGGTGAGGGTTACCCATAAGGAGCTTTTGATCGGCCCCCGCCCACCCCCCCCCACTCCACCCCGCCCCCATCTTCCTCTCCTTCCCACAGCTCGTTATCTAGAAAGAAAATGTAGAGGTTGTGGTCTACGGAAATGAGTGGGCCATGTGACTTTGGACTAATTGCTTAGTCTCTGACCTTTAGGGTTTCCTGATTTGTCGAACATCCTGGCTTTACCTCCAAGACTTCCCCCTCCCGATTATCCCAATGTGACTCCATCATAGGACAGAGGCCCCTCCTTAGTCTGGTGAGGTTTTTCTTTTCTTTTCTCTCTTTTTTTTTTTTAAATTTTATTTATTTATTTTATTTTATTAATTTATTCATATTACATCTCAATGGTTATCCCCTCCCTTGTATCCTCCCATTCCTCCCTCCCTCCCATTTTCCCCTACTCCCCTCCCCTATGACTGTGACTGAGGGGGACTTCCTCCCCCTGTATATTTTCTTTTCTTTGGGGTGGTGTGTGTGTGTGTGTGTATGTGTGTTTACCAGAGAGAGAGAGAGAAGTCTGTTTTTAGACAGTTTCAAGTAACCAGGCTATGCTCTCAGAGAGCCAGAGTACGGCCATCTTACCTAGGTGGCAGTCCTCATCGCCGCTTATGCATTGTAGCCTTTTCCCATGAGTAATATCTTCAGCTTCTTGAAGTCAGCACCCCAAAATATCATTTCTGCCTTCTGACCCTCTTTAACACCACCTCTTCTAACCAATAAAGCCATCCCCACTCCTCCACAGTCCCTAGTCCCATTGATAACCCCAACACACACACACACACACACACACACACACACACACACACACACAGAAGCCCTCATAAAAATAGCCTGTGAAAGCTCTCACCTTTCCTTGAGGAGAGCCCCTACTTGTGGTTATTCTAAGAGAAACCCATTCCTGCAGAGCTGCAGGTCTGTCTGGCGCCAGCCAGAACCTGAGGAGACCGCACAAAGGCCTGCAGCACGTTGGCTGGAGATCGCTGAGCTCCCTTGCTCCTCTCCTGGCTGTGAAATGTTAACGTGGCTTATAAACCATACTGAACACCCAGCAATTCCCTTCTACAGGGGAAGCAAGGTCAGCAACAGCAAGGCCACCCACCTGTCCACCGATGTACATCTTCCATGGTTTACATTGTTTATTTTTAATTCTCTGTCTGTCTGTCTCTGTCTGTCTGTCTGACTGTCTGTCTGACTGACTGTCTGTATGTCTTTCTCTCTCTCATGTGTGTGTATGTGTGTGTGTTTGTATGTGTGTGTATGTATGTGTGTGCATGCGCACACACACACATGCATGCACAGGTACCCATGGTGCCTGGGCACCTCAGATGCCCCTGGAACTAGAGTTACGTGTGGTTGAGAGACACCCAACGTGGGTGCTGGGAACTGGACTTGGTCTTCTCAGAAGCAATTTTAAGCACTGAACACCTCTCTAGTCCCTCATTGTTACTTGATTGAGCCTAGTTACCAAAGTACTCATCTTAAAAAAGAAGAAGCAGAAAAGATGCTATTGATTGGAAGAAGGCACACTCATTGCCTTACCTCATAAATTTTTATTTCCCATCTTCTCTTTATCCTAACTCTAAAGAGAAAGCACACAGGAGATATTTATAATTGAAGAGACAAGCCATGCCTTGCCGACTGCCTTTGCAGATCAGGCTCTTTCCCTTTGGCAATGGCAAGATCTAAGAGGCTTTGCCAGAGTCCAACATGGGACTTGTGTTAGAGCTAGAAGCTGGCGAAGACCGTACACAGGTTAGGGGCCATGCCACCGGGACACTTGTTTCAGGCTTCTCAGTTTCAAACTGCAAGTCCTCTGGAGACAGATTCCTCTCCTGGACATAGTAGTTAAAAGCAGCCAGCATTCTGGATTGCTCTCCACTCCGAGTAATTACCACACACCCACTGTCCTGCCGCTGACAGCCTGCATTTAGACACCAGAATCTGTGACTCGTTTATAACACTACGATCCGTGGGAGTGCTGTAGTTGCCTTTAACCTGTCAGCTTGTCACGGTCTAGAGCAGCAGTTCCCAGTGCTGCAACCCTTTGGTACAGCTCCCCCATGTTGTGGCAGCCCTAACCATAAAGTTATGTTGTTCTACTTCGTAAGTGCAATGCTGGAGCACATGAAAGGGCCTATCCTGCAGAACCAAAGCTGCAGGACACTCATGACACAGAGCAACAGCAGATTATCCGAGAGGAGTCCTGGTGAGGGTCTAGTATTGATGGTATAGCCGTAGCCAGACGTCTTCTCGAACCAGACCAATGACTCATCGCAATGAACATTTGCAAGTAAAGCACTTTCGCAGATAAGATTTGGTGGGCTTTTTGTTTTGTTTTGTTTGTTTTGTTTTGTTGTGCCCGTCTTTGAACAGAACCAGTGGAGTCCCCGCCTGTTTGGAAGACAGAGGAAAGCATTTCCTAGATCCCCTTTCCTACCTCAATGACTCCAAACCGTGTCTTCCTGTTTTCAGCCCTCCAACACATTTACCTTCGGCTCCCTAGTCCCACTGTGCCTCACTCACAGAACTTGGAAACTTGACTAGGATCTCACATTTTAGAAATCCAATTCTACCATTTTCCCCAATTATCTTCCTCAAAATGAGGTACTTTCTCCTACTAACAGTACATATGCCAACACGGGAAGATGGAAGAGGAAAGCCAAGCTCATCTGCAATCTCACTGTGGAGAGTCATTGTTAGTGTTTGCCACGTTTTTAGACACACACACACACACACACACACACACACACACACACACACACACACTCACACACATGCACGGATGATTCCAGAAACAACTGAGAAGCTGGCATATTTGTATGCTTGGTTTCAGAATCACCATGGTTTCTTCACATGCTGTTGTGACTAGCCAGCCCTGTCCCATAGGGCTGATGGAGACCACAAATCATACCGAGTGGGGACCACGGAGCACTGTCTTGAGGGCTGGCCTGCAAGGACCCAGCCACCAAAAGTGTCACGACACTGTGCATGTCGTAGGGAGCAAGTTCTTCTGGTCCGCCAGTCTTGCTCTATGCTCACATTGTCTTAGCTTCCAGATTAGACTAATATGCTAAAATTGATTTCAATCCACAGCCACAAGCGTTTAAGTTTTATTCTCTGCGTGCCTTATAGCCAGCACTGACTCCAGCACCGACTGCCCTCAAAGGAACCTTAAACTTCTGCAACAGGTAATCCCTTCCATTTGTGAGTCAACCTCTAAAGGGGCCTCCTTATACTCTCTGACAGTTGGCCTTTTGTGATTATTGCTTGTAAAAGCTCAAAGTAGGGTTAAAAAACAAAACAAGACCAAAAAAAAAAAAAAAAAAAAAAAAAAATCAACTTCTGTTAAAGCTTTCGAATTAATTTTGCAAAGTTAATAAGAGCCCCAGCAGCCTAACCCACGCAAGGAGAAGGTGCTTATGTTCTGTTTGGGTGGCAATTTATTGAGCGCTTTTCATCAACTCTGTATTTAAAGTTTTTTTTTTTTTTTCAGATGCTTACCTAAGAGGGAGCTTCTGCAGTGGTCTGGCTGTTTGCTGTGACATTTCAGTCCGTTCTATACTGACTCATAATATTGAGATGCAGATGCCAGATTCTTGTCCTACCAATCTGACAGTAAAGACTGATCAATGTCGAATTCGTCATAGGCCTGATGAACTTGTGTGTCTGTGTGTTCAGAAGGGGCATCCAGGTCCTCAAACCCTCCATCAGCAAAGATGTTCTCTAAGAAGTTTGGGGGCACGTCAGCTCAGGAAGGGAAAACCGAAGTCCTTATCACTCTGCCACATTTACTCAGTGGTTTAACATCCTCCCAAGTAGATTTGGGGTGATTTAAAAAACTGTAAATCAATATTGATACATCATCACGGGAGCTATTCCTCATGTTCTGAACAAGCCACTGATTCTAATTGACTCACAATTTTGCAGTGCTGTCATTTCATGAAGAAAATTAGATTTTTACATATCATAGCAAATCACAAAGCCAGAATGTCAACTTCCTCTATAAGGCAATTACTTAGAGTGTTTATTTTGGGGGGAGCATATTTTCTACATCTATTTACTTAGAAAACCACATGGGCATTCCAAAAATAAATAACAGCTATTATTCTTGACAGGAGAAAAAAAAAAAAACCCACAGTTTCCAAAAGTTGCTCATCAGTTTCCAATAGCATCAATGAAGAAAGGCCTGAGACAGTCATCCATACTGACTTGATGATGAGAGCAGCCCGCAGGGTGGATCAAGATTAGGAACAAAGAAAGACAAAAGAGACGATCTGCAAGTGTCTCTCCTCTTTTTTTTCCCCCCCAAGTCAGGGTTTCTCTGTGTAGCCTTAGCTGTCCTGGACTCACTCTGTAGATCAGGCTGGCCTTGAACTCATAGAGATCCACCTGCCTCTGCCTCTCTAAGTGCTGGGATTAAAGGCTTGTGCCACCATGCCTGGCTGAGTCCCTCCTCTCTTTGTTATTTGGAAGTAACACAGTACCTTCTGAAGACCCCAGAGAGTTCTAGAACCTTCAGAGAAGAGTAAGAATTGGTGCTAGGCATCAGCAAAAAACACTTTTTAGGTGAGGATGGCCTCTTTGTAAGCACAGAAAGGCCTTGTGTTCTCACGCTGGAATGAAAGTTTGTGCTCTGGCTTGGAAAACTCTTTATTGTGGCTCGCATGGTCCTAGGCTGTGGTGGGGATGTCCAGCTGCCTATAAAGCTCCAGGAGAGACCCCAAGTCAAGGGAGTAAGGTGGAGAGTTATAGAATAGGGTACCTGACGTCCTCCTACAGCCTCCACAAGGGCACAGGCACACACACACATACACACACACACATACATACACACACACACACATACACACACACATAAAACACTGAAGAGCTTTGATTGAACACTATAGGGTCTTCACACTGCTTGGAAGACGCTTCATATAGATGGTGTGAGCCACCTCCTCAGAAACTCCGCCTTGAGTTTGGTACCCAGCAAACACACATGTCGCTGGTGTTGCATGGTTCCTCTGATTATAAGAAAGATAGAACATTTTCTTTAGCTTCCAGGAAACAGGAAACTCACATCAGTACTCAGTGTGGTAATACCAGCTTCCTAGCTACATGGTTTATGGGCCCGCTCTGTCGGCGTCTTATTTTGGTCTTGCTCTTACCGGTGAGAATGAGGCCTCAGGTCATTTTGTAGGAACCTAGGGATATCAATCCAACCGAAAGAACAGAGGTAAATTAATGATCCCCTTGTAGTTTTGTTGGTGGAGAAGTTCAGTAATAGTCACAAATTGGCACTGATCAATCTAGACAAGGTAGTTCACCCTAGGTATTTAATTCTTCTTCGCCTGGCTCTCTTCTCATCTGTCAGATTTCCTCAAAGAAACAGCAAATGTAGATAGTCGATAGACTGACGGACAGATAGACAGACAGATAGACAGATGGTAGATAGATGGATAGATGATGGGTGATAAATATATGATGGGTGGGTGGATAGATTGCAGATTTGGAGATAGATATACAATGGGTAGATTGACAAATTGCTAATAGTATATATGATAGCTAGATAAATAGACATCTAGATGACATATAATAGTAGATAGATACAGTCTAGCCGTAAATTTGATGTCTGCAACCATATAAACTGTCTGTTGTGGCACATACCTGTAATCCTAGCACTCAGGGGTTAGGGGTTGGGGGATCAGAACATCAAGGTCATCCTTAGTTATGTAATTTGAGGCCAGCATGGGCTATATGAAACTCTCTCTCTCTCTCTCTCTCAAAACAAAAACAAAAACAAAAAACCAAAAAACAAAACCCACCCCCAAAACAAAACAAAAATCCCGTGGGACAGGTTCTAGAGTACCAGCTCTTTAATTGGGACAGACATCCACAAAGCACTTTTTGTGCCTGCATAAAACTTAAAGACGCCATGCATGCTGGCACACGCCTTTAATTCCAGGACTTGGGAGGCAGAGGCAGGCAGATAGCTGTGAGTTCAAGGCCAGTCTGGTCTACAAAAGGAGTCCAGGACAGACAAAGCTACACAGAGAAACCCTGTCTCAAAAAACCAAAACCAACCAAACAAACAAAAAAACAAAAACAAACCTTAATGACAACAAAGAATGACAAAAGTGTTTTATGGTCACATGGGTAAGTGATACATGATTTCTGGGGAGACTGTGCCTATTTGAAAGCATCCCATTAGTAGGGAAAACTGGCTCTAAGAAAAGCTATGCCATTAAAGCTGGGAAGGCAAGATCATTCGGCCCACGACTCTTCTCTGTCCCTCTATCAACAATCACATCCACACTCAGTCTTCTGCCTCATCACAGCCAGCCCAGACCTAGGAGCTTTGAGTATCAACCAACCCTAGGCTTAGAGCAGCCTATCACTGGAGTGAGAAACAACCCCCCCAAGCCCACCTGCCCGTATCCCCATGTCTGGCTGAATGTCTTTGGAGTGACTCCTCTGATTAACACAAAGGGCCAGCCATTAATCCTTCCCAGGAGAGGGTCAAACAGAGGAGGGCCAGTGACACTCCGGTGGCTTCATTCAAGTTCTCCATGCCTGTGACCCTAACGCGCTCTCACACTGATGAGGCCTAGTGTGTGAACCATGGCCTGAGGTGGTTCTAGACACCACAGTGGTGGAGCACTTGTAGGAAGTCTGACCCTTGATTTGGAGGGCGCCCTTCTTCTAGCTATGATGACAGAGTGGGATGCACCACTACAGAAGTGTGTTTGAATCCTGTATGATTCTAGAAGGTAGCCATTCAAGATCCATAAAGGGCCACTTTGTAAGCTCAGGGACCTGAATTTGATGCCCCAAACAAAATACTGGGTGTGCAGCCATACTTATAACCTCAGGCCTGAGGAGGTAGAGATCCCTAGGCCACCAGCCTAGCTTACTTGTGAGCTGCAGGCTGGTAAGAGACTGTGCCAAATGCAAAGGTTTATGACTATCTTCTGGCCTCCATGCTTCCTTGGCTAACAGCCAACTTTTTTCATGCCCTCTGGTAACCCTGTGCATCTCTGTGTCTCTCTCTGGTGTTTCTTCCTCGCCTTATATGGACAGCAGACCTACTGGCTTCAGGACAGCAGACCCACTGGCTTCAAGCTTAGCCTGTGATCTTGCTTCCTTTTCCTTTTCTTTCTCCCTACCCCTTTTTTTGAGATTTTATTTGTTTTTATTTTATGTATATGAGTGTTTGAATGGATGTCTGAGTACTGTGTGCAAGGCAATACTTACAGAGACCACAAGAGGGTGTCAGGCCCCTGGAACTGGACCTAACCCTGGAGGTTGTGAGCAGCTCTGTGGGTGCTGGGAATTGAACCTGGATCCTCTGCAAGAGCGGCAAGCGCTCTTAACCACTGAACCATATCTCCAGCTGAAACTCATCTACTCTTAATTTTCTCCAAACACAGTCATACTGGGGCCTAAAACTTTACCCTATGCCAGTGGTTCTCAACCTGTGTGTCACGACCCCTTTGCTAAACCTCTAGCTAAAAAAAAAAAGAAGAAAGAAAGAAAGAAAGAAAAAGAAAAAAAATTACATTCTGATTCATAACAGTAGCAAAATTACAGTTATGAATTAGCAACAAAAATGCTTTTATGGTTGGGTCACCATAGCGTGAGGAACTGTATCAAAGGGTCGCAGCAACCTTGTTTAGTTTTGTTTCTGACAGTCCCAGGGATCAAACTCAGGGCCTTGCCCAAGCTAGGCAAGCAAGCACTCCGCCCCTTCAACTAATTAGTTTGGGGCGCAGGGTCCACAATCCAGAATAAAGGCAAACCAGCTTTTCCTTTGTCTCGTCAACTACCACTTTGTTTTCTTTGGTCTTTTCTCAAAGAAACATTTGCAACTGGTTTCCAAAAGTCACAGAGGGAGAACGTCTGTTAGCTGAGTTCTAAAACAAAGAACTGCAAGAGAAATGGGGGCGCGGGGGGGGGGGGGGGGAGGAAATCGCCTTGCTGGTAGGGGATGACTGAGCGTGCACTGTGCCCCGCAAGGTGGAAGGGACGACCAAAAGCACTCCTCTGAAAGGAAGAAACCAGGCCCGGAGAGGCTCTCTCCATATAAGTGAGCAAACTGGCAGGCAGGCTGTTGAGAGCAAGCCCTGTCTGCCTGATTTACACAGGTAGAGAGAGAGTGGTCCAGAGGCTGCTGGCCTGCCCAGCCAAACGCCCGCCCGTGCGCGCATGAAATTAGAATGTCAACATTTGATTCATGCTGCCAAGCTGTGACTGTGAAACAAATTCTGTCAGTGGGTGGCAACTGCAATATTAGCCTAAGCAGATAACACTTAACTATAAGGAGCCCCTCCCCAACCCCTCCCCTCCCCCTCCTCTTCCCTCAGCCCCTCCCCCACCCTCACCCTCCCACCCTCCGCCTCCCAGGCCTCGCTTCTTTTATTATTTTAATATCTAGCTGTCCGACAACCATTATGTTAGTTCTGACCAAATATCACCTTCTTAGAGTGGACACCTGCGTCATTCGGAACATAAAACGGAACTGCGATGAAACAGCCCACCTCCTGTAAAGAAAGCCTGCTCCTGAGCAACTTTGTCCTGAAAGACGTTAAAGAAGCAGGCACTCATAGGAAGCCTGTGAATGGGTTTCCCCCAGCTTATTTCCTCCTTCCCCAATTTACTTCCCGCAGTCAGGTCCGCACCTTACGGACGGTGAAGCTGAGAGCTGGTGGTTTCCGGTCAATTGATTCAAGCTAGTGCAGATTTCAAGTCGATTTCCAGTTCACATGAGGTTGGAAATTCACAGGGGAAGCTCCTGAAAGGAGTAGGGTTTGTTTTGTCTTTACAATTCTGCCTGTGAATCACCTTAAACTTGACCCCCAAGAGAATATTTTTTTCTATGAAATGAAGCATATACCACTCTCCCTGTCTCTCTCTCTCTCTCTCTCTCTCTCTCTCTCTCTGTCTCTCTCTCTCTCTCTCTCTGAGGCTCACTCACTCTTTTACAGCAAAGCATCGGTTTGAAGTTTTTATTGCATCACAAGCATCCGGAGGAGTTAATAGTTAATGCCGTGACAAAATCCAGTAGCTGGGAAGTGTTTATTGTGGTGACATTTGCTCAGAAGTTGAACCAGCTAAGACAAGGGGCCATAGGGTTCCTTTGTAGACTGCACAGTCAGCGGTGTATGGGGTAGGGGTACCCAGGAAGAGACCTGTGGGTCGTCCGGGAGCCCAGCCATTAGTTTAAAATAGTGACTAGTGGCGAAGGCAGTCTTGCTTGTCTGTGTGGTTAAACATGAACACCCCAGTGGAGTAGCTGTGGGTCCCCTAACTCCTCCTCCCCAATCCTGTGACAGTCCTCACCTTCCAACTCATGGCTCTGCATCCAAACCCCTGACTTGCATTATTTTTTTCTGATTCCTATACATTCAAGGGAGGCTCAAAGGCTTCTTAATAAAAGCAAAAACATGAATGGAATCTGGTTTGTTTAACTCAATTTTTTTTTTATTTGATGATGAGGGTTAAGGGGAGATAAGATGGTTAAAACAGAGACACTTATTCCAACCCCTGTAGACCAGGCACAGCACATGCGACAGTGGTGGCATCAGGGAGCCGATGATTCTGAAGTGGCTTGAGGGAAGCACATTTTCCCAGACACACTTACAAGGTACTAATTAAATGTATTTTCTCAACGCACAAGGCTGGACAGCAGCTACCAAGCATCTGCCTTGTCTCCCCAGTATGCCTTGGGAAAGCAGACACCACAGTAACCCATGTAGAATAAACTTTGCCCACACGGGAAAATGCCTCGGCTGAAATGGCCTCATTGTGAGAGGTCTGCGGAATAGCAGCCTCTGCTGCAGGTCCTCGGGACGAGTCATTGTGACCAGGAACTCTGAAGTAAAAAGCCCATTTGACCTATCAGCCCTGCCTGTTGCCTCGGCCGTGTCCACTGATGCAGAAGTGAGTTTGCCCGGCCTCTTGGGAAAAGGGTTCCACTTCGCCATCTCACTCACTCATTCTGTGAACGTCCCTTAGTTAGCCATAGTGTTCCCATTCTTTTGGGTGATGCTGGGGTTCTCCATCCATCGGGAAGGCCTCACGTCTTCAGGGCCGCTCCACACAGATCCTGTCACGTATTTCAAAACTATGCACAAACGGAAGGGAACGGTTCTTGTTGCTTGGGACTCCTCCCTCCTCTGCTAACGGTAAAGGAAAGTTGGCTTGGTGTCCGCAGTTAACTGTCAAATGAATTTAATGCTTTTGCAAGAGACTGAAGAACAAAACCACTCTCTGCACCGTATCAGGGAAAGTAAATTGAGGTTTCCCACCAGGGCAGCGGGGGTGGGGGTGGGGGTGTGTGCGGGGGGGATGGGATGGGGGACACAGGGTGGGGGGGAGGTGACGCAGCGGGGGCGGGGCTGCTCCTCCTGCCACAGAAGTAAAAACTCAGGATCAGAGAACGGAATGGGCAATATTTTGATGTAAAGGGATGGTCAAGACGGAGAGAAATGACCGTCTGCTCACCCGGGGGAGGAGGTTTATTCGGTTAACACATCCACCTCCATAAGACAATGGTGTGTAATAAATGTATACAGGGCCTTTCAGGCCGGTTGCTAAGTGACACGTAGTGTCAACAGAAAAATGCCGGATGTACAGAGGACAGCTTCAGGCCCAGGAAGAGATCAACAACCTCTGATGATATTTTAAACTTAATTCAGTTCCCAATGAAGATTGTGACAGGCTCCGTGGATGGGGGCAGAAAAGATGTTTACACTTCCAGAGTCCGACTTTGCAAAGTTGCTGGCCGTGCGCGCCTGCCTGAGAGTGTTTAATCTGGTCACAAGTGAATTGGGGCCCAAACAGTAGTTGGTTCAAATAGGAAAAGGCAACCCAGCGGGGGCTCCGTGAATATTCATTTCTTGCAAGGCCCAGCAGTTGTCCTCTAAGCCCAGCCTCGGTGTCTGAGCTGATCATTTGTCTCAGATCGCTCTTGAGACACACACACACACACACACACACACACACACACACACACACACACACACGCACACCATCTCTAAAATCTATTTTAGGAACAGCCCTCCCAAAGCCATTCGCAACAGCTTCTTCAGAAAATTCTAAAGAAAGGGAAGGAACTTGAATAGGGTCATCTCGCCCCATACAGCCATGAAAATCTGTTTTGTGGGGCATTCTTGAACCCAGCCCAGACGCTCTGCAGACTTTCTGCACTTACTTACCCACTCCTTCCTTTCCTCTCTCCCCTCCCTCGATGGATTTTTATATTCAAATGCAAAATGTTTTTGAATGCGCCGAAGATCCACTCATGTTTTGGTTTAGTTCATGCCATCTTATTTCTCTCATAAACAGATGTTTAACAGATGCACTCTTTGTATCAGGAAAGGCAGTTACCACAAAGGACCTGTTTTCCATATTTGAAGACTAAAACCCTTTTGGAAAAACAAACAAAACAAACAAGCCCGCAGTCCCTGAAGTCCAGCAAGCATTAAGCCCAGATCTGTAACTCCTCCAAGCCACCCAAAGAGTTGCCTTACAAAACTGTGGTGGGTTTTCTCCAGCAGACAGTGGTCTTGCATCCCCTGGGGATGCTCAACACTTGGTTGCTCAACTCCAACCGCTGTGGACAGGAGCTGAGGAAGGGCACAATCGATTTACTCAATGCAGGAAGCGCTGTTCCTTAACCTTGCACAAGACTTTGAAGAGTACGGGTCTGCTTTCTTTTGTCCTCAAGGGTTTGTTTCGTTTATTAAACCAATAAGCAGCCAAGAGTACTTTGTGTAGCGGTCTAATGACTCTTAGAGTGGGAGGGGCAAGGCGGGGAGGTTTACCTAGGCAGGAGAGAAAGGTGGAGAGGAGACTGCTGCTTAACCTTGTCTTCATGCCCCATTCCTGGAAGCTGATTTTATAGGGTTGTTCAGGGCATGTCTAAGCTCCAGGTAGGGAAGGGGAGGGGGAGGGGAGGAAGAGCTTGAAGGCAGACAAAACCATACAAAAGCCTTTCTGGGCCTTGTTTCCCTGACTCTGAGGGTGGTTCCCTTACAGAGGCATTCAAGCAGCCACAGTCAAAAGCAAGCCGGTACAACATTGATAATCGCCTGCACACTCCCCCAAGGATGGGTTGCCCTCCCTACAGCGAGTCAGAAGGAAAGACTGCAAAATTTTCTGTGGTTTTTAAGTGGAAATCCAGACAGTGTGGCTCACACTTTTAGTCTCAGCAGTCAGCAGGTACAGGCAGGTAGATTTCTCACGAGTTAAAAGGCCAGTCTACTCTATATAGTGAGTTCTGGGACAGCCTGGTATACATGTGAGAACTTGTCTCAAAAACAAACAAACAAACAACAGCAAACAATGGAAAACCAGTTTCTGAGCCTTTATCCTTGAGACCAGGCTATGTGGAGACTGAAGGAGAGATAAACATGTTTTTTGTTTAGATCACAAGTGGGGGATGAAAAAAAGACTTGTGAGAGAGCAGGTGATGTTTATCCTCTTAGACGTTAAACCACCTTGTGGGGGAGATTGGTTGCTAACCAGCTGAAAAACATCCTTGAACAAATGCTGAGAGGAGGTATAAATGTGAGCCCAACACAGGAGGCGGGCCTTTGGAGACTTGGGATAGTTTTGGCTGTTCCTTACTCCACTTTGAGACGCTCCTAGCGAGAACCTCTCAGCAAAGGCTTCGGGGCTCCGGCTCCTGCTAAGGTTCTGGGTTCTGGTTGCTCCAGGTTCTAGCAGAAGAAATCCTGCTGATTATGCCAGGAGAATTGTTCCTTGGAACTGATATCCTTACGGTTTTGTTATTGTGTTCTTTAATCTCCTTTTCCTATTGTTTAGGTTAGTCAAGTTATAAGTGAGGTACTCTCAGTTAATAAGTTTGTAATAAAATATATTTGCTAAGAAAATCGAGCCTACAGGAGACCTTTGGTATTCATAAATTAATATCATTTGGGTCAATGATGAGGCTTGGATCTGATCAAGCCTTGTTGTCACTCTTAACAACTCAAAGACTGAATGAGGTTAAAGGAATTTCACTTCTAAAAACAGATCTTGGTGCCACGAAAGTGTTTATTAAGAAGTGCAAGGTGGAATAGGGACACACTCAGTGGGTAGAGCCTAGCCTGCAGTCAGCCTTCCATCCCCTGCACAGACCAAAACCTGTCATCCCAGCTCTCGGGAGACAGTTCAAAGTCACACTTAGCTACAGAGTAAGTTCAAGGCCAGTCTGGACTACAGGAGACCCCAGTTTAAAGCAAAACTATGCCAGGAGGCAGTGGCACACGCCTTTAATCCCAGCACTCAGGAGGCAGAGGCAGGCACATCTCTGAGTTCGAGGCCAGCCTGGTCTGCAGAGCAAGTTCCAGGACAGCCAGGGCTACACAGAGAAGGCCTGTCTTGAGAAACAAAAACAAAAACAAACAAAAAACAAAAAACAAAAAACCAACACAATAATATTTGAACTCTTCACTAAAAATGATCACACAGTCTCTGTGATAAGAAAAACATGAGCAGACAGTGCTGGGGAGATGGCTCAGTAGGTAAAGGGTTTGTGTATGAAGTACAAAGATCCGAGTTTCATTCCCAGAACGTAACTAAATAAAAAGCACAGCACAGCTTACTGCCTATACTTAACAATGCTATGGAGATGGAGACAGAAAGATTAAAAGACCTCACTGGCTAGCCAGTCTAGCTAACCAGTGAGCTCTAGGTTATTTTTAAAAGAGTGATTGAGGAAGGTACTCAGTGTTGACCTATGGCTTCCATGAATATGCACCACAACCATATGTACTCCCAGATGCATAACACACACACACACACACACACACACACACAGAGAGAAATGTAAGCAAGCTATACATATATATATTTAATTCCATAAGATTAGTTAGAGCCTGCTCATTTTATTTATCCCAATAAACAAATAATTTTTCATTTTGCTTCCCCTCTGAATGTTCAGCAATCTGTGATGGTATTTCAACTTTTCCAGGCTTCCTGGGTTATTGCTGAGCAATACCAGTTATTTTAGCAAGAATATTGTTGCTCAGATTACCACTCTAACTTTGGGGCTTGTGGTGGCCCCTTTTTGTCAGCTTGACCCAAACCTAGACTTATTTGAGAAGGAGGGATCTGAATTGAGGAGATACCGATATCAGCTAGGACTATGGGTGTGTAGGTACCATCTTGATTGCTGGTTGATACAGGCAGGCACAGCCCACTGCGGTGGCGCTGTCCTTAGGCAGACAATCCTTGCCCGAATGAGAAAGGTTGGTTGAGCAAACCAGAGGGAGCAAGCCAGACAGCGGCATTCTGCCTTGGACTCTGCCTCAGTGCCCGCCTCTAGGTTCCTGCCTTGGCTTCCCTCAAAGATGGACTGTGACGTGTAAGCCAAATAACCCGTTCTTCTCTGAGCTGCTGCTGGCCAGTGTTTATGAGAGGGACAGAGAAGCATACTGGAGCAGGCCAACCCTTGGCCTCCAGCCTTCTGCATGTCAAATGTCTTCTAAATGGGGAAAAAGAGATCATAGCTCTCTTAGGGTTTCTTTTGCTGTCAAGAGACACCATGCCCATGACAACTCTTTTTGTTTGGTTTGGTTTGGTTTTTTTGAGGCAGGGTTTCTCTGTGTAGCCCTGGCTGTCTTGGAACTTACTCTGTAGATGAGGCTGACCTCAAAATCACAGGGATTCACCTGCCTCTACCTCCAAGTGCTGGGATTAAAGGAGTGTACCACCACTGCCCAGCCATGGCAACTCTTATAAAGGGAAACATTTAATTGGGTCTGGTTTACAGTTTCAGAGGTTTAATCCATTATCATCATGGCAGGAAACATGGCGGTGTGCAGGCAGACATGGTGCTGCAGAAGGAGCTGAGAGTTCTACATCTTGATCAGCAGGCAGCAGGAAAAGAACTGGCTCTGAGCTTCTGAGACCTCAAAGCTGTCCCCAGCAGCACACCCACTCCAGCAAGGCCACACCCACTCCAGCAAGGCCACACCCACTCTAGCAAGGCCACACCCACTTCAGCAAGGCCACACCCACTCTAGCAAGGCCACACCCCCTGTAATGCCACTCCCTAATAGCCTATGGGGCCATTTTCATTCAAATTACCATAATAGTGAGCTGTGCTTTTCTTTCCATGCAAAGATAACAGCAGCCCTCTCATCTCTGGAACAGTGTGTTTTCTACTTTTCTTTCTTAGCATTTTTTAGAATATTTGTGCTAAACCATTTACATCATTCCCCTTTGTCCCTCTGCTGGCCAACTGGCTACACTGATAAACTGGGATTATGTTTGCAAAGGGGTACACTCTTAGGAGCCCTTAACTTCAAAAGCTTTGCTACTGGGGGTGCTGTTGAAAGACTTCCTTCCCTGGGGGAGATATAAACAGCGTTTTTACACCCTCCAAGACTCAGCATCAGTGCTGGAGAGAAGGCGAAAAGAATGTCAGAGCCAGACAAAGGGCTACCATAATGGGCAGCACTTTTCTCCTGGCAAAATGGCTGCCATCTTTATCAGCCCAACTGCACCTGCTTCCTGGAGACCATTCTGGGTCCAACGCTGGGCCTGTAGACTGTTGACATTCCCTCAGGGATAAGGGTGTGGCCAGGCCATTGAGCCCTCACTTGATATCCCAGCCGCCCCTTGCAGTCATTTGCAGGCGATTTTGCCCCACTTGTAGGTAGCCTTGTGGGGCCCTGGGGAAGGTCCCAGGGAGGGCTCTGTTTCCTAGGCCATAGGTGAGTCAGCGATGCCCAGTGTAGACTTTCCACAGTGGCCACTTTGGGGTCACCAACACATTTGCCAGCAAACCCTTACTCATGCTCTGTTAATAAGCTCAGTAAACTCATCGATCTCTCTGGGTCAACGTCTCTGCAATCAAATGGTGGCTTGTTGCTGGGACCTTGTAAGGCGGGAGTAGAATTTGTTACCTCTCCCCAGGAAAGGCATTCTCACAACAGGTGCTAACCAGCATACCAGTTTCTTTAAATCAGACCATTTCAGTAGTTAAAATAGCAAAGCCTTCTGGGAAATAGCAGAAGCCCAAAATAAAAAAGCCCTAGACTCCACTGGGGTGGTGGCTCAGTGAATAGCAGGCACAAGGACCAGAGTTCGAATCCCCAGAACTGATATTAAAAAAGCTAACTGTGGTAAAAACACAAGTCTGCGATCCCATTCAGCACTCCTACAGCAAGATGGATAATAAGGACGGAAAGATTCCACGGAAGATTCCAGGCCAGCTAGCATGGAGTACCCAGACATGAACAACAGGAGACTCTGGCTCAAACAAGGTGGATGGAGAGATTGACACCGCTGACTTCTACATGCATGCCATGTGGATGGACACACACACACACACACACACACACACACACACACACACACACACACGCACACTTGCGCACACGAACCACAGAGGTCTTCTCCCAATCTTTTCAAGTTATCAGTTATAAAGGTTGGAGGTCTGCACAGGGATGTGGAATATTTCAGAGGCAGGCTCTGCGCATCATCTGCGTCTCAAGCGCAAGCATTTGTCACCGGTTGTCACTCTGAGTAGCCCTGTCTACCAAGAAAGCCCAGCGAAGGACATTTAGCAAATGTCTTGCAGAATTCCCTAGAGCACTGAGGTGCCACGGAGCGTGGAAATCTTTGATTCCTTCTCACACTCAGCTTGCCAGTCCAGCATCTGAGCCTCTGAGCCTAAACTGTGCAAAGGCATTTAGGAATAGAGGACATGACCAAAGAAGTTACCGTGGCAAAAACAAAAACAAAACAAATAAACAAACAAAAGGTGCCACAGTAAAAATATCAAAAATATCAGGAAACTGGGAAGAGAATGGAGAGGAAACAGAGATCCGGAGGGACTTCCTGGAAGAGGCAGGAGCTGACTTTAAAGGATTTTGGGCTGGAGAGATGGCTCAGAGGTTAAGAGCACTGTCTGCTCTTCCAGAGGTCCTGAGTTCAATTCCCAGCAACCACGTGGTGGCTCACAACCATCTATAATGTGATCTGATGCCCTCTTCTGGCCTGCAGGTGTACCTGCAGATACAAGACTATACAAAATAAATAAATAAATAAATAAATCTAAAAAAAAATTTAAAGGATTTCAGCACTGGGGGTGGGGGAACAGCTTAATTCTAGGGAATTGAGGGGTGTCAGACACTCTGGGTCTGTCTTGGAGGCAAAGTTTTGCCGACCCATGAGTGACGGTGTAGAAAGGAGAGAGAAGGCATTCATTGCCAGCTTCCTGAATTGCACAGGCTATGGCGTCGGGGGTGAGGGGAGTGGGGGGTGGGCAGGGAAGCTCCGAGGTCGTCCGTGCAAAAGTGGCCAATTTACAGTTATGGCCATACTTGAGTCAATTAAAATGTTTTATTAGCAGGGATTTGAATCTCTTACCTTCATTAACATTTAACAGTAAATGGGAGAAAAAAGGTAAATAAAATATTATCTGGCTTTTTAAAGGTCATTTCAGCCCCAGCATTATAAAATGTTGAGCTGGGGAGCTGGGAAAGGGTGTGCCCGCCCTTTGTATGGGTTCAGTAGGTGAAGATGCCAGGCCTGTGGGATCTACAGCCCATAGACTAGAGCCAGAGGCTGGAGACACCTCCTGGCTGGTGAGGTTCCCGGAGGTGAATTAATTACACTCAGTACATTTGGACAAGGAGACTGTGAAGAAGGGACTCTGACACGTGAGAACTCATTTCTTGCTTTAGATCTCAGATTATAAATCATTTGGGGTCTGCGGTCCTTCGTAATTGATCCCACGGCCAGCACCTGCTTTTTTTTTTTTTTTTTTTTTTACAACCTTGGGCGACTTGCCCAAGTTGATTAGATGACAGACCTAACTATTCCCCTAAAGGAAAGAAGCTTGAAAGAAGGCCTGTGCCTCCACCTGGAGAGGTAGCATGGGGGATGGAGGGGAGGAGCACAGGTAAGATCAGGGAGACAGGGCCACATACCATGGACACTACGGAAAAGCCTGCTGACTGGACGCCAGCCAGGCATATAAGCAGGGCAACTTGGCAAGCATGGAGACATTCAACTTGAAGAAAAATCCTTTTCACTTTCTCAGTTTTCTGAAATGGAGAAGCCAGATGATCTCAAAGCTGCTTCTAAGGCTCCAAGCAAACAGACCATCCCTGTCTGTCCCCCCCTGGAGTCACGGCTTAAAGGGAGAAACTAGTATGATCTACCCTCAAGAGCCAGCAGGAAGCCCCGTGTCCCCACCTAAAAGGGAAAGGCTTTTCTGCAAAATTCTACTGTAAGAGCAACCTAAGAAGACCGGCTCTCTACCATGGCCTGCTGGAGGGTTTGGAGGGTAACAGACACTGTCCTCCTTGCCCCAGGTAAAAGGGTGGGCAGGGAGAAAGGACAATGTTGGGTAAGAGTCTACCAAGTCCAGAGTGCCCACAGCTCTCCTGTATGCCGCAATCCAAAGCTCCGGTCTTCCGAGTTGAGTCAGGCTTCGGTTAAATCCCCTTCCTGGGCCTGCTTCATCCATAGGAGGGGCTGACTTTACTGCACCTGGAAACAGGGCAAGTTAATTCTCAGCAAAATAAATATTTCCTAATTTAAAATAAATATTACTAATCACTGAGACTGTGTTCTGAGCACAATGCAGCTATATAAATGCAAAGAGCAAAATTAGAAGGTGGGGAGAAAAAAAGGATATTTACACACACACAAATATAAATCCCAAATCTGATATTCAGGAGCTAAAAGCGTCACGTGTAGTTCTAAATGTCAGAGGCAGCCACTCACCGTCCCACCAGCGCTGCCTCAATTAGCACGGAGGAGGAGACAGCCTTCTCTAAACCCAAACCCAAAGGTAAATACCACGACTCCTGTTCCGTTTTAACAGCTTTATTGTTGTCTAGCAAAGAAATGGTGTCTTCTCCTTGGCAATAGGGAATCAAAGCTATAAACAATTACTCCCTAATCTGGTTCCATTTCTGAGATAGACACTCACTAGCCCAGGCTAGCCTCAAACTCTCTGTGTTATCAGAGGGTAACCCTGAACTTTGGATTTTCTGCCTCCACCTCCTAAGTGCTTGTTACTGGCAGGTATCACCATGTCTGTTTTATGCTGTGCTGGGGGATCGAACTCAGAACTGAATGCAAGCTAGTCAAGACTTACCAACTGAGTCACATCCCTAACTCTAGATTTGAGTTCCTTTTTTTTTTTTTTTTTTTTTTGGTTTGCGCATGTATGCTTATTTTTGCATGCATGCATATATGCTAATATGTTTGCATGTGTGCACATGGAGGTCAGAGGTTGATGTCCAATCCCTTCCTTAATCACTTTCTTTTTCATTTTGCTGAGGTGGTATCTCCCCCAGGGCCTCTCTTGGCACTTGGAGCTTGATGCTTCTGCTGGTCTAGCCAGCCGGGTTGTTCCTGGAATCACCTGTCTCTGGCTCTTGAGTGCCAAGCTTGCAAGAGGGCTGCTGTGGCCTCCCGGCAGGTATGTTCTGGGGGGGGGGGGGGACGGGTCTGATTTACAGTCCTCACGCCTATGCAGCAAGTGCTTTGCACTTTGAGTCATCTCTCAGATCTGAGTTCTTAAGGCACAGATCTGTGCACTTTCCATTTTCCAAAGATGTTCTATTGTGCCCCTGTTAGCCATTGAAATGGACGTCCTTTTGAAAGCCACGCTGAACACATAATAGTAAAAGCCAGACACTGTACTTTTGTCTTAGTGATAGAGGATACATAGAGAAGATAGGTAGACGGGTTGATGGGAGATATATGTATATATGTGATGGATGGATAGATACATAATCATAGTGATAGATGAACGGATAGGTGGATAGAAAGATGGAGATAGAGAAACAGATAATAAATAGGTGATGGATGAATGGGTAGATGATTGATAATAGATGGATGATAGAAAGATGGGTGAACAGAGAGACAGATGGTAGAGAGATAGTCAATAGACTGGTGGCAGATGGACTTTAATGCTATACCTACTTTGCTGTGCGACCATACTGCTAACTAGCTCCAAATGGCTCATGGCTGTGTCTGTACCTGCCTGACTCTTGGGGAAAGTAGAATGGGTAGCTAGCTACAGTCCACCCCTGGCTTTCGATTCCTGCTAAGTTAGGACCCATTTTCAGTGCCTGAGTTTAGCAGGAAGCTTCAAGCCGCTCCACAGATGCTCTGATCCAAGCTATAAAAATGGACCCCTTTGTTGGGCATGGATCATTTAGCTTCAAGTCAAGTCCCAGCTGCAGACAGACAGCAAGTCCAGTATTCACATATGAAAACAGGCTGGCCATGGGATGCGTGAGTTGCCTGAGGGCTCACACTTAGTGATGCTTTGCGAGTCTGCGCACCCAGGCTGTCTACCATCTCTCAGATCCTCCCACATCTGTCATACCTAGATACCAGTTCCCGCTTCTGCGATGAGCGGGTGGTCACAGGAAGCACCTTTCAAAGCTGACAGGTGGGTGAGGTCTCCGGGGAGCTGAGTCAAAGAAAGACTCCTTGAGTTGGGGTTTTCTGAAAACCCTGTCTACATCTTCAGGTGAAAATGGTAGACCCAAGCAGGACACAACACACATGTGACTGACTCACTTTGCCGGAGACAAAAACAAGTCTGATGTGAATGGAATCCTTCCGATCAGTTGCTGTTGAGGAAAGCAAATGATGAAAGTCATGTCCGTTTACCAGAACAAAGCCACACAGACACAGACAGACACAGACGTACTAAACTATACTGAAATACCCCCAGGCCTCATGGGCCAGCAGCTCAGTTGCCAGCCTATGGTGCAACTGAGAAACAGCAGAGCCTAGTGGAAGAAAATTAGGTCATCAAGAAGGGTCAAGCCCTTGAAAGGGGTATCATCTTCCCCCCCCCCCCGCCTTTACCCTTTGGGCACCGTAGGTGGGCAACACCCTCTGCCACATGTCCATGCTGGGATAGTCAATCTTGTCCACAGGCCCAAAGGTAGTGAGACCAAGGAACCAGAAACGGAGAGCTCTAAAACTAGGGGAAGAATATAAATCTATTGTCCTTATAAATTGTCTATCTCAGAGGCTTTGTCACAGTGCTAGAAAACTGAGTAACACATGAAGACTACGCACGACACAGACTGAAGTAGTCCCTGCCTCGGCTGACAGAGCACTAAGACTGTAGTGTAACGAGATAAATAAGGTAAGAAACATGG
The DNA here is from genome assembly GCF_903995435.1 of Acomys russatus. Lineage (NCBI taxonomy): Eukaryota > Metazoa > Chordata > Mammalia > Rodentia > Muridae > Acomys > Acomys russatus. The sequence goes on along the minus strand of NC_067150.1, from coordinate 60,908,087 downwards.
TTAACTTAAGCCCTCTGTTTCTGAGCTTATATGGTTTCGCTGTGTGCATCTGTGGAAGCTAGAAGTCAACACCACACTTCCTCCGCTCTGCTCCACTTTCTTTATTGAGATGGGGGGGGGGGAATAGGGGGAGGGGGAGAAGGGAGGAGGGGGGATGGGGAGTCTCTCCCTAACCCAGAAGTTAACACCACACTTCCTCTACTCTTCTCCACTTTCTTTATTGAGATGGGGGGGGGCCGGGGGGGCAGGATGGGGGGATGGGGAGAAGGGAGGAGGGGGTATGGGGAGTCTCTCCCTAACCCAGAAGTTAACACCACACTTCCTCTACTCTGCTCCACTTTCTTTATTGAGATGGGGGGGGGGGGGAATGGGGAGATGAAGGTAGGGGGATGGGGGAAGGGGGGATGGGAAGATGGGGGATGGGGGGGTCTCTCCCTAACCCTGAAGCTCACGATTTCAGCTAGACTGGCCCCACTATCTGCCCATCTCCACCGCCTGGGCTCCGGTTCCCGTCAGGGGCCGTGCCCTGCTATTTACCGCTGAGCCATCTCTCAGCCAGTGCCCTGGTGTTTACATGAGATCTGGGGGTCCAAATTGCACAGTCCCCAGCCCCAGGATGAAACATTTTAAAATGGCGTTCTATGAGGACGATTCCCCATATGAATGAGGAAATCCGTGACCTCAGGAAGATGTGCCTTGGGTCCAGGGGCTATCAAGAGAAGGGAGGATTCTCTTCTTCCTAACACGGGAGGCAGTGTAAGGAATTTTATAATTAGGCATATTGCTATTCGTTAATCACATGAAGACCAGCCCGGCTCCAGTCCTCTTGCCTGCTGGGAGGGCATGACAGAGTTACCCACTTGCATGAAAGATGGCACTATGTGTGGCAGCCATCCGCAGGCATGGTAACAGGGTTGTGCCTGCAGGTCAAGGCTGGCCGCCCTGATTCAGGCTGCACGTAATTAAGAGGTTTACTTGGAGTAGAAAGTGACCTGCGCCACCACAGATACCTCCAGAAGCCGCTCCTACAATGCAAAAATCTGACCATTTCCCTTTTTGTTTTGGGGTTTTAAAATAATTCATAGATATGATATAGCCTAGCAAAATAAAAATAAATGGCCTATCATGCAGCTGTGTTTTGAGTGTAGAGGTTTTCAGTGACTGTGAACTGAGCATGCATGTACACACACACACACACACACACACACACACACACACACACACAGAGGTTCGAAGACAGAACAAATATACTACTGAATAAAAATGTGAATTTGGGGGCAAATGAGGCATGAAACACATTGGCCAATAAACAACACAAAAGAAGGTCATACTAAATGTTTTATCTAACTAGATTGGGGCGTATTGCAGACAAGTACAGCCACCAATAAAAGGCTTTCAAAGAAATTGCGTTTCCTAACAAATACAAGGGATTTGTGTTCATTTATTTTGCTGTAACTCGGCTATAAAGACCCCTAGGATCTTAGCATACTGTATGTATGACATGAGAATCTCTGAAGATTTAAAATATCTAAACACATAGCAGTGACCTATCATGAAAAACTAAACTATAACTAAAATACCTGCAACCTCAGTTCTTCAAGGATGGAGGATGTCTTACCTGGGGCAGGTGGGGGGGGGGGGGGGGGTATGGGGGAGCAGTCCTTCATCTGGTGAAGAGGGAGTGGGGGAGGGGGGCAGTCCTTCATCTGGTGAAGCACCTGTCAACGCACAGAGCCACACTCTAACTGTTCCATGAAACGGAGGAGGTGGTAATGATCTCCCCATTGTCTACATGAGGAAACACACTTAGGGGCCTCAGGAGATTTCCTCAGGTTCTTGTGGCCAAGGAGGGAGTAGAGCTCATCTAGGGAGCCTCTGCCTCCTGACCTACTTTTATCCTGACAGGCAGCCAGTCCTGTAAGGGCCACTCTAGGAGTTGAACCTTTTGGCTCTTGGGTCTATAGTTATGTGAGTGAATGTGGGGTTTGTACACGTGTGTGTATGTGTGAGTGAGGGTATGGTCTCCCTTATGTGCACGTGCACTTGGAGGCCGAAGGACAGCTTCTGTATTGTTCTTCAGGCGTTGCCAGCTTTGGTTTTCTAAGAAGGTGTCTCTCATTGGCCTGGAGCTCACTGACTCCGCTAGTCTGGCTGGTCAGCCTGGCTGCCTAGACCTGCCTGTCTCTGCCTCCACAGCACTGAGATCACAAACGTGTCGAGGTGTTATTAGTTTTGTTTGTTTGTTTGTTTGTTTTGTTTTGTTTGTTTTAATGTGGTTTCTAGGTTCTGGGGATTGAACTTGGGTCCTTGTGACTTCGCTGACTGTTGTTCAGCATCTGGTGGGTGGCCTGGGTTCCATGTCAGGCAGGCTGGTCATAGTGTTGCTTGCCTCCAGGCAAGAATGGACAGACATTGAGATCAAAGGGTCCAAAGTCCCGTTTCTCCCCTGGGGACAGCTTAGAGCACTCAAGGTGAGGCCTGAGGCTCAAGCAATAGGCCAAGTTCCCAGTCTCACTGGGGGAGGTGGAAGTGATTTCCCATTGGGTGTTACAGCTTAGCTCTTTTAGAATGAAACTGCTGGTATAAAATGGCACTGGAGACTCGGGATCTCCACAGTCCCAGGATGACACCAAAAGTGTTACAGCCCTTCGTCTAGAGGCGTGCTAAGCACAGCACAGGAAGCAGGTGAGCATCTGAAACTGAAACCAGCAGGCAGGCAGGCAGAGGCAGGCAGGTAGGCAGCAGGCAGCAGACAGCAGGCAAGCAAGCAGGCAGCAGGCAGGCAGCAGGCAGCAGACAGGCAGGCAGGAAGACAGGCAGGCAAGCAGGTCTGGTGAGTCACAGGTAGGCACAGGTGGGCGCTTCATTGGTGGACAGCCCAGAGCTAGTGGTGGTGATAGAGCAGGTTCCAGCGGCTGCCTAGGCAATTGTGCCATGGATGCCTAACCACAAGTTGTTCAGTGGCAGTTCTTCCCCAGAATAAACAGTGTCTTAGATGGTCATAGTGGAGGATTGGCAAACATGGCCAAGAGCCAGTCAGCCAGCCAGCCAACCTTTATTTATAACCATGGGAAGCGGGGAGAGGTTTGAGTGTGAATATGTCTGAATCGCTGGGGATAGGGGTGCCAGGATACTTAATCTACATGCAGTGTTACAGTATTTCATTTACATGCTGTAGCATGGGGTCCTATCATGAGAAGGAAAACACAGTACTTAATTATCTTATGGGTGGGGGGAAAACTAGGTACGATGAAAGGTCATTTGCTGGAGGCTATGATCTCCTTAGCATAGGGTGGATTACTCCAGGAATTCCCAGGTGCTCGCTAAACCGGTTTCTTACCAGGAAAGGGTCAGGCCCGTGATCTTTCCTGAGGGTTATGTGATGCTCTTTAGAGGACCCAGGGATCCCAGATCAGGGGAAGAGAGAACCCAGCTGAGAGAGGGAGCTGGTAATAGCTCAGTTGGCTATCTGTGTAACTCCAGACTTTGAACTCTCCAGAGCGCCCCACAACTGACTGACCCTGCCTCTATCTTTTTAATGTTTTTTATTATTTATTTTATGTGTGTGAGTGCTCTATTTTCATGCACACTAGAAGAGGGAATCAGATTCCATTACAGATGGTTGTGAGCCACCATATGGTTGCTGGGAATTGAACTCAGGACCTCTGGAAGAGCAACCAGTGCTCTTAACCACTGAGCCGTCTCTCCAGCCCCTCCCCCTTCCTTTTGCCTCTGCATTTTAAGGCAAAGCTGACTTTAGGAGGGCAAAATGTTTTCACCAATATACCCCATTTCTTTTTTCTTTTTTTCTTTTTTTGGTTTTTCGAGACAGGGTTTCTCTGTGTAGCCTTGGCCATCCTGGACTCACTTTGTAGACCAGGTTGGCCTCGAACTCACAGCGATCCACCTGCCTCTGCCTCCCAAGTGCTGGGATTAAAGGCGTGCGCCATCACGCCCGGCTCCAATATACCCCATTTCAACCATCCCTTTCTCAAAGGAAACAGAACGGTGTTCTAGGAACCTGCAGCCAGACAGTCCTGCTTGCAGATCCTGCCTCTGTTAGACACCTGATGTGGGGCTTCTATGAAGCTCAGTTTTCTCTCCTACAATGTCCCTGGGAGCTGGCTGCCAGTAAGTACCTTATGTTTTTGCTTCCACACTCTGTATAGGTTTTGCTGGAGAAATGTATCTTCAGGGATGCTCAGAAGCCATGTGCAGGGCTGCCTCAGCCTCCCACTGGAACCCCCAGCAGGAGGACCCTGGCATGAGGACATTTTTGGGCACAGAGCATACTAAACTCCAAAGAACAATGACACTAACTATCCATCCTGTCTCCAATTCGTAACACACCCGGGAGCACTGTAGGTCAAATATATATATTCACTCAAGATTCTCAGGCCAGTCTGTGCATAGTGAAAAAGGTTTACAGCCCCTGCAGCTTCTGAGAAATACCGCAGCCTCACAAGGCTGAGGTCACTGAGCTCCTCGGGGGATGGCTCAGTCTGTACTAATTAGAGAGAGCAACATTGTTTCAAAGCATTCCTTACATCTGCCTTGCAATTCTGCGTTGCTCCTGGATTTGGGTGCTTGGAGGGCCAGCTCAGCTCTCCCCAGCCTGCCAAGCCCGTCAAAGGCAGGGAATAACAGGCGCTGTGCAAACAGGTGGCAGTAGGAGCTGTGCCTGGACGCTCTCTTCACCTTCACCCTCATTATGCCCACCGCTTGTCAAACCATGGCAGGCTAGTGATGCCAGCTTCCACACTTTCAAAAGGAAATGTTGAGTCCACAGGGCTGCTGCTGCTGCTACTGAGCCCTCCTGTGGACCTGCTAGATCCCCACAGGGACGAGCCTCATCAAAAGAGGGGCCCTCGTTAGACTTCTCTCACTGACATCCCATGGCCCCAGGGAGGAGAAGAGAGATGAAGGGCCAATCACAGGTGTTATGACTCACACTGAGAAACTGGAGTATTCAAACTTAACCTCCAAGGGTAAGAACTGTGCAGACAGGACCCATTTGCTCAGAACCTGGGAAAAATATACACTTTGTGTTGATGGGTGACTCTAAACTCCGCTCCCCTGGCCAGGAATCTTATTTTTGTTTTTATAGGTTAATAATAAGTTTATTATTGATCTTTTTAGTTAACGTCCAATCTTTTTCGAAGCACTCCTGTTTCTCTCTGCCCACTGCTGGGAGAGAGGCTCGCGTGTCTGAACATTTGTCTCCAGCTGGCTGGCAATGCTGCTTTGGGATGCTGTGGGACCTTCAGGAGGTAAGAGCTGCCTGGAGGGGAAGACGGTCCCTGAGGCTTCTAGCTTAGTCTCCGTAACCCACTTTAGTTCTGTCTTCTTCCTGAGGACCCTTGTGACATGAGTAGCCAGCAGGCTCCTGTTTCCATGGGTCAAGCCACCCCAGTGGTCTTGACTTCCTTGCCATGGTGGGGTATAACCCTAAAGTGGGGGAGGGGGCTAAGATAACACCTCTCTCCTCCCTCGAACTACTTCTGTTGAGTACTGGGGGGGGTCACAGTGATGAGATCCACCGCACACCCACAAAACCATAATATCCAAACTTCTAAAAATGACACAACAGATCCTTGACTCAAGATAGAGATAACGTTGCAGGTCTTGTGGTGTTGTCATGGCAACAGGTGCTGATGGGACCAGAGAGACAGAGGACCAGAACACAGCTGTATGGACCTGTGTGCTCAAGCATGTAGGTTTGGTGAGCCAGAAAGAATACATCAGGGTCAAGGTGGGAGGTAAGTAAGTAGGGTGAAGTGGGTCAAGAAAACATTCTTTTTTTTACTCCCCCCACCCCCGTTCTGTTGAAGGAAGATCATACATTGGAAGACAGATGCCCCAGTGCCATGGGAAACAGAATCCTTCAGCCTTAGCATTCCTAAAGAATTTCCATGGGTACGCATGCGACAGCACATGTATGGAGGTCACAGAACAGCCTGAAGTGTCATTCTTCTCCTTCTACCTTGGTTAACACGGATTCTCTGTTGTTTTTTCCCTGCTGTGTGTGCCCAGGTAGCCGGCCTGTGAGCTATTCAGGATTCTCCTGTCTCTCTCTCCTATCTCCTCACAGAAGCTTGCGCCTTACAGATGCTCCAGCTAGCTTGTGTAGCACTGTGGAAAGGTACAGGGACCAAGGTCAGCCTGCATTCCCACAAGGATAAGACCTGGAGATGAAGTTTCTGAAACTCATTTGGCCTGAAGAAGAAAATCTGCTTTCTTTGTTATTGGTTTTACTAATGGGTTCAGAAGAGAACTTTTTCCCTTGCCTGCTTTTTTTTGGGGGCATGGAGGGTGGGAGGAGGGGGGAAGGGCAGTATTTTACTGCATAGCCCTGGCTAGCCTGGAAAATCTCTGCGTACCAAGCTGGTCTGGAAGTCATAGAGACTCACCTGCCTCTGCTTCTTGAGTGCTAAAATAAAAGGTGTGTACCCACCCCCCCCCCCTTTTTAAAGCATACCTATTAAAGTCTCCCCTCCCTTTCCCCACTTCTAGGCCCTTCTTCTCTGTACCACATCCACTCTTCCTCCATTCTCTCTTCAGAAAGGGCAGGCCTACCATGGGTATCAAACAGCCGTGGTATATCAGATTGCGGTAAGACTTGGCACCTTCTCTCCTATTAAGTCTACATGAGGTGACCCAGGAGGAGGGAGAGGGTCCCAAAGGCAGGCAACAGAGTCGGAGACAACCCCCGACCTCGCTGTTAGGCGTCCCACAAGGAGTCCATGCAGGCTCTCCTGTTGGGTGTTCAGTCTCTGTGAGCCCCTATGAGCCCAGGTTGGTTGATTCTGTGGGGTTTCTTGTGGTGTCCTTGACCCGTCTGGCTCCTACAGTCCTTCCTCCTCCTCTTCTGCAGGATCTGCAAGCTCCATCTAATGCTTGCCTGTGGGTCTCTGCATCTGTTTCCATCAGCTTCTGGGTGAAGCCTCTCTGATGACAACTGGGCGAGGCACCAATCTGTGAGTACAGCAGAATTTCATTAGGAATCATTTCATTGACTTGTTACTTTTCTTTTTTTTTTTTTTTTTTGCCAGTCCTCTTTGGTTCTATCTTAGGTCTCCAGGCTATGCAGCCTCTGGGCCCTGGTGCTTCAGGCAGTGGCAAGCATGGGCTCCCTCTCATCGCATGCATCTCCATCTGAGCCAGCTACTGCTTGGCCACTCCCACAATTGCTGCCTTTACCCCAGTACATCTTGTAGGCAGGACAAATTGTGGACTGAAGCTTTTGTGTCTATGTTGGTGTTCCAGTCCCTCCACTGGAAGTCTTGCCTGGTTACAGGAGATGGTCAGTTTAGGCTTCGTGTCCCTCATTGCTCAGAGTCTTAGCTAGGATTGCCTTCATAGGTCCCTGGGAGTTTCCATTGCACTAGGTTTCTGGTTCATCCCAGAGATGCCCCCGCCCCCAATTCCAATTGTCTCTCCCATCTCCCAGTACTCTCTTCCGTCGTCCTCACCCCTCCTCCCTCCTGCTCCCATCCCTACCCCTGTCCACCCACGATATCTATGCTATCTCCCCTTCACAGTAAGATTCATGCATCCTGCCCCCCCCCCCCCTTGAGCCCTTGTTGCCCAGACTCTCTGCCTGTGGAGCCATACTGTTATAGTGGACGTTGACTCCTGGCTTGCGCTACAAGGTAAAGAGAGACAGAGATGGAGTACTGCCCTAAACCTAAGCCAGCTTGTCACCTCACTGGAGGATGGGTCTCCAGGGTGGAATAGTGGGAAGTTGTACAAGAAAGCCTGGGGGTAGGTGGGGGTCCTTCTGAGGTGTGTACCCTCTAAGGGAGATATTAGAGTTCAGTCTCTTCCTTCTCCTTTTTTTCCTGACTTCTGAAGTGAAAGGTGTGCTCTGTTACACATCTCTCGTGGTGTGCCATCTTGTCACAGGCCCAAAGAAACAAGGATGCTTGGGCACAAACCAGGAGCTTCGGAACAGAGCCACCAAACACCCTTTCTCCTCATAGCTTAATTGTCTTGTGTGGTTCATTATAATGACTAGCACCCTCCATTTCATTTTAAAAAAATGTTTCTATTTATTTATTTTTATGTGTGTACATTTTTGCCCACATGTATACATATGTGCACCATGTGCGTGCCTGGTGTCAGATGCCCTGGAAATGGAGTTATATAGGTGGTTATGAGCAACTGCGTGGGTGTTGGGAACTGAGCCTAGGTCCTCTGCAGGAACAGCATGTTCTAACCACTGGGCCATCTCTCCGTCCCCCATTTGCCTCATTTCTATTATTGCCCAATTCTGCATAAAAGTCAGAGAGGGATCTGAGTTTAAAAAAAAGGGGGGGGGGAACAGAAATGAGCTGCCTGGACCTCTATGAAGGAGGTCTTGTCCACCAAACCGCCAGAGTCCCCTCTGTATCTGGTCCACAGGCCAAAAGCCCTTAACCCTAGAAACTGCTCTGCCTCATTAACAGCCTCTTAGGAAATTTGCATACTTTACTCCTCCCCCTTCATCTCTCCGCCCCCTCGAAAGGGCTGCTGCTGGGTCTTAGCGGAAACACCCCCACCCCAGATCCCACAATGCAACAGGCAATCTGTCTATTAGGCTCTGCCTTAAAGCAAAGTCAAACGTTTTCTGTGACCATTTGCAAGAGTCAGAGGTCTAGCAATCCTCCTTCAGAATGATGTGACACTCACTCTACCACTGGGAGCCAGAGACCCACGCGTTGCCCTATGGTAATACCTCCTGGGGACTCTGTATAAGCTGTTTATTATCTGTCCAGACGCAGGATCAGGCACAAACCAATAGGCAGAGTCAAGGCGCATCTCACCCCTGGTTTTCCCAATCTCTAAGGCTCTCAGTGTGGCACTCATGAGAGCTTGGTGAGGGACAGGGCTGGCTTTAACAAGCTCCCCAAAGCCCACACTCCTCTACACAGAATGAGTCCTTTTGCCACTGTGCACAATAAGCACGTTCAGTTCTGTCATCCGAGACTGACCAGTGTGGCGCTCACCTGTCCCCTCCTTTCCAGAGGGCACAATGAGAGTCCGTGATAAGAATGTCCCTTAAACTTGAACATGGCCCCTCTGCCCATAAGGGGGAAACTGGAATTGTAAGGCCACTGTCTGATTTGATTCCTCTTCTCTGATGTGAACAGCCGTCCAAGGAGAGAAGCACTCCCATGGCCCGTAGGCTACCCTTCCCTTCCTGCATTCAAGAAAGAAGCCCTAACATTTGATACGCCAGCTGACATCAGTTGTGTTCAATAGACCTTTGCAGCAGTCACTCATTCAACCTGCATTATAACAGAGGAAAAGAAAAGAGCCAGACAGACTATCCCACAGCACCTGATATTTTTTTGTAATGCCAAAATGGCCGCTGTTTGATGAGAATTTGATATCTATGACCAGGAGCTCCAGTTTTAAAGATTTAAAAAAAAAAAAAATTTTACTTGTATTAGTGTGCTACATAAATGTGTGTCTGCCATGTGTGTATGCAGGTGCCCGTGGAAGCCAGAAAGAGGGCATCAGATACCCTGCAGCTGGAGCTCCAGGTGGCCTGTGACCACCCACTATGGATGCTGTGAACTCAACTCTGGTCCTTCAGAACCACAAGAGCTCTGAACTGCAGAGACAAGCTACCCAACAAGAGCTTCAGTTTTTACATTATAATCTGTGAAGTTATTTTTTTTAAAGATTTATTTATTTATTATTTATACAATGTTCTACAATGTTCTGCCTGCATGTACACCTGCACACCAGAAGAGGGCATCAGATCACATTATAGATGGTTGTGAGCCACCATGTGGTTGCTGGGAATTGAACTCAGAACCTTTGGAAGAGCAGTCAGTGCTCCTAACCTCTGAGCCATCTCTCCAGCCCCAAGAAGTTATTTTTTTTTTTAATGCTTGTGTGTCTGTGTGAGTTTATATCACATGCGTGTAGGTATCCTCACAAGTCAGAAGAGGGTGTTGGGTCCCCTGGAGCTAGAGTTAACATTACAAGAGGTCAGACACTAATGGATGCAGCTGGGAGCTCAGTTCAGTTCCTCTTGTAGAGTATAAGGTGCCTCCAACTGCAGTGGCATCTCTCCAGCCCCCCATGCCCTCAGGTTTGGGAGGCAGTGCTCTTTCTCACAAAGCTCCCATGAGAACTGGAGCTCATTCAAGCTGCATCCTTGTGCCTTGTCTGAGGCATAGCAGTACTGTTCTTGCAGAGTCCCAAGTTCAGTTCCCAGCACACAAGCCAGGGGTCCGAGTCCCTCTCCTGGGTCCCCTGGGTTGTTTTTTGGCTCATGGGTTCTCAGATCCCACAGGCCATCCCAGTAGGAGCTGAGGCAGAGTGGAGTGCAGGGCGGCTATGAAGTAGAGTGGCACAGAAAAGAAACCAGTTGGCAGGGAAAAGAGGACTGGGAAGGCTGGCATACATGGGGCAGAATGTCCGGGGAAAACCCACAGCGTGCAAGAGACTCCCACAAGGGGTCATAAACGGGCCCTCTTGACATGGGGCCGCTGAGCCCCTGACTTCCCCAATCTCTGGCCCACTGCCTCTTTCGGAAGTGCTCTTTTCTCTTAGTGAACTGTTCCTGTTTTTGCCACACAATCCAAGTGCTGCAGTTCACTTCCCTCACCTGGGACACATTAACCTGGAAAGCCCCGCAGGGGTTTCAGTATCCATCTGTAACGGGAAGACGTGACAGAGCTCATGATGTTGGGAACTTGTGACAATGGTTGTCCTCACTGAGTAGACTGGAAAACAGAGACCTTTGGGAACTAGGGGAGAAGTTATAACCTTTAAAAAAAAATTTTTTTCCTGGACAATGGTGGCACATGCCTTTAATCCCAGCACTCGGGAGGCAGAGGCAGAAGCAGGCAGATGTTCGAGGCCAGCCTGCTCTACAGAGTGAGTTCCAGGGCAGCCAGGGCTACACAGAGAAACCCTATCTAAAAAAAAAAAAAAAAAAGAAGAAGAAGCAATAACAACAACAAACAAAACCAGCAACAACTATAACAGCAAACAAAACAAAACCAAAACAACAACAAACCAAAGCAAGCAAGCAAACAAACAAATAAAAATCTACCTTAAGAAAGATTGTATTTTAACTTATGTGTATATTGCGTATGGGTGTGCATATCTGTGCAGGCTCCTGCGGAGGCCAGAGGAGGCTGTCTGGAGTTAGAGATACGCAATGTGAGTGCTGGGGACTGAACTTAGGGCCCCTGCAGGAGCAGGATACGTTCTTAGCTGCTGAGTCACCTCTCCCGGCCCAGCGGTGTTCTAACCCCCTAAGGCCCTATCCTCATAACTGACTGCTGCCCCGTAGGCCGCGCCTCCCAAAACAGCACCACTGCGTGGAGAACAAGCACTCACAGTGTGACGGGGCGGGGCTATCTCAGTTAAACCGAAAGAGCAGATGCTTAATGATCCAGCGATGTCCTGAGCTTTTAGAGGAGGAGATAATTATCTTCCGTGGCCTTTACCCAAGCAGGAGCTTCAGAATCGCCCGCACTTCCTCCTCCGCAGCAAACTGGAAGGCATGTCTGCCTCTCAGCCATTGGGAAAGCTGCAGCGGATGAGTTTTGAGCGGCCAGAACCGGACGTCTGCGATATTTTGGCCATATGGAGAAACAGTAACAAGACAATGTGGTTACAAAGAAACCCATCTCTTTAAAAGCCAAAATGCACATGTCAGCTTTTGTTGGCTGATAGAGGATTAGTAGGGTTTTTGTTGTTGTTGTTTTGTTTTTTGTTTTTTGACTTCTCATTTCTTGTGTTTTCAAGATTCTGAAGAGAGCATATATGGCCTTAACTTAAAAAAAAAATTACATCACCCCCCACCCGTGTGTGTGTGTGTGTGTGTGTGTGTGTGTGTGTGCGCGCGCACGCGTGTATTTGACACAATACCTGTGTGGAGGTCAGAGGACAGTTTTCTGGAGCCTACTCTCTCTGTCTACAATGTGGGTCCCAGGGCTTTCGAGCTTACGTGGCGCACACTCCACGTCACAGTCCATCACTGAGGGGATGTCAGAGCAGAGACTCAAGTAGGAACCTCGAGGCAAGAATTGAGGCAGAAACCATGGCGTGCTGCTTCCTGGTTTGCTCAGCTGGACTATCTTCCTAAGGGTGTCTGCACACAGTGGCCTTGGCCCTCCTTCATCCATCATTAATCCAAAACAAAAAACAAAAAAACAAAAAACCCGTGGTTCCCACACTTGCCCACCCGCCAATCTTACAGTGGCGATTGCTCAGTTCGCGGGTCCGCTTGCCAGATGACTCTGGCTTGTGTCAAGTTGATGAAAAAGCTAGCCAGCCCACTCACCAAGCTGGCCCTGGATTGCTTTAATACATCTCATTTTCAACATTACTCAAAGAGAAATTACAGTTCTGGTTTTGACCCAATTTTATTTTCAGTTTGTGTTTAGAGTCAATTTTAGTCCTTCTAGCTGTTAGTTGGAGAAGCCTGGCAGGAGGACAGAAAAGAGGCTGAGCCCTCCGTGCCCTGTCTGCGAGGAAGAGCCATCAGCTCACCACTGCTGGTGACTGGTGCTTGAAAACACACACAGCTGAAGAGATGGCTCAGTGGCTAAGATCACTAGTTGCTTTTGCAGACCTGGGTTCTGTTCCCAGCACCCACGTGGCCAATCACAACCCTCTGTAACTCCAGCTCTGGGGGACCTGCCTTCTTCCGGTCTCTAAAGGCAGCAGGCACAGACATACATATAGGCAAAACACCCATACACACGAAAGGGGCTTGGGAGCGGGGAGAGAGGGAGCACAAGAAAAGCTAATTGTGAGACGGCAGCTGAGAGCAGTCCAGTGAGAAAGACCACCGCTGTGGAGAATCGCACAACCTGCGATCAATTAATGGTAATAGAATCTGTATCTCAACTGATCTAAAACTAGACTGCTAACCAAGGAGGAATGGAACGCCATTTCTTTTGCAAACACTAGGCTTTCGCACTTTCTCACCTAGAAAAGGGTTTAAAGAGGATTTCAAAGCCTCCTGGCACTTCCCCGGAGTTTGGCTGTTCTTGGACTGTGGGGCCCCGAGTGCTAGCTATTTGCTCTGCCAGCAGCGTGTTAGAAATCATCCACTAAAGGATTTCAACAGGACGGCTTTCCCCAGAAGCCTTTGTCTAACAGGATAATTTATGGCCTGCTCAGGAATCTGGTCTTTACAAAACCGTAAATTCACACTTGTGAAGAACTTCAAAGCCGCCATTATGAGGCTTGGTAGCAGCAGAAGGCATCCTGAAGCTGAGAGGAGATCAACAGATCAGTGAGATTTTAATGATCTTGTTCGGTTTCACCACGCTGCAACCAGGACAAGGCTGAACAGCCGCTGCGTTTGGCCCTCTCTGCTTCCAAAAACTCAATCATACATGCGAGTCCTTTGATAATATTAAAACAAAAACAAACAAACAAAAAATTCCACATTTTATCTGCTCTCTATGGTGTGGGGATGTGTGGGATTTGAATAAGAAGGAATGACGGAGTAGCTTCAGTTGTCTGGTCCCTGGTGAGATATTGCAGGGACAGCAGTAGGGTCATGGTGCCCCATGACCAGTCTAGCCCCCCGCCCCCCTAGTATCTCTCTCTATAAAGGATGTGAGGGCTCTTGGAGTCTTGGGCCATTTCAGCAGATGCTTGAGGCCAAGGGTTTTCTTTTCAACACACAGTCCTGTGCAGAAGCTAAAGCCAAGGGGCAGCTGCCCAGGGTGCACAAGAACCCCAGCGGGTCCGTCCCTGGTGGTCAATTCCCACTGGCCAGACCTAGGAAATGGAATGTTAAAAAAAAAAAAAAAAAGTAAAAACCTGTTGGAGGGGTTCAGACCCACACAGAATTGGAGGAACCCTGGATAGAAGGACAAAAGAATGTCAAAAGTAGGGCTTACAAGCTAGGTGGTGGTGGCGGCAGTGCACGTCTTTAATCCCAGCATTTGGGGAGACAGAGGCAGACAGATCTTTGAGTTTGAGGGCAGCCTGGTCCTCAGAGTGAGTTCCAGGACAGCCAGGGATACACAACAAACTGTCTCAACAAACAAACAAACAAACAAACAAACAAACAGGCTTTTATCAGGAGGACTTTAGGATCAAGCAAGGTCCAGAATCCAGCCTAATGGTGTGTCCACAGACAAGTGTTCTGATCTTCCGGAACCTTGTTCTTCTCCTGCGTTAGAAGGAAGAAGGGCCTGGCTGTGGAGTGGGTAGCAACTTTATCCCTGAAGACTTCTTTCACTTGCCTTTCTACGCCTTTTCTGTCTCTGCACCTTCTAATTCCTTGCTGCCATTTGGGCAACAGTGATGGGCTTCATCTTTCCTGTATTATGACAACGTCTGTCTTCTAGTTGAGACATAGATTGTGGTGTGCGTGTTGGGGGGTGGGGGGCGGAGGGGCAGGGCAAGGGGGGGAATGTGTGCGGAGGCCAAGTGATGACACGAGTGAGGTGCCGTGTTCCACATTTGGTTTTGGTTGTTGGTTGTTGCTGTTGTTGTTTTGGGGGCTTTTGTTTCACTTTGTTTTGTTTAGATAAATTCTCCCACTAAATCAGAAGCTTAGCAGTTTGGCTAGGCTGGCTGACCAGTGTATTTGGGGGTTCTGGCTGGCTCTGATCCCACAGTGGTGCGTGTTCTGCACTTGGCTTCCTACAGGGGTGCTGATCTGAACTCAGGTCCTCATGCTTGTCACAGCTGGCTGACTCGGCCTCCTCCCTAACCCACTCTTTTTTGCTTTCTTTCTTTTCTTTTTCTTTTCCTTCTTTTTGTTTTTTTTTTTGTTGTTGTTGTTGTTGTTTTTTTGTTTTTTTATTGTTGTTGTTTTGTTTTTCAAGACAGGGTTTTTTTGTGTAGCCTTGGCTGTCCTGGATTTTCATTGTAGGCCAGGCTGGCCTCGAACTCACAGGGATCCACCTGCCTCTGCCTCTCGAGAGCTGGGGTTAAAGACGTGCGCCACCACCGCCTGGCTCTTTTCTGCTTTCTAAGCAATAGAATTGTGTCTCAGGTAAATGTTTTCTTGGACCCAATCTACCCATCATCTACCTCCAGCAGCTCAGTGTGACGCAGCAGAGGCCTCAACCTGAGTCCGCTCATTTCCCTTCTCCTCAAAAAGCCCCTCCAAACCTTCAAAGGCCCTTCTCTGGGTACCAAGGGCAACAGAATGCTACATCTAGGGGTGGGGAAGATGAGAAGCTGTGAGCACTCAGCCGCTGAAGCTGTGGTGAAAAGGAGCTATTGGCGCCAATACCCACGTAAGGGACCCCAGAGGGGAACAGACCTAAAGGCGACAGGCAGCGACCTCAGCTTCTGGCACACTCAGCTTGAGGCACCACAGAGGAGAGCCCCTCTCAGACAGCCAGGTGTACAGCCCAGAACGACACCCAGAATCATGTCCATAAGCCTTAGCACAGTGGAAAGGCTGCTCTTTGCAGAGCTCAGTGGTCCCCAAATGCAGCCACACTTCGGAATGACCAGGCAAGGCCCCCTGTAGAGCTGTGGCAGGGCCCTGAGGTGGGATTGCAGCACTGAGCCGCGGTTGAGAGCTGTTGCTCCGTAGACCAAAGTGCGTGTCCCTCCTCCGAACAGATCCGTGAAGATGTGGGAGGCTACATGCAATGTCTACAGCCCTGCCGCAACCAAGAGGCAGGGATTTGCATGTTGACGGTGTTCATGATTTGAAAGCAGTATTCGTTTCTTGCTGCCGTGATATATAATAAATTACCACAAAGTTGGCAAATTTGTGGGACAGAATACAGGCATTGTCTGAAGGCAGTGGAGGCTGGCCATCTGAAGTCAGCGTCCCCATGGAAGTTAAGGCATCAGCAAGGCTGGTCTTCCCCCTGGACGCCTTGGGGACACATACACTCGTTGCCTCTCCCTCGTTCCAGTAGCTGCCCGCACCCCCAGCTTCTTGTGGTAATATGCTCCCCGCTTCTGCCTCCATGAGCTTCACTGTCTTCTCCCCCTTTTGTAGCCCTGACTCCTCCTCTTACAAGGCTGCGGACGATTGCATTTAAGTCCCATCAGGATGCAGAGCTACGGTCCTGGTCGGCTTTCTACGCTGTGACAAACACCATGACCAAAAGCAACCTGGGGAGGAAAACACTTATTCTAGCTGATAGCTTACAGGACATCGCAGAGGAAAATCAGGGCAGAAGCTCAAGGAGGCAGGAACTGGAGCAGAGGCCATAGATGAAAGCTGCTTGATGGCTTGCTCCCGGTGGCTTCTTCAACCTGCTTTCTACACAGCCTAGGCCCACCTGCCCAGGGTGGTACCATCCACAGCAGGCAGGAACCTTACACATCAATCGCTTGTCAGAAAAATGACCGACAGACGTGCCCACAGGTCAGTTTGACTGAGACATTTTCTGAATTGAGGTTCCCTCTTCCTAGGTGACCCTAACTGGTGTCAAGTTGACCAAAAAACAAAACAAACAAACAATCCTAACCAACACAGTAGCAGTCTCAAGACAGATGTCTCACTTAGGACACTCATCTGCAAGGCATTTTATTGCCACATAAAGTGATAGTCATAGGTCCTGTGTGTTAGAACCAGCCATCTCTGAGAGCCTTTTAATCTCTCTGGCACTCCTCAAAGCTCCTGTGTCTCCACATCTAACACGCTCTCATCTACACCTTCCCACCCTCCAATCTCGAGCCCCTCCCATCATTAAGACTCCCCCCACGAGCTCCACAGTCTCAAAGTGAACATCTAACCCAGCTAAGGCCCAGCTTCCTCATACCTGAAAGCTGTGACCCTATGGGAGGTCATGACCCCACGGGAGGTCATGCAACTGAGCAGGAACACAGCAAAAAAAATTAGGGGCTAGTTGAAGTTTTCAGAACCAAAATTAATTTGAAGTCACACGCGTAATGACTCTGAGGTTGCGTCTGGCAGTGTGCTGTGTGGTGTGACTTGACTACAGCACTGGTTCTGAGTATATGACGGGCACACTTTGCACACCATGCACCCCCAGCAAACACTGCCTGACACATCTGGGCTCAGATTCAAGACTATACTGTTTCCCCCACCATCATTTCTCATTATATAAATATCAGATTAAACACCTTTGGGTTACATTCTGCTAGGATGTTTGATCTTTCTAAAATTGCTGACTGAGTTGCTGGCTTGTGCGTCACTGTCAAAGGAAGTTAAATTAGAAGATAAATCTTTCTAAAGGGTGAAGAGGGGAGAGGGATGGCTCCGTGGTTAAAAGGTTCTTGTAGAGGACCGGAGTTCAATTCCCAGCAGCCACCTGTAGCACCAGCTCCAGGAAGACCTGACACACTGCTGGCTCCCTCCTTCCCAGGGACACATCCTACCTCTATTAGGACACGGGAGCTTGTTGGAGGAGGTGGCATCATCCAGCCCTTACCTGCTGTTACACAGTTATTATTCTGTCTGTATCCAAGGCAAGTCCCTGTTGTTAGGATGAACCATTCTTGCAGCAAACATCTGAATGTCACATTTGAATATGAAATGTTCTCCCCCAACTCATGTGCTGAGGGCTCGATTACTAATGGAACATACCAAGAAAAGGCTTTGGAGAAGTGGCTGGGCCGTGAGGACTTGAGACAATGGATTAACCCACCGGTGAGTTCACGACTCACCAGACTCAGTGGAAAGGACTGGTCACTAGGAGACAGGGTCTAGCTGCAGTAAGAGTGAGCTACTGGGGCTATGGCTCTGGAACACATACCTAGTCCCTAATCAGTGCTTATCCTGTCTCCCTCTGCTGACCCCTGCCACCATAAGATTACCAGTTATACTCTGCCCTAAGTTTCCATGACTGTTCTGTCTCACCACAGGCGCTATGAAGCGCCCCAGACACCATGGGGCGAAGCAACACAGGTGAAATCTACACAACCAGGAGTCAAGATCAGTCTTTCTTCCTCCAGCTTGTTTCCTCAGCAAGATTCTGTCCCAACAGCAAGGAGTGACCAACACATCACAAACTAAAGCCAGATTCCATTCCTGTGAGTAGTTCCAGGTAATGCCAACCTGAGACATCATGTTATCTGCATGTGATCACACGGTAAGTTTGTGGCATGTGTGACACGGCTTAAGTAAAAAGTTACTCGCTAGGCCAAACTGATTTTCTTCATATTTTAAAAATAAAATATCTGTCTTACGTGTTTGCATTGTTTGGAGTGGGGACAAACTTGACAGGCAACGTGATGCAGTTTGGTTGACCGAGTGCTTGCCTAGCATGAGTGGAGCCCTGGTTCCAACAGCCAGCTTCCTGTGCACTGGGCACAGTGGAACAGTTCTGTAACCTCAGCACTCTGGTGGGTGGGGCACAAAGGCAAGGAGATCAGATGTTCAAAGTCATCTTTGGCTATACAAGCAAGTTCAAATCAAGGCTGGGGTAGATGAGATTTTTGCCTAAAAGACAGAAAAGAATAAAAGGAACAACAGAAAGGAGGGGAGGGGAGGGGAGAGGGAGAGAGAGAGGAGGGGAGGGAGAGGAGAGGAGAGGGGAGAGGAGGGACACTTATAATTTTAGTTCGGAGGAAGCGTCTGTGGTCCTAACTACCTGGCTTTTAAAGTCCAGCCCAGCTAGGATTCCAGAAACTCAGACCACCAGTGCCAATCTCCTACAGCCTTTGGGCGGGGGAATGTGTGTAAGTCCCTGGGTTAACGGTAGTATTGGCCATGTGATTTCCAGATCACCAAGTGCTCTCTCTCGGGAGCAGAAATGAAGACTCTTTGGGTTTCCCACCAAGGCCCTGGCTTTGAGCAGCCTGCAGCTGCCTCCGAGGTAGCTCTCTGGCCAGGATGTGGTTGAAAAGTTCACACTTAAAAAGTCCACTTAAGAGGATTTAAAAGAAACAACAACAGAAGCAGGTGGCGTAGAAGTGACCTAGTCACCTTTTGCCCCTAGCACCGGTTCAACAGCTGGGAAGACCTGGGCGAACCAGCAGTGCTGGACCATAAACCTCCCTGTGACGCCTGACCACCCGCCTCTGCTTTGAATAGAGCGCCTGTGAGGAGGAACTCAGGCTGAAGGAACGTGACGGCCAATATGAAAGGCAGTCACGGCTAGAACACAGGGCACACACGCAGGCAGGGACGAGAGTCCAGTCCAAGGACCTGTTGACTCAGGACTGAAGGTGCTTTGGCCAGCTCACTGCCAAACGGAGGTGCTGTTTGTGCTCCCATCGCATCTTAATTGTGTGTGTGTGTGTGTGTGTGTGTGTGTGTGTGTGTGTGTGTGTGTGTGCACGCGCATTGAGCCGGGTAGTTAGACTAAAGGAGAGCCTATGATGTCAGGTTTCTCAAACCACAAGTAAAGCATTTCAAGAATGTCCCAGCCCAGGGGCTTTGTGGAGTTGAGATCTAGGAGTTAACACTTCATGGCAACAGAAGAACAGAAAGAGCTATGGGGTGAGAGACATAAAGGGGCCAACGACACAGAGATGGTCCCATTCAAAGTAAAGGATGCTTGATCCGTAAAGGAGAGATTATGTCCTCTATTTTGATATAAATTGCCAAATTCAAACGGCCTTAGTGCTCTCCTGACTCCCCGCACACCATGTGTTCTCTTCAGCTCTGGGGTAGCCGTTCTAAAGGACTCTGAAGGGGTGTGGAATTCTTCATCCCTGGCCTCTAACCAGGCTGACTAACTATCAGCCCTTTGGGACAAGGACCCAGGGAAACTTGTAGAGCTGACACCCCTGACATCACAGAACTGCCCTAAATTGACAGTTTGGCCTGTTATAGGAATTCAGGCTTGTAAGAAGCACACATAGAAACTGCCAAACTCATGGTTCCTGTGGGTTAAAGCAAGAGCTGATGGCTGGAAATCAGTTACCAAGAGCAGCTCACAGGTTCACAAACAAACATATAGGAGGTTTTAAAAAGACATCTGCTCTCTTGTACGAGCAGAAAAGCCCAACTTGTGCAAAGTTGTATATGATTGAGATTAAGAGATGATGTCACCAAACAAAACTGGCACCAAAGCAGATTCTTACAAATTTTCCATCTCACCTCCTTTACACAAAGTGCTTGGGGGGGTCAAGAGTCTCTATTACAAAGTAGTTTTGTTTTGGATAATGGAGACATGTCTGTTACTCTAAAGATAAGATTGGGGTGAGCAGGATGCCTGGTACTGATTGTCAGCTTTGACAGGAGACACACTTCTTGGCGTGTCGGTGAAGGAGTTTCCAGACTTGGTTAAGGGAATGGATGACCCACCCCAAGTGGGCAGCACCATTCCATGGGCCAGAGCCCTGGACTAACTAAAAATGGAAAAGAAAACTGAATGCTGGTGTTCATCTTTCTCTGTTTCCAGGCTATAGGTGCAGTGCGAGCAGCACTGTACAACCCTTGCCCCTTGTCTTGCCTTCCATGATGGGCTGTACCCTTGGACTGTTACCGTGAGACAACCTCTTCTTGCCAAAGTTGCTATCAAGGATTTTGTGAACATGGCTAACAGAGTAAGTTGGCCAAATCTTCTACCGGCAGCCATTCCCTACCGAGAGCTGCTCTGGTATGTATGTATGTATGTATGTACGTATGTATTGCTGTAGAAAAGAGTCAGGGTAGTAAGGCCATTGGCCTCTGATGGTCAGGAAAGTGGTCAGGGTATGAGTTGGGGTCGCAAGGCGCTAAGGCTGAGAAGGTTAGTGAGGCCGCAGTAATGAGTGTGGTAGAGGTTGTAGCAGGAGACAAAGGAGGAGCTGACAGTGCTCAAGATACAAGAAGACATTGTGGCTCCGAGGAAAGGACTAGAACAAGTTAAGAAGTTCAAGATGCAAGACAGAGAAGGGTCTCAAGGAAGTCGGCTGTGATGTCCCCCAAACAGCAGCTGCTAATAAACTCCAAGGCGCAGGGGAGGGACGAGCCCGGGCTTTGAGAAAGACATTGCTGCCTCTCTCCTGTATGCATGGGAGAAGAGAAAAAGCATCACGGGGAAGTCTTCCTATGAGGAGAAATAGAGATTCTTAGTATTAAAACGGGACACGAGGGCCCTTGGCTTCTCCACGAGGGATTGGATTGTATGAGACAGAGACCTTTCTGTAACTGCAAAGCTTCAAGTCCTAAGTGGTGAATCTGGGGGAAAGTCTCAAGGCTTTGGCTTCCCTGGGCACTTGCACGTGCATGCACATAATTAAAAAGTAATAAACCTTTAAAAAGAAGGTGTTGGCTTGGGAGGCGATATTTGGGTGTAACTGCATGAAAAGATAAAGTAATAATTCTAAGAAGCTGTTAGAAGCTTTGACACAAATTCACACACACACACACACACACACACACACAGAGAGAGAGAGAGAGAGAGAGAGAGAGAGAGAGAGAGAGAGAGAGAGAGAGAGAGAGAGATATGACCCGAACACTAGGGACATCTGACAGGAAAGAGGAATACACTAAAGGAAAGGTGGTCAGACACAGAGTAAGTACTGTGTTTATGCCCAATGGGCCAGGTCACACAAATACCCATTTCTTCCATCATCTAGGACATTGTTATGAAAACACCATAATAAAAGCATCTGGGAAACTATAAAGAGCCTTGAATACTTGTTAAAAGTAGGTGAGGTGGTAGGCAGGTCAATGCATGGACAGAGGCAGCGGGGAAGACAGCGTGTCCAGATGAAGGAGGAAGTATCACATGACCTTATGCTGGCACTTTTCAAATGTGACTTCTGAGCTGGGCACAGTGACTCAAGCCTCGAGTCTCCGTGCTCAGTAGGCAGGGGCAGTGGACACTGTGGTAGACATAACAAAATCCTGTCTCAAGACAAACAGTGTGACTCGTGCTGGGGAAAGTATCATTGGTGTGTCACAAGAGCAGAAGAGGTTTTTCCTTTGAGGTGGGCAAAATTAAGGCGGAGGAGGGGCGTTATCTGCAAGCGTTTTTTTGGTGAGAACTGAAGACAAAGGCTACATGCTATTAGTTCTCCCCCCCCCCCCCACACACACATATCCTGTGTGTGTGTGTGTGTGTGTGTGTGTGTGTGTGTGTGTGTGTGTGTGTCCCATACTATCTGGACGTGGCTTCATCCAATCAAGGGCTTTCCTGGGCTGTTCACACCTGGATGACAATGCAGGAGCATTCTTCTCCCTATGGCTCTACCATCTGCCACAAATGGCTACTGAGGTCACTCAGGGACCCTTTGTAGTCTAGATGGGGGAGAAAGATCGTGGAGAATCATGCATGGGGAGGTCCTTAGAGCCGTGCCACTCTCCCTGCCCATCCTTTACAGGAAGGGAAGTTGAGGAAAGCGGTCCAGAGGTGCCTGGGAACAGGAGACATCCAGGAAAATACAGATGACCTGCTATTATTCCTTCTGAGCAACCAAAGTGTCTAGTGACAACAAACGCTGTTGACACATGTCTGAGATAGATGGTGAGTCATGCACACAGTAGGATGTGAGTAGGCCACAGAAGGGAACAGAGAGCACCTACCACCACACGGATAGACCTAACACAGTTAAATAAAGAAGCCAGACTCCAGCAAATGCCTACAGCGTGGTTTCATTTTTACCTCTCTCTATATGACTTGTGTCGATACCATCTAATTCTTTCAAAACAAATATAGCTCCCAAATAGAAAACATGAAACTGTATTGTTTAGAGAACTTTTTGGTCATAAAAGCATAAGCCAATGGGCAGGGGTGCCATCATAATTGGTCAAGTGTCTGTCTCACCTGGGTTCGATGCCCAGCACCCATGGGGAGGAAAAACTACCACACACACACACACACACACACACACACACACACACACACACACAAAAGAACTGGCTGAGGTGGCCCACACTTGTAACCTCAGCTCTACAGAGGCAAAGAGGAGAACCCCTGGGGCTTGCCCACCTTAGCCAATATGATGAGCTCCAGAGCCATGAGAGACTCTGCCTCAAAACACAAGATGGACGGACACCTGAGATGGATCTCCATTCTCCACCTACATGTGCACATCACACACACACACACACACACACACACACACACACACAGGTAAATATACACGGAATCACTACAGCAACACTCAAGAGTGTCCTTTTTGAGGAAGAGGGCTGGCCATGGCGCTGCTTTGAACCTCAACACCGCAGTCAGCCTCTGCAGTCAACTTGACACACCTGGGAACAGGAAAGCTCGCCTGAGGGCTTGCCTCCATTGACCTGAACCACGGGCATACCAAGGGGGCATTTTCTTACTTGCTAGTTGGAGGGATACTGTGGGCTGTGCCATCCCTGGCAGGAGGTGCTGAGAGGAAAAAGGAAGGCAGGCCTGGAAGCTAGCAAGCAGTGCTCCTCTGTGGCCTCTGCCTCAGTTCCTGCCTCCAGGACCCTGACTCGCTTTTCCCTGATGGTTGACTGTAACTCAGAGGCCAAACAGACTCTTTCCTTCACCAAATTGTTTCAGCCCTGACGTTTCTCACAGCAATGAGCAGCAAACTAGAACAGGGAGCAATGGTTCTCTCTGCTTTGGACCGTCTCCTGTCAAGCAATTTGCATCCACAAGAAGAAGTGAAAAAAGCCAAGTGTGTTTTCCACCTAAGAGGATGGTGCTGCAGGGCACAGAGACAGCATTTTCCCTCAGGCGAGAACACCATTCAGGACATCATTGCTTCGGGCTAGCTGTGCTTTCCCGGCTCATCTATTTGACCCCCCAGACCTTTCCTTTTTCTTTCTGATTTACCATGTTGAGAGGGAAGAAAAAAAAAATCTGTACTCCCATTTGACATAATTGCTGAACACCCAGCTCAGTCCCCGCGGGTCCTGCGTAAATGTTATTATCTGCTGTTGTCTTCCATAATTACCACCCCTTTCCTGAGCTGATGAACAGTTTCTGCCATCGACTGGTTGAGCAGTTAACAAAATGCCACTTTGCTATGGGCATTGCTGCCCGCCTCATGATCTCTTTATCTTTGTTTCCTATAGTAACTTGTAAATTCCAGTGACTCATATCTCTCCTGTTCCAGACGCTTAACTTTCAAATCTGTATTTTCCGCCCTCCAGTGCACAATTTGCTTTACATTCTCATCCTCCTGGCTTTTCATCGTCCCCGATGCTACAGCTGGGAAAAGCCTTCCTCCTGCAGCTCGGCCCGGAACACCTCTGTTTCCCCCCACTTTGCAGCCTCAGACACGGCGCTTTTTGAAGGTAGATAATTTGAAGTATTCCCATGTCCTCTTGCATAAAAAGCCATTTGTACTGGTGTCCTTCAGTCAAAGCTTCTGTCAGCCTCCTACTGAGACATCCAAAGGGCTGGTTGGCTTGCAGCCGTTGTTGCTGTTCCAGAAATGGTGGCATTTCGGTGGCAGCATTCCCGCTACCTCTAGACTAGGGAACGGGTTGTGTAGGTCAGAGAGAAGGAAGGGGAGAGGCACAGCAATGAGCGACGCCCGTAGTGATGGCTCAGGCTTTATTGCAGAAAAGACCGGCAGGGAGAACTCTAGTACAAGAAACCAGAGCGGATGGGTGACTTGTGCTTACAGGCTCTGGTAGCTGATGGGCAGAAAGAGGGGAGCGGGGTTGACATTTCCTATCAGGGCCCTGTGGTTGGCCAGTGCTAGGGCTAGTTAAGGAAATAAGAGAAACAGCAAGTAGAAGGACAGGTGAGGGTCAGTACTGAGGGGATGGGACACGCAGGGTAAGAGTCTAGGGAGACATTTCCAGGAAACGGAAATGAAAGAGCTTCACAAAATGGCGCGGCTATGGCCAACAGATCGGTCAGTGCAAAAAGGACTGGTTGCAGCTGGGTGCTTCCTCTAAGTCACACTCAGGAGTGACAGCACCTAAGAGACAGTTTTCTTTCTTTCTTTCTTTCTTTCTTTCTTTCTTTCTTTCTCTCTCCTTTCTTTTAAAAATAGGGATGGGTAATTTTTTTTTTTTTTTTTTTTTTTTTGGTCTTTCCCTTTTCTCTCTCCCTGTGTCAGCTTACAAAGGCTTCTGAACTGGTCTGCAGGCTCTAAGCTGGTTGGTAGGGCTCGTAGGCTCTCTCCATTTAAAGGGCCAGACCCAAGGTAAGCAAAAGCAGCCAGCTGTAGACCTGACAGTGGTGAGTAAATACAAGCTCAGGCCCCTGTGCTGTGAAGTCAAAGGCAAGCACCAAGTTGAACATGACCTGCCTCTGTTGTCCGAGGTTTAAACACCCCACCCACTGTCAGTCACATTAGTGGGATTCATCCTCAGGTTTAAGGGTGTCTCTGTTGAGGAGTGGGGTTTTTTGTTTTTTGATTTTTGGGTGTTTTTTTTTGGGAGGGGGTAGGGTATAGAAAACACTGTGGCACCTAAGGGAGAGTTTTCAGCCCCAACGCCCACCTCCTTTGTAAACTACCTTGGATAAAACCTATGGTTGAAGAACAAGAATCTATTTTGATTTTTAAAAAAATATCATTTACTACCTTTTAAAAAAGCACAGTTAATGTTGGTTACCAAAAGCAGTCAGAGATTTGGCCTAACACTTTGGATCGTTTAAAAGAGCATTTATAACAGGGTTGTATGAAAGAAGACAAACTCCAAAGCCCAAAACCATTAAGCATTCAAACTTGTGCCCCCATCACTAGAATCATCGACGTGACATTGGTATTTACCATGTCAAATCTGTAGCTCTTCCTGGCCCAGCAGAAAACAGAACTTCATTTTCTTACATGGTCCTATACTCCCTGTGGGAAAACGCTAACCATTTCCAGCTAATGGTATGTACTGGATCCTATCAGATCCTTAGCAGAGCTCCCAGCCTCTAGGACCACTGACAGACAAAATGATTGGATTTTCAAAGGAATAACATGGCATATTTGAAACAGACATTGGGAGGTTTCTGTTTGGTTTGGTTTGGTGTCTCCTCCTTTTCGTTTTGGTTTAGACTTTTCCCTAACTGAACTGGGTAAAATAATAATAATAATAAAAACCAATTTTTAAAGAAGTGTTTTCTTATAAAAAAAGGACTGTTTAATAACATTTTGTAAATCAGCTACACCAGGGAAATGATAAATTAAGGCACTAGCCACTCTCAAATTAGACGTGTGTGTGTGTGTGTGTGTGTGTGTGTGTGTGTGTGTGTGTGTGTGTGTGTATTGCACAGGTTGAACTAATAGGCTGGCAATCTTCGCCTTAAATTGTCTGCGTTTTCCTGGTTAATCTCAAATATTAGACGGCATGGAGACGGTAATGTTTGGTTCCTAGAAAGACGAGGGGATGAGTGGAGAAAGATTAAAGAACGCGCACCGCCCCAGCCCAAGGTCCAAAGTTCCCAGAGCCTTCCTCTCTGCAATGAGTGTCTTCTCAGAGAACAATATTAAAGGCATCCTAAAATACAATCAATCATAAAATATAATTTACATGTCAGTAGGGTGTTTTGGGATTAAGGAAGGGGATGTGTGGGTGGGGCTGCCGATGGGGGAGGGGAGGCTTGACAACCCATCTTCCCTCAAAGGCTTGGGGCACAAGAGAACGTCCTTTTCGTGCTTCCCCGGGCAGGGAGCATCGGTTCCCCGGTACTCCCAGAAGAGGGATGCTCTCCTCCCCTGGCCGACCGGCCGGGCTGTTTCCCTCCAGCCCGGGTGTTAGGCAGCCGGCTAGGGGGCTCGGCCCAAACCCTGAAAAGTCACAAATCACTGGTTCAAACAGACCCGCTTCTTCAAAGGAGAGCACGGGGGGCGGAGGGGGAAGAGGGCGGGGACGTGCTGAAAACGATTTGAGACCCCCCTCGGAGAGCGGTTTCGGCACCTGGGCCATTGTGCTGAAGCCTGGACTATCTGACCAGGAACAAGAGACATTGAAATGTACCCTATTAGGATGGCCCGTCTTCCCAGGATTAGTCAGGCATTCCATATAAATAAGTAAACACCCAAATCACCCCCGCAAGACCCCAAAACATACCCCGTTCACTTTCTTTTTCTTGATTTTTTTTCCTCCCAAAGTGAGAGGGACTAGAGATTAGAAAAAGAGGTCTTGTGTATTCAAAATGCTAATTCAGACTTCTTTCTCTAATGCACTCATGAAACATTTTAATTGTCTGACTTCGCATTCAAAAGCCTTGTTTGCGACTCCTAATTGCCGGCTGCTTTGAACAAATAATTGAAATGCATGACTTGTGAGGTCTGCTTAAACAATTATAATGTGCTTTGCCGCTAGGTGCAGGTCCCCCTCCCGCCCCGAGTCCCCTTTTGCATAATGACTAGCAGCCAGCTTGGTATTTGCAGCCCAGTTAAAACCATGCTAATTTGCTGTGGAGAGCGAGGGCGGCGGCGGCGGCAGTACCTGTGTTAGTGCTTGCCACAGCAAAAACAGCTCCAATAGTTCAAGTGAATGTTACCAAGACCTTTTCAATTTCTGCTGAGAGAATCCCACTGGGGTTTGCTTTTCAAAATACAAATCTTTCACGGGCCTGTTAGTTTTGGATTTCCTCGCAATTTATGGTGCCCTTTCCCTGCAAATTCTCCCCAACCTGATTTTCAACAGTTTCCAGCAAATAGGTCCCTGGGTCTCCAGTGGCTGCAGTTCCGAGTTTAGAAATGGAACAAAAGTGCAGGGATCCTGGGAATGCCCCAGGCGCTGGCCACTGTGGGCGGCTTGGGACCACACACGGGGAGGCCTCGGAGGAAAAGCTCCCACTTTTAGACTCTAGAACGCATGCCAGATGGAAGTCCATTCTGGCCTCTCTCTGGGGGCTCTGGGAGGAGGAGGAGGAGGAGGAGGAAAGTGGGGATTGTCCTCCGTGTCCTTTGGGATATTTGAAGTCTTTATGGTTGTGGTGGATGGAGTTCACAACACCCCACAAACCTCTTGACCCCTTAAATCAGACAGTTCGCTTGCCATGAAGTTTCTCCACACCGCTGCACAGCCATCGCTGCTGGTTTGCTCCCAGAATCCTTTTCATAAAACACCTAAGAACCCACAGTGGTTCAATAGAACGTTCTTTTTCCTCCCCTCAGGCCCTGGCAGGCACCTTCCTGCTTTCTGTCCCTATGAATTCTACAAGTCCAAGTTAAGCAGACAACACAAAACACCATCTTTAAGTCTGTTAGGAAAGAATCACTTTTACTAGTTACATAAGCGTTCATAAGAACCACGTAGTTCAACAACTCATTTCTCTTCCATGACTTTAGCTATTGGAGGTGTTTGTGGGAGGAACACAGTAAGTTTAAAACGTACACAGAAAATGGTTCACTGCTCGAAGTTCTCAACTCTGCATTGAGGAAAAAAATACAATGAAAAATGACGTCTTTGACGGCCTGGGTGTTCTCCACCGTCCTGTGAGAGGACCATAGAAAGCAGCCTGGGGTGGCCCAGGCAATCGTGGTCTACGCCCTGTTAGCTTTAAATGCTTACGACGATCTGTGAGGACGCCTGCCTTACACAGGTGGGAAGATGAAGGTCAGAAAAGCTGGGTAGCTGGCCCAAAGTCACACAGCTTCATTGTGGGGAGAAAGGGATTCAAGCCGGGTTTTGAGAGTGAAACTTCAAAGCCCCTTTGAGGACGCTGAGCTGCGCAGCAGGAAAGAGCCACAGGAAGTGGTACTTCAAAGATACTTGCTATTTGGCTGGGGGAGCGAGGATTAACACCAGCTTGCCCCAAGACACAGGTGTAGCACTTGTGAGGAGGCCGAGGGGAGGGAATTCCTCCGCCATTGTTATGAACGAGCTGCGCCGTGGCTGGACCAGGTTGTGCCCAGCGGGCGGGCGGTATTAGAACCCTTTGGGAGCCTCTCTGGCCCGGTGTTTCTTGGTGTTACTAATCTCTAGAGAAGAGTCTAGGGATGATCTTCATAACCCACTCAGGAGCTGAGCGAGACGTTCATTCCGGGAATAACAGCTGGCTTTTATGGGGGTGAAGCACCCAGCTTCGGGTCATCTGCAAACTCAGGCAGCCTTATTCTCAAGTTCATAGAGTTGGCACCTCCCTAGATGAACCCTCCTCAAACACAGCTGTCCACGAGGCTGCACTGCGTCCTTCATCCCCCCTACCCCCACTTCTCCAACCGGAAGCCCACTCGCCGGCAATTCCGGGGGGCGGGGCTACATTGCCCCAGTGAGGTGCCCTTCTCTGGGATGGGCCATCTCTGTGGCATTTCTAGGCTAAAGTGGTCCAACCCGTCCTTAGATGAAAATACCTGCATTCTTAATCTTGTTGCCCAAAACATCACCAAAGATGTCCCCACTCCCCCAAAGCTGATGCTAAACTTGCAAACGTGTGCTACTGTCAGGAGACTAGCCCCTTGTGATGGGTTGGGTCAGGAAGAGTGGATGAGAATGTGACCTGTGTGCTTACTTCAGAGCCCAGGCCCCAGTCCTGTGTCTGTCATCTGCTGGCTCTGTGAGCTTCAGCAAGCTACTTTACAGTTCAGTCCGAGACTCTGTCTCAGAAAATACGGAGGAACGTGACTGAGGCTGACACCCAGTGCTGACCCCTGGTCTCTACATGCACGCTTGAGCACACATGCACATGCACCCCATCCCTACACAAACCTGCGTGCTCCCCCTGCCCCACTACCTACTTCAAATAGTTGAAAGTGTTACCTAGGCAACCCAGGCTTGCTATTGCAACTGTACATGTAAATTAGCCATCATCTGGCCCAAAACAATTTCACGAGAACTTAGCCAAACCTT
Source organism: Acomys russatus (assembly GCF_903995435.1). Taxonomy (NCBI): domain Eukaryota; kingdom Metazoa; phylum Chordata; class Mammalia; order Rodentia; family Muridae; genus Acomys; species Acomys russatus. The sequence goes on along the minus strand of NC_067150.1, from coordinate 60,878,563 downwards.
TGCTCTTACTTGCAGATTTCAAAGCGGAGCAAGCTGCAAGGTACCACAAGAGACAAATAGCAAAACATTGGATCACTGTGATACGTTCCATAGGACAACTGGTTAACAGCCACCTGTCAATCATCATCCTAGGCGAGCCAGTAGTTCCTGGCTGGTCTCGGTCTTCCGCTGGGTGTGTGATGCAGCTGTAGCTGGGCACCAGCCCCTGCAGGCAGGCTGAGGCTCCTTCTGCAGAAGAGGGGTTGTAGATGTGCCAAGAACTGCCTGCCTAGCCTTGGCCGCACAAAAGAACTGTTAGCTGTTCTTTTTTCTCCTAGCGCCCCTTACCTCCAACCTGCCCTCTGCTACCCTGTCCCAAACGTGAGATCATTCTGACGTGGCATTTGTAACTGCTGTCAGAGGGAACAGATACAGTGGCATAAACACAGAAACGTGGAAACCCACCCAAGGTCTCCGTTCTGACTTCTTTTTTGAAGATTTGACTCACTGGCTGCCGCCCACTGAGCTCAGCTGAGGCTGGCAACATCCCTGGGCACCACAGCTGACTCACTTTGCCCATCTCGTCTGGAGCAGGAGCACACACTTAGAAGTGCACCTACTAGGTCAGCCGTGTTCATTATTCACCGTAACTTTCAGGGCTTAAGCTCAAGCTTTATCCAGCATCCAGCCCAACGCCAAAGACAGCCAGAGTCTGAGATGTCTCCCCAGCATCCTCACTGTTAGAGACCCGGCTGGCTGGGACACGTATTAGCTCAGGACACTTTAAGTTTGGAGCTGGGAAGAGAGTTAAAGAGCTTGCCCTGCAAGTATGAGCCCTGGGTTCAGAGTCCTAGCTAGCCTCCTTGGCAGAGGACCTGAGTTTGGTTGCTAGGACCCACATTAGGCATCTCACAACTTCCTGTAATCCAGCTCCGGAGGGTCCAACGACATTTTCTAGCCTCTGTGGGCACACCTGAGTTCTCACATGCACAAACCCGCCAACACACGCATAATCAAAAATAAAATAAGGTCATGAGGTATAACTGAGGTTAACTTCTGGCATATGGTTTTTGTGCATGTGCGTGCGTGCGCACACGTGCACACACACATACAAATACATAAATAAAAAATAGACCTTAAAAAAGAATTATTGTAATCTCCCGTCAGAACTCTTAAGTCTTTGTGGATGAGGCAAAGCCTTTCTTCATGAGTACGAAGGAACCTAACACAGAAGGAGCCATCAGGGCTCCCAACATGTCCCCCCAAAGTATAGCACCTGGAAAATACAGGAAGCCGCAGAAGCAGAAATGTTTCACCTCTTTCTCTCGTCCTGCAGTGTACGGGCTGGCTGTAAAAGGGCTCTCTGAGCTTCCTCTCCTGAAGATGACGCAGTCCTGAGACCTCTGTGTGGCAGGCATCCTCAAAGAAAGGAAGGGAGCGGCAGGATACCCAAAAGAGTATATGCAACCAAGCCTTAGTAAGCTCCCCTACTTCACTGTGATCAGGGCAGTACTATACTAGCTAGTCCCTCTCCTGTGCAATTGTCCCTTCATTAGACCTTGGTAAGCACCGTACAGATGGCGGGGCTGTAGCTCCGTCGGTGGCGTGCTTACCTACCTTACTATACAGTATAGCAATATAGCTCTCATCTATCTATTATTCAAGCCTGATGTCAAGGTCTGAAGTCTGGCATTACCGGACAGCCCCTGAGCACGGTGCTAAAATGATGGATTCCCTTCCTTAGCTGAGTTCCCTCCTCTCTGCCTGGTCTGGCGAAACCCCAGATCCTCTCAGGAGTGCCACAAGGCCCTCAGGAAGACTACAGGCCTAACCTTTTCCTCCATGAGAAACCTGTTCAGTGTGCACTGGGGATTCCTGGAAATACCCTCCGTGCTAATGAGAAGTCTGGCACCTTACCTTTTAAGCAATGACCTTTTTATCATACCTCTGACAGTACTTGGAGCTCTTCCCCAACCCCACCCACCCTGCCCACAGGACATACTGTGTTCCCCTATCCACAGGATAATTATCAGACCTCTGACAGTACCCAGAGCTCTTCCTCCACCCCACCCACTCTGCCCACAGGATAATTGCATACTGTGCTCCCCTTCTCATGACAGGGCTGTGCTGCTGCATGTAAACATGTAAATGAAGTATCCCTGGCACTCCCAGCACCACGGAACCAAACACGTGCACCTCCAAGACCCTGCCCACTGCTCGAGGTTTATAATGTCCCTGATTGGCTCTCTTACTTTACCCCTCCTCCACGACCATCTGGGACTCATCTTTTTTTCCCTCCCTGAAGGCTTTGTTACTTTGTGTCTCATCTCGGATATTCGCAATCTCATTTAAAAGAGCTAATTGTAACATAGTGAAAAATTCTGTTCCCCTCTCCCCCAACCCCCTCAGCCAGTGAGATCCGGAGCCTTGCGTCCACACCTCACTGTGAGAACTCTAGCTGTTCTTGAGGGAAGCAGAACCTGGGACTCTGAGGTCCCATATGCTCCTGCCCAGAAGCTAGCAGCGCTAGGAAACACTAGCAAGAGGCGTGTGTACGTCCGTGCAGTGCCCAGCAGCAGCTATGGGGAACAACTATCTAACATCTATCTATCTATCTGTCATCTACCTGACACCTGTCTATCTACCTATAGCACGCACAAGACACTGAATTTGAGCCCCAGCACTGACACATTATAGTGTAGTGACAGATACCCGTTGGCTCACTCAAGAATCTTGATACAGTCTTTAGAGCAACTGATCCTGTATCCTCCTCCACAGATGAAGTGAGGAAAACAAAGAGGAAACAAATTGCTGGAGCCTGGTGTGCACACCCCACAAGGACATTAAGTCTGCAATTCTGTTACTGTGAGAGCTGACTTCTTCCAGGAAACATTGTTGTTTGTGTAAGAACCAGGCCACATTGGCAGATGGGGGGGGGGGGTGAGGGGGGCTTGGGTGCTGTGCTCTGTAGCATGTGGCAAGTGGGTGATGGAGCCAGGAGTAAAGCTTGATCTATGGATTCTGGATATTCATCCTCTGATTCCTCAACCTGTTTCTGGTTGGTTTAAAGCTTTGTTTTGTTTTTTATTTTGTTAGTTTGTTGTTGTTGTTACTGCTTTAAAATTTTTTCAGTTACTGTTCATGCATGTACATGATTTGTATAGGGGTGCAGTGCATAGCACAGGCCTCCACGTAGAGGTCAGAGGTCAGCTCTGTGGAGTCAGCGCTCTCCCACCTCTATGGGCTCCTGGGATTGAACTCAGAGCACCACTCTTGCACGGTAAGAGCCTTTACCTGCTGAGCTGTCTCACCAGCCCCGTTTTGCTATGTTGCGTTTGTAATTTTGGTCTACATTACAGAAACCACTGGAGCTGTACCAACCAGATGTCATGCGTCGTTCCTGAATGTCCCCTGGTACCTCTATACCAGCTGTACAAGATGTTTTCAGGACACCAAGTGTCACTGGCTGCAGAGATGACAGGGCCACCAAGTGTCACTGGCTGCAGAGATGACAGGCAGCCCCGACGTCCCACCAAGAGGATGGGAATTTGTTTATGGCAACAAGAATCTGCATTTATTTTTGTTTGACTGCCATTTTTAGAAAAATAATCAACCAAGTTTGATGCTACACACCTTTAATCCCAGCACTCGGGAGGCAAAGGTGGGCGGATCTCTCTGAGTTCGAGGCCAGCCTGGTCTACAAAGTGAGTCCAGGACAGCCAACACTACACAGAGAAACCCTGTCTCAAAATCATCAAACCAAATAAACAAACAAACAAACAAATAAATAAGCAACACTAATAATTTCCTTGTAAGTGTTCCAGCATGAAGGATTTAGTAAACCATTTGAGTGATCAGGTCAGTAACCACTAAACCTAGAAAATCAGAATGAGTGTTTATTGGATTAATTTCTTTGGAATATTCATATAAATAAGATAGAAAGAGCGTGTTTAAATGTGTGTGATGAGTGTCTGTGTGTGTGAGCTTGAGTGTGCAATTCTGTGTGTGCTTGGGAGCGTGAGAGTGTTTGAACAGGAGGACAGACAATGTCAGGGAATGTGTGGCCGTGTGAGAACAGAGTGTGTGTGGGGTTTGCTTTACTGGGCTCTACCTGGCCTCTAGAGCTGTTGGGTTTACGCTCCACTCTTGAGGATAGGGTGGTTTTGTCCTTAACCCGACTCTTAGGAGACTCCTTCTGGAAGCTGGCTGCTTTTTCATGCCAAAGGCTAGGGGGACAGGGCACAATGGAGGAGGAGAGGGCGCCCTCTTCCTGCAGCCTCCCAAATACAGCAGAGAAGGTGGAGCTCAGGGTTAGACAGACGGCGAGAGATTTGACCTAGCCAGGCAGTGGAGCGGAGCCTGCCCAATCTGGACTCCCAAGTCTGCCTTTTCTCCTCTTGTAAGGCGGCTCAGCCTTGGTGAAGGCAAGATAGCAGCTTCTCTCACACCCTGTCTCCTTCATGACAGAGCGCCACAGCTTGGCATGTGTTGTCTTTATTCCATATGGATGGTCTCTCTCTGCCTGGGCATCAAACCCACCAGGAAGTGTTTCAGAGCCCTGAGCCCATCTGTCACGTGGAGAGAGACTGTGCTTCCACAGGAATGACACAAGGCCAATCAATGCAGAGGAAAGGCGGGCGGGAGAGCTCCAGGCTAATATTGGTACAGCAGAGTCAACCAGATGTGTTCCATGACGCGGTTTCCTCCTCTGTAACACTGGAAAAACCACCGAGCACATCCCAGACTCTGTGAGGGGATTAAATCAGAGAATAAGTAAAAATAGTATCACATGTCCCAACAATGTTATTTCCTACAGTTGTGCCCAGGTAAGCAGCTGTATTCATGTTTTTAGATGCCGTTCTAGAGAGACTGGAGACCATGCATTTTTTCCTCCAGATGGCATGGTATCGCAGTTACAACGGAAATTTTGAGCAAAGGTTACAAGGGAAGGGTAGAACATTTCTACAGCAGTTTTCCTTCCCACTTCCTCTTCCTCTTCTCCCTCTTCCTTCTGCCCCTACCTGTTCCCTCCGTCCTCCAAGGGACAGTCACCCTCCGATATAAACACCGCCCTTGTTTTCTGCTATAGAGACAGCATGAAGTCCCGAGTGAGTCCCCACAGCAATCTCCTCCTTCCCCGCTACAAATCCCACCATTTCCACAAACCAGTTTCCCCTTCACCAGGATGCCTCCTTCACATCTGCGGACAATTTTTTCCAGACCCAGATCTCCCCTCTGAAGGGGCATGGGCTTCCAAGGCGCTGCATGTATGAAGTACACACACAAACATGCAACAGACACTCATACACATAAAAAAAAAAAAGAAACCTTAAAAAAAAATCTGATTATCCAGAGTAATTTCCCAGATTACCACTATCTGTCTTAGCTACATTTCTACTGCTGTGGCAAAATACTATGACCAAGACAACTCAGGAAAGAAAGCATCTAACGTGAGTCTTTTGGCCCCTGAGGGTTAGAGCCCATGACCGTCATGGCAGAGAGCACGACAGCTGAAGGCAAGCATGGCGCTGGAGCAGAGGCCAAGAGCTCACCTGTGAGCCGCAAGCATGAGGCGGAGAAAGCACATCTCCTAATCCTTCCCAAATAGCTCCGCTAACTGGGGCCCAAATATTCAAACACACAGCCTTATGAAGACCATTTTTATTCAAGGCCATTTTAATTCAAGATGTTTATCCACGATATCTCACATTATTTTTTTTCTGCCAGTAGCTACATCTATGTGTGGATATAACCCCCAAACGGTTATGGCTGTTAATACCATTGGGGTAGTAGGAGAATGGATAATGATTCTCTAATTTTATATCAGTTTGCATTTGCTTTGTTCAAAACAAATTAGGTGTTTCCAGTTCAAAATCATCAGCTAAAAATAAAAAACCCTGCAGATGTGCTAGGGTCAAAGACCCTAGTTCATGGACAGATCATGCATGTATGCCCAGTCACACCATGGCACATGGAACACAGGTGGGTAGTCGGGGAGATCTGTCTGACAGTCTTACACCGTTGTGCTGGGAAGCAAGCTGCACAGCCTGGGAAGATCAGCTGGGCACATTCAACTCTTCTTCACCCTGAAGACCAAGGTTGCAGCTTCACTTCTGTTACTGTGATGACACAATACCCACACCCAAAGCAACGTAGGGGTGGGCTTACCTTAGCTCACAGTCCATCACGGTGGAGGAGTCCAAGCAGGGAGTCAAGCAGCCAATCCCAGCACCTCCAAGGGCCGAGAGAAGCAAACGCACCCATGTCGGCTGTTGGCTCTCATTTAGCTTTCTCCTGTTAAGGTCAGGGCCCAGCCCAACACACGGTGCTGCTCACGGTGTGCAAGACAGTCTCTCACAGACATGCCCACAGGCCGGCCTCATCTAGATAATTTCTCAATTGATGCTCCCTCCCCAAGGTTTATTTGGTTTTATTTTATGTGGCTGGCTGTTCTGCCTGTATGTACGTCTGTGTATCACATGTATATATCGCCCTGGGAGGCCCAAAGAGGGGGTTGTATCCCCTGAAACTAGAGTTATTACAGATGGTTGCGGGTTGACATGTAGGTGCTGAGAACCAAACCTGGGTCCCCTGAAAGAGGAGCCAGTAGTCTTAACCACTGGGCCTTCCTTCCAGATTTTAGGTTATGGCAAGCTGACATTTAAAAATAACCAGCACAGCCATCATGGGACAGATGCCCTTTCCTCCCTTTCCTCCCCTGCAGGGGAAAGGATGCCACACAGGGATGATGAGAGAGAGAAAGAGAAGGGGGGGGGGGGAGAGTCAGTCTGGGCAAACAGGGCTAGGAGAGCTGGTCTGTTACGGTTACGTTTATATACTTTTGTACTGTTTCTCTTAGTTTCTCCCTTAACCCAGCTATCACACAAATAATCGAAACTCTTTTTATGTTTGTTTATAAGGCTTTACGGGACAGTCTTGAGCAGTTCAAGTCTGTTCTTAACCCTCTACGTTATTCTGACTCCATCTTTGCCAAAATCTCCAAGTTACTTGCCTCTCAGTTCTTCCTTCGCTCCCTCTGGATCTTCTTCATCTCTCCTGCAGCTCTGCCTGTGGCTGAATTCCTGGGCTGAATCTTATAACTCTTTAGCCCCTCCTCCCGGGGCTGGCAGGAAGTCCAGCCCTATTCTGTCCCATGCTTGGTGATTGGCTGTGAGCTGCTTTATTGACAGATCAGGGAAACAAATGGGAAGGTAGTGTGTTTGCACAACGTTGAGACAGGAGATTCCTAGAACAAGGATTGCAAACAGACATGGGGGAGGGGGGTTCAGAGATCAGCACTGATTATGCAATAGCCTTATGCCTACATGCATCTCAGCTTATTACTATTAAATTGCACTTTTTTTTCTTCTTCCCTGGTTATACTTCTGTGTGACCTGGGCTTACACAAACACTATCAGATGTCCCCACATCTTAAGCCTCTGCACAGAAATTTCTATTTAAAGACTATGTCCCCTTTCCTCTGGCTAATCTGTCCCTGTTCTGTGTGTGTGTGGGGAGGGTGTCCTGATGGTGAATCTTGCAGTGCCTGAAGAAAAAAACCATTTTCCTCTTCGAAAAAAACAACCTGAGTTTATGAAACATTCTAAGGACTGAGTAGATAGGTGTTTCCAGCTCCTTCATGTCACAGATACTGAATAAAAATGTTCACTGGCAAAACATGTGTTCAGTCCTTACTATCTGCCTTTTGTGCCATTGAAAGGATGTTGATTAGTACAAATGGCCTCTGCTCTCACCAAGCAGGAGCCACTCACAGGAAGTAAGAGGTGAATAATGAGTGAGGAAGAAAGGAAGAGAGGAAACTTTGAACATATGAATTTAAAATACATTTATTTATGTGCATATATGAGTGTATGTACAGGTGTGCCTATGTATGTACACACCTGTGCTTGTTGTATACAGAGGCCAGTAGAGGACGTTGGTGTCTTTTTCTGTCTCTCTCCATCTATTATTTTGAAATGGGGTCTCTTTTTGAATCAAAGGCTTGCGTTTCTCTTCTGGGCTGGAAGTTCACAAGCCCCAGTAATCCTCCTGTTTCCATTCTCCTTGAAGCTAGGGTTACAGGTATGTGGGGAGGTCACCTGGCTTGTTCTGTGGGTCCTGGGATCTGAACTCTGGTCCTCATGACTGTGCAATAAGTCACTTCTCCAGCCCCAATACAAGAGCTTTAGTGACTACATTAGCGTGGGGAAGAGAAGCTTTGAGCTGAGTGAGCTGGGAAATACTCACCTAACAACATTTGACCATGCTTGTGTGGAGAGAAGTGGACAGGCCAGCTAATTTGCCTTTTTTAAAAGTTTCTACAGTGCTGGATCTTTCTGTCGGTGTATGTCCTCTTCAGCAGTGTCCAGATTTGCTTGACAGACATTTTCACTACACTGTCTGATGGTCTGCCCCCCCTCACACATACATACACACACACACACACACACACACACACACACACAATATCACAGAAATTCAAAGACATCACAAACTGACTGCAAAACCAGATACAAGGTCTTGTAACCTTTTGGGAGTGTGATGGGATGGTTCTCCAAAGAGACTTGGGAGGGAGAAAGCCACAGCAGCATGAATATATTCTGAAGACCCTTGGGGAGGTTTCAAAAGAGATTTAAAATGATTGGCCTTTAAAAGCAAAGCATTGGTTGGAGAGACAGCTCAGAGGTTAAGAGCACTGACTGCTCCTCCAGAGGTCCTGAGTTCATTTCCCAGCAACCACATGGTGGCTCACAACCACCTCTAATGTCATCTGATGCCCTCTTCTGGGCTGCATGTGTACATGCAGGCAGAGCACTGTATACATAATAAATAAATACATAAGTACATAAATAAATAGCAAAGCATGTGGCCCTGCCCCTCACCAGCAGTAACTCTGGGAAGTGTGGGCCCTACACCTCGCCTAGGCAGCACAGAAGAGGTGGGTCTGATGGTGTGGGTGCCAGTGAGCATGCGCATGAGACAGCTGTCCTGCCTCATGCCTGCTGTGTAGTGGCATGGGTAAGGGAGAGATGGCCTCCCCACCTTGTCCCTTGCCACCTGCAGGAGGCAGGAAAGCTGGCCTCAAGTTCATGAGAGTGAGAGCTGGCTCTGCTCCTCGCTGGCTGTGGCCTTGGGTGAGTTAGCTAGGGCAGTGCTGGAGAGCTCCCCCTGGTGGCATGGGCATGGAAGAGCTGACAGGCTGACCAGTTTGGCTGTCACCCAGAACTAGATCCAGGGCCTTGAGTTGGCCCCACCCCTAACATCTACCTCCTCTATGAGCATGTGAAGGGGCCTGTCCTACAGGTCCAAAGCTGCAGGAGCTCCATGACACAGGACAACAACAGGAGGATCCAGGATAGACAGTGCAGCAGAAGCCAGAGGCCTTGAACCCCACCAATAACTCATTGCAATGAACATCTGCAGGTAAAGGTGTGTGGACAAAGGGCTGTGCGTGCTACAGCTTCCACAACAAGGTTTTTGTTTGTTTGTGTTTGTCTTTTGTTTTCTTTTGTGGGAGAGGCTGCAAGGGTGGAGGGCGGCTACAAAGGGACCCGGAGATGAGTAAGATTGGGATACATGATGTGAAATTCATAAAGAACCAAGAAAAAAGTTTTTAAAAAGGCAAAGCGTATACTTAGGCATGCATAGACGAGAAGTAAATGCTCTGAAGTCTTCTTGTCTCATGTTGGATGTCAGGTCAAGGTGTGTGTGTGTGTGTGTGTGTGTGTGTGTGTGTGTGTGTGTATTTGTGTAGGGGGTATATTTACATGTTCGTGTGGATTTGCACATGTGTGTGAAAAGGTATGCATGCATATGTGTATGCACGTGTGCACGTGGAGACCAGAGTTGGCGTCAGGTGTTCCTACCCTTTTCTATTTGGTTGGGATTTTAGTTTGTTTGGTTTTGGGTTTTGGTCTGTTTGGCTTTTTGTGAGACAGGGTTTCTGGCTGAGCCTGGAGCTCACTGGTTTGCCTAGGCTGGATGGCCAGTGAGCGCCAGTAATCTGCTAGTTCCTTCGCCCTCAGTGCAGAGGATAAAGAAGTGCAACACTACACGGGTGGTGGGGACCTGAACCCAGGTCCACACGCTTGTACAGCTGCGGTTCTCAAACCTGTGGGTCACATCTCCTTTGGGGGTGTTGAACAACCCCTTCCACAGGGGCCCCCTAAGACCATCAGGAAACACAGATATTTACGCTGCGGTTCATAACAGCAGCAAAATTATAGTCGTGACGTAGTAATGAAAATAAGTTTATGGTTGCAGGGAGGGGGGGGTCACTACAACATGAGGGGCTGTATTAAAGGGTCACAGCACGAGGAAGGTTGAGAAGCCCGTGTTGTGTGGGACGCACTCCTCAGCGCCTTGGCTCGAGTTTTTAAGTCTGCGTCTCTTCGATTCCGCGGGGAAGCCATTCCTCCTTCTGCCAGCATTCCTTTGCAGTAAGCGTTTTCCCCAGTTCGACACCGCTGCTGGATGAAGACGGATGGCTCTGCACTTGGCATTCTAATTATATCTGAGAATAATGACCATGAAGACCGCGAGGAGGAGATGATAATTTATTGCTCGCGTCACTTGCACCTTAACTAAGAAGTATCCAGAAGTGAACTGTCACATCCTCCCAGAATCCACCTGGAAAACAGAACACGAGGTGAAAGCAAGGAGGGAGCTTCAGCGCCTTGCCACAGGATCACGGTAGAAGCCCTCAGATAGTCCCAGACACTCCCGTCGGCTTCCTCTCCAGGGACCGATGCTACCCGTTAGAAAGGGGCTGGCGGCCATATACGTTACAAGCCTGTGCTGGTGTGTGTTGCTTTCCAACCCAGCTTTGTGAGTTAGATGGAGTTACACCCGTTCTGTAGAAGGAGCAAATGGAAAACCCAGAGCATAGCCTGCCCAAAGTCACAAGGCAGGTACCCGATGGGACGGGAGTCGGAACTCAAGCATGACTCCGAATCCAGGTGATTACTTTGGTGTACATCTGTCAATTACATGACACTGGGAGTGACACCCGGAGCGTCACGGTACCCAAGGCCATCTAACCAGAGCTCCCAGGCCTTTGATGATAACAGCAGGGGGCAGCTGCAGGATCATGAACACCCTTCATTCACTCCAGAGCCCAAGAGGCTGGAGCTCTGACGCCCACGTGTTGCTCACACTCCATCAAGCAGTGGTCTCCTTGGCTAGTCAGAGTTCTCCTGTCCCTCTGAGCCAGATTAACTGGTAGGTCTGTTGCCTCCTCCTTCATCCACCTGCCTACTGTTTGGTGCGCAGAGGGAATAGATGGCTTTGGTGGCATAGGAAGTGCAGCTGGTCATACAGGGGAAAGCCCATTTCCCACAAGTATTTTGAGCAAAGCACTTCACAGCGTTAGCCATGTCTCTTCATGAGCAAACTGTATGCAAAATATCCCCATCGCGAGTGGAACTAAACACAAATGTGTGTGGCCTGCACAACACAGCACAAACAAGTGGAACAGAAAGATGAGAAGAAATTTAACCCTTCTTTGACCCTCACCCCGTGTCCACTTTGGATATCTCATAAAAATATGTGAACGTATGTAACACATCTGACAATTTGTGGCAACCATTTCTCACTCGTGCACCACTTTGCAGATGAGAAAACAGGACGCTCCATGTCAGCTGATTCAGCCAACATCCACAGGGAATTCATGGCAGATTTGGATTTGAATTAAGTAAGGTGGGTGGCACTTGATCCTATGGCTCTGTACTACCTCACAACGTAAAACGCGGACACGCAATGGTGACAAACAATGTCCTGGTTCTCATTGAAAATTACCAAATAGAAATACAAGGGCACATTAGCTACTCAAGTGTCCACCACATGCGGTTGTAAACTAGAGATCTAAGGTGAGTTGTACATGATAGATCTAACAGTGATTCTGCAAGTTTTCCATCACCCAGTTACTCCTTCATTCGGTTTTAACACACATTTACATCCCAGCACTCGGGAGGCAGAGGCAGGTGGATCCCTGTGGGTTCGAGGCCAGCCTGGTCTACAATGCAAGTCCAGGACAGTCAAGGCTGCGCAAGGAAACCCTGCTTGAAAAAAACCAAAAACCAAAAGCCAAAAACCAACCAACCAACCAACCAACCAAACAAACAAAAAAACCACACACATTTACTGAGTCCCTAATGTTGTGTGATTGACTTTGTCTAGGGGGACAGGAGCAAATGCATAGGTACCTCAGATAGGGCAGGACTCTTCCCAAGTCCAGCTTAGTGAACCTGTAAGTTTATTAGGGTCTCTACAAGAACATGGTCCACTCAAAGGCAGCTGCATCACTGGAAAAAAAAAACCCAGCCAGCACAGGTAACAACTCACAAGACCTGCATCCCTGGAGCATCTGCACAACCTGCAGGCAGCCTGACCAGTCAAAGGATCCCCAGCAATGGTCACTGCTTACATACCCCTGAGAAGGCACCTCTTGTGGATCTTGTAAGTGTCTGGAACACCCCCCAGCCTTGTTTGATTACTTCCTGGATCTTAAGGGGCCCATTTTCCAGAGGGAATGGTTCAATTTAGAGAACATAGCTGCACTGCAATCTATTATGTGTCACAGCTGGGCCACATGGACAGAGTGGTAGATATGTCAGTCAATAAGAAAGAAAATAAAGATGGACTGAACGGTTTTTATGATACTAAGATTATGGGAGGCCATAGAGGGTGAGGGAGACTCCTCTAAATAAGGGGCCAGGAAAGCTTTGTGGTAGGGGATGTGGGAACCAAGGCCTGAAGGTGAGGAAGAGGCACCCAGGTGCAGAGGGAGGGACAACTAAGAGGAACAGAAAGACAGCTGCCACCAGGGGAGGGTGTGGCTGCAAGATTCAGGGAGCACACACAGGTGTCAGGAGAAGCAGCCGGCGGCAGGCTGTGTTCAGAAGTCAGAATCTTAGTCCAGCTGTCCTGGGAGGCCAAACAAACAAAACTAAACTCAAAGCTGCTGGCTGCGCTCTTCCAACACACATCTCTCCATTAGCGTCTGGCAGGCAGTAGTCAGCACCACCGGGAAGCTGCCAGGCTATGGATTAGAAGGCTCACTCTTTTCTACAGGTCCAAGAAGTATTTAACTGTAAGGCCACAGACCCTACGTCGCTTCTCTGACTCAGCAGAGGTCAGCTCCCATAAGGCCCCAAACCCAAGAAGACAGCTGGTGAATTCTGACTGACATGTCAAGTGTGACTCAGCTCTTCACCACCATAACCGTGAGATAATTGACGCGTAGGTAGGGAGATTCCTCTTGGCTCATGGCTTCAGAGCCTTTGGCCATTAGTTTTGAACCCATGGGAAGGCAGAGCATCATGACAGGCTTTGTGTGCGCACAGTGGAGCAAAGCTGCTCACATTATGGTGACCATAAAGTAAAAAGAGGGAGAAAGGGGGCCAGGGTCCTATTATCTCCTTCAAGGGCGCACTGCTGATGACTGAACTTCCACCATATGCACTTCCAGAAGGTTCCACAACCTCCTGATAGCACCAAAAGGTAGCTGCCAAGCCATTAGGCCCATGGGTCTTTGTGGTCTCTTAAGATCTAAACCCTAACAACCAGCGCACAGTCACCTCCCACAGATGCTTCTCCCTTCAGCGCCTGGGAGGAGTGGCCTTCCGAATCTGCCATTGTGGCATAAACTGGGTTTGGACTCGGACTGATGAATACTTTAGAATCTTAGTCTGGGTTTCAGGGAGTGAACTTCTCCGAGACTGGAAAGAAAAAAAAAAAAAAATTCCGTAGAATTTTGGTGGGATTAAAAAAAAAGTGATGAGTCTTTCCCTAAACAAAATGTGTAAAAGAGTATATTTAAAAAAAAAAAAAAAAAACCTGAAGTAACAAACCTTGCCACTTAAAAGTAGGATTAACACCACCTGTGGTTCTCGATAAGCTGTGTGTCCCCTGCCTATCCATGAGGCCTGAGAGAACGGAGAGGAGATAGGAACACGCACAACAACATCAGAACACTGCTTCAAACTACAGACATCTTGAGCATTAAGAAAAATATGAGGTTTAAATATCAGAATCAGCTAAATATGGGAAACAAGAAAATGAATACGAAATTTACAGTTTTGTTTTATGCATACAAGGGGAATAATTAGCTAATCTCAAAACATGTAAATTAGGACTTAGAAGCATTTTCAAAACACTTCATCTAACTCCAGTTACATATGCAGAATTTGCTACATTATAATAATTAGGTTTTTTTTTTACAAAAGATTTATTTATTTTGAATAGAAGTATTAAATATTACACTAATTACTGGTTATTTTACTTTGTACCCAGGGAAAAAGAAATGAATATTCATTAGCTCCTTAAGCTACTGGTCCTCAACTGACTAGACAGTTCCGACATTACCACGAAGCTGAGGGTGGATGGGAAATACTCTCTGTAAAACGAGGCTGGGAAACAAATCACAGCCCAATCTATCTTGCTAATGTGCACCCGCTGTAACCCCCAATGAATTCTGTTGGCTTTGCGCTGCTTGGAGCTCCCAGCTGGGCAGCCAATAAAGAAGAATCATTGTGAAATTGATAACAAGACAGCACTTCCCCACAGTCTAGAGAACCCAGTGATCACGAACAAGTCTTACAATGTTAAACATGATTTCATGGGCTAAAACTAACACGCCCATCTTATTCATTGAGAAGGATTTTCCACGTGCATTCAATTATTGTAGTCCTACTTATAAGGATGACGTCTACTCTAAATGGCCCAAGCCAGAGATTTAAATTTATGGATATTTTACCACCCACCAATGGATGACCTCCCCTCTCCACACCCCCACACCCACCCCCCACCCCCGTACTCCAGTAGAAGGGGAAACTAATTAGGTAACACATTTCACAAGACAACAGTACTGTTGACTTCCAACCCTTGTTCTGTTTAGGAGACCACTGTTGGAAACTGTGAACTGCTTGATTTTTTTTTATTTTGTGGTCTGTTAAGTTTTGTGAACCAATTTAGTGCTTGAGTGAGTCACACTGAGGGGAGGGGAGAGGCCACTGGCTCTGGAAAGAAGCTGTTGGCTCTGGGGAGGAGCTGCTGGCTCTGGGGAGAAGCTGTTGGCTCTGGGGAGGAGCTGCTGGCTCTGGGGAGGAGCTGTTGGCTCTGGGGAGAAGCTGTTGACTCTGGGGAGAAGCCCTCCTTGCTGAGGAGGAGCCCACCTGCTTCCCTTGTTGTGTGGCTGATGGGACTAAGCTACAGCTGCAGTGGGGGCACCTGTGCTGGGCAGAGGCTACAAATCATCAGAGGCTGCTAGGATGAGGTCTCTAGGTCAGGATGCACACTGGGATGGCAGGAACCAAGAGCCCTGGGCTTTGTTCAGGCATAGGAGCAGGAGCAGTGTGGGTGAACTTTCTAGAGAGATAGGAAGTGTACATAACATTTTGATAGAAAGCAAAAATTCCTCACAGTCTCTTCCTACCCAGAAGGAGGAGGAGGAGGAAGAGGAGGAGGAGGAAGAGGAGGAGGAGAAGGAGGAGGAAGAGAAGAAGAAGAAGAAGAAGAAGAAGAAGAAGAAGAAGAAGAAGAAGAAGAAGAAGAAGAAGACAATCTGACAACACAGGGGCCTCAAGTCGCTGGCGAATGGAAAGAAGATGACTCGCTCACAGACATTATCAAGCACGTGGTGGTACACGCTTGGTACCGTGTTGGGGTTCCCAAGTCGGCCACCTTTACAGAACCTGGGAGTTTCTTAAAAAACCAGAAGAAAGTCAGCCCACGGTGGTGACGCACCCTTTAATTCCAGCTCAGAGGCAGGCCGATCTCTGAGTTTGAGGCCAGCCTGGTCTACTGATTGAGTTGCAAGACAGCCAGGGCTACACAGAGAAACCCTGTAGTGAAAACAAACAAGCAAGCAAACAAACAAACAAGCAAACCGAAATCGGAATGTCTACAGCAGGTGTAGTGTGTCAGGTTTGCAAAGCAATTCGTACGCTGCTGTCTGAGGAGAGTCCTGCGGCACACTGCACCTGGTGCTCACACTTGGTCTGCGTTTAGAGCTGTGGATGTTGGTCTGTGGAGAGAGTCCTCCCCCAGCGTGTGCTAAATCCTGGCGTTGCACCACAAAGGCAGAGTGTGGGGGTACACACCTGTAGCCCCAGAGCTCGGGAGGCAGAGGCAGGATGATCATAAATTCAAGACGACCCTAAGCTATATGGGGGAGTTTGATGCTAGCCCAGGGTTTGTAAAAACCCAGGCCAAACGTTTACTAAAAGTTGTCATGAAAAACTTAAGATACACTCCTAACTCAGCCCAAAGTACAGAACACAAGCAATTGCAGCGCTGTGAGCCACACAAAGGCTGTTTCCAGAAAGACCTCATGGACCAAAGGCATGAGGATTCTTAGAGATTCCCTGAGCAACCTTAGATATGTGGGGGACCCAGCAACTGCAGCTGTTCTCAAACGGCTCCCACCTGGTGGAGAGAGAGGGTTAAAAGGAAAATTATCCAATTCATTTAGCTGCCTAATTTATTTAGGTCTTTCTAGCAAAGGGCCCTTTGCATAAGAGACATCGCACGAGACAGACCAACATGGGGATGGGATGGCTCCACTGATTCCACTGGACCACTGGGTCACATTTTATCTTCATTTTCTGCTCTGATAGATGTCAGCAGTATCCCTTGATTGGTTGTGAGAGCCACAGATTTTTCCAAAGCCAAATGGAAGTATCTTTAAAGATGCTGCAGAAATTAATGAGCCATGTAGCTTGTTCTGTGAACTTTTTAAACCTGGCTTCCCTGGGGCTCCTTCCGGTCAATCTTCATCAACTCGTCTACCTCTCAACTTGTCTATTTTCACATTTAAATTTGCTTTTAATTACAAAGTAATAGATACATTTACATGCAAACTCAACCAATATAAATTAATATTGAGTAAAAAAGTAAAAAAAAAAAAAATCTTTTTCCTCACTTATTAATCATTGCTATGTGGGATGTGATTTTTCCAAAGTGTATTTCATGAATTATACTACATAGATGTGTATCGAGTGGGGCTGCCCACCAGGCGCCAAGGTGGCTAGATAGAGTCAAAACCTTTGTCACCCTTTGATTTTTATGAACCTGCCAGAGGCTTGGTACCCAAGTTTAGACACAGTGGCATCTCTCTGCCATCTGAGTCCAGGGTTAGAACCCCAGGTCCAAAATAACCTGTGAGACCACAGCAGTGTAGATTCCCAGCTGTGCAGTGACAGCTGGGTCACCGGAAACCAGAACTCCGCACACATAATGGCGTTAGAAATAGCTAGAACCCAAACTCCAGTT
Organism: Acomys russatus; assembly: GCF_903995435.1. NCBI lineage: Eukaryota > Metazoa > Chordata > Mammalia > Rodentia > Muridae > Acomys > Acomys russatus. The sequence goes on along the minus strand of NC_067150.1, from coordinate 60,861,313 downwards.
TCTTGGGTGACACAAAGCACCCTGGGGCCCTGTGTTGATCCCTGAGGCCACCAGGCTAGAGTTCTGTTGGCAGCTGCGCTCTGATCCTGCAGCTGGTGGCCTGGCCAATCAGATAAAAAGGTTGCGTTGGTCTGAGTAATAATGCCCCCCAAAGGTTTATTATATTTGAATACTTGGTCATCAGCTAGTGGAAATGATTATGAGGCATGGCCTTGTCGGAGGGGGTGTGCCACTAGGTACGGCCTTTGAAGTTTCAAGAGACTCATGTGGTTGCCAGTGTTCAGCAACCTACTGCCTCGTGGTTCTAGATCAAGATGTGAGTTCTCAGCTGTCCCTTTACTGACATGGACTATACCCCTTTGAAACTGTGAGCCACATTAAATGCCTTTTTAAATAAGTTGCCTAGGTCATGGTGTTTTATTACAATAATAGAAAGGTAACTAAGGCACAAGTTGGCACCAGGGGAATGGTATATTGTGTGACAGGTGTGACCGTGTTGTTCTGGGGAATGTGGATCACTTTGAGCTAGGAGAGTGGTTGCGTGATGGAAGCAGAGCTTATTGGGCTAGCAGGAGCGAGGAAATCGAGAGTGCTGAGTGAGTTAACCCAGAAGCAGAAAGACTCAAATGGTATATACTCACTTATATCTGGACACTAGCCCAAGGGGCATGTCCCATGAAAGTCTTCACTTATCAGGAAAGTGGGTCAGAGGGGAGGACATCCTATTGGGACACTAGGTGAGAGAAGCATGAGAGAATGGGGAAATAGAAGGATCCAGAGGGTCCTAGAAACCTACAAGAAGATTATGATGGGCGGATCTGGGCCCAGGGGTCCCGCTCAAACTATGGCACCAGCCAAGGACAATATGTGCAGTAAACTTTGAACCCCTACCCAGATCTAGCCAATGGTCAGGACATTCTCCACAGTTGAGTGGAGAGTGGGGACTGACTTTCACATGAACTCTGGTGCATATTTGACCACGTCCCCTGGATGGGGAGGCCTGGTGGCACTCAGAGGAAAGATAGCAGGCTACCAAGAAGAGACTTGATACCCTATGAGCATATACAGGGGGAGGAGGTCCCCCTCAGTCACAGTCATAGGGGAGGGGAGTAGGGGGAGGGAAAGCGGGAGGGAGGGAGAAATGAGAGGATACAAGGGATGGGATAACAATTGAGATGAGATGTAATATGAATAAATTAATAAAATATTTTTTAAAAAGTGCTGAGTGCTACGTGGCTTGTGGCGAGCCAGCTCAAGAGGTTTCAAAGGTAACAGCATTCGTTAGCAACTGGGCTAGGGACCATTCTTATGATATTTTGCTAAACAATGTGGCTGGTTTTTTGCCCTTGTCCCAAGAATCTCCCTGAGGCTACATTGAGGAGTTTGGGGCTAATTTTGTTGATGGGGATTTCTAGACAGCCTAAAACTAACTTCTGTTGGTTGGCTATTAGTAATCAGGCTTGTGCAGATCTACAATGGAAAAAGAGCAAACAAGGCACAGAAATATTTTGAGGAGAAAAAGAGCAATGGTGAATAAAGAATGCCAATGGAGAATTAACAGTATTTTAAGACAGACACAAATTAAGGAAGTCCACAACAACCAGGCTAACACAGCAGAAGGTTCTTAGTGGGATCCTTTAGGGGTATACTAGTTGGAGTCTCTATGGCTCTGATGAACCATCATTGTTGGGAGACCCTGCACAGTGGGGTTCCCTTTCAAACCCCAGAGTAGGCACAAACCACACCCAAGTACTTTTATTTTCACAGAGTGCTCCTTTACTAAGCAGGGGAGACAAGTTAAAGTGGCTGCTTTCTGACCCAGGTAGAAAAATATCAGCAAATGGCCTTGCAGGAATAACTTTTAAGAGAAAAAGGGACGTCTGTGTTGGCTTGGGCTAGGATGTAGAGGTATAATTTAATTGGACATGTTAATTAGGTGAACCGAAGGGGCCTTTTGATTTCGGGACTTCAATACTTTGATAGCTGGACCTTGAGAGTCAGCCTCGAGAGGGGGAGGCAGGGGCCAAAAGGGGACTAGACTTTGGTGGCTAGCATTAGGGATGTAATCTGTTTTAGCAAGGCAGAGGGAGTGGAGGAGAAGGGCAAGGTGGGCCAGAGCCCTCCAACCATGACCGGAAGCAAGATGGGGAAGAACTTGTTCATTTTGTTTACTTTCCCACATCACTATTCATCACCAAGTCAGAGCAGGAATTCAAACTGGGCAAGAGTCTGGAGTCAGGAGCTGATGCAGAGGCCATGGAGAAGTGCTGCTAGCTGGCTGTCTCCTCAGGGCTTGCTCAGCTTGCTTTCTTATAGCACCCAGGACCGCCCTCCCAGGGCTGGTACTACCCACAATGGGCCAGGCCTGCCCCATTCATTACTAATTACAAAAATGTCCTATAGACTTGCCTACAGCTCAATTATATGGAGGCATTTCTCCACTGAGGTTCCCACCTCTCAGATGACTCCACTACCTGACTTGTGTCAAGTTGACATAAAACTATCCAGCACAAGAGAAGAAGATGAAAAATAGCTTTCTTCTTCTTCTTCTTCTTCTTCTTCTTCTTCTTCTTCTTCTTCTTCTTCTTCTTCTTTTTCTTTCTTTCTTTCTTTCTTTGTTTTGTTTTTGTTTTTTTATTTCTTTTTTTGGTTTTTGTTTGTTTGGTTTTGTTTTTGAGATAGGGATTCTCTGTGTAGCTTTGGATGTCCTGGACTTTATAGATCAGGCTGGCCTCGACTCACAGAGATCCAACTGCCTCTGCCTCCCTGAGTGCTGGGATTACAGGCATATGTTACCCTTGCCTGGCATAAAAATTGGCTTTCCTAATATGAATACACAAAAGCACACACTTTATCAAAAGTACAGATAAACAAACTAGATAGGAAAGATCTACATCAAAATAATCCTTTAAATTTAGTTTTAGATACCAAATGTATGATACTGTCAACATTCCACAATTTCCTTTGTTAAGGCTTACTTGCTCTGCCTCCTGATCTACACAGTATTTTAAAAGGTACACAATGTTCCCTTGAGCAGATTTACGATGGTTAACTGATGAGTGCTTCAACGATACATTATCAATTTATATAAGTTCATGAGAATTCTATAATTACATGAGTTTTCAAGATGGCCTAACAAGCCTAACAAGAACATGTAAGACATCAGCACATATCACCAATAACTTAGAGAAAAGACCTCAAAAATCCCAACTTATAAGTATGTAAGAAAAATATTAAAATATCCATATATCTCACTGGTATAAAGAAAGACAAGACAGACCTATAATTTATTTCTAGGCAAGAAAATTAAATATTGTGACCAAGTTGTGATGGTTTGATATCTGAGATATTTTCCCCCCTAAGGAGAAGCAACACACACATCATCACTGCTGCAGAGGTGGTGGGTCCTGGGAGGGCGGAGCCAGTCAATGAAGTGGACTAAAGGCTCATACAATAGACAACTTCACTCAGGGCATCAGACAATTTATACTCTGAAGGCTAAGAAAGGTCACCTGAGTGAAGTTCTCATGAGTTCAAGCTGTGTACAGCCACAAGGACAAGCCGCATGGGGCAAAAACATCTTTTGCCACAGAGCATAAAACAGGGTAGTTTAAACATTTGATTGCATAACGGCAGCAAGAAATAATGAGTTATCTGATGTACACTCACTCTTATCTGACACGCCCCAAGGAGCATGAAAAGATATTCCAACAACAATTCTGTGTTTTGAAGAAACTGAGGCTATAAGGCCCATGTGGTGTTTTCCTGGCGTGTTCTTTCAGTGCTAAGAAATGGGCTCCATTCTCGGACGGTGTCAGCCACTCCCTATGCCCCCCCCCCCCAACCAGTACTCACTCCACCTAGGGATCTCATGACAGACCCAAGAAATGATTGCACCCAAGTCCAACTTAATGAGCGGATGAGTTCTTATTGGGGCAACTAACAGCAGTATGCTAAGGTATTTCTTACAGAGAGGATTCAAAAGAGAAGCTGCATCACACACACACACACACACACACACACACACACACTGAAATGGGTGAGGGAGGACTTGGCAAAGATGCAACCCCTGGAATTTTCTGCAGAGCTTGCAGACAGCGCCTCAGGTCTGAGTTTTCCTCACACGGTTTAACTGATGAGCGTCTCTGCCTACCCTACATGCCCAGCCCTTGGTGTGTCTTCTACAAAACTAAGGAAGAGCCTTCGAGAAATCTACATTTCTACTTTCCCAGACAAGTGTCAACATGTGCTGGCCTCCTGAGTCTCACGGACCACCCCCTCCTCCCTGGAGAGGATGGCTTCATTTGCAGGACACGGCCCTACAACACGGTAGATCTTCACTTCAGCTTGACTAGGATTAGAATATCATAGGAAGTGCAGGCCGACCGCTGGGTGTGCCAGTGAGGTAAACGTGTAAACAGAAGGAGCTACTGTAGGTGGCCTCATCTCATGGGCGTGACAACCTGCTGTCACCCTGCGGGTCTGACTTAGGCATCCTGTTGTGATTCTGTGGGTGCAGCCTCCCTCTTGTGTATAGAAAACACATTCACATGGCGGGCATCCTGGTCCTCTGATTCCTACACTCTTTCTGCCTCCTCTTCCATGATGTACCCTAAGCCTTGGGGACAGGGTTACATTTTGGACTTGTTAACGGGGGCTGGGCACATGACGCTTCTCCTTTTAATTAGACTATTTCACTTTTCCTATAATACACTTTCTGGGTTTTTTTTTTTTCTTTAACTGTTATTATCTTTTTATTTTTAATGATATAACCACCTACTTAAGTTACTTTTTCCATCCCTTCTTGTCACTTACTGGATGGATTTTACTATGATTATTTCAACCCATCTTCTCTTACCCTGGCAGTTACAGAGTCTCCGACTATTCTTTTACTTGTTTCTCTAAGCGTGTGCAGTGAATTCCAGACTTCTCAAGTGTCAGCACAGCATAGGTTCCCTTCCCCCAACACAGCCCTTCAACAGACAAGAGCTTGGGAAACCTCATCCATCAGGCTTTTTACCACTGAGCTATCTCCACGCCCTCATTCCTTGTGCGTCTGGTGTTTGAAAAACAACTTTCAATGTTTCCTTTATCATCTTATTTTTTACCTGAAAATGCTTTAGTTTTAGTCTCATCTTCCTTTTAAAGGATACTTTCGCTGGCTGTGGAAAGTCTAGACCAGCAGCCATTTGGGGGAGTTTCTCAAAAACTTGGTTTCTTCTGTCTTAGCTTTCTCTTCAGGACAGAGTGAATGGCCTTTAGAACTCAGGAACCCCCAAACCACAAGCATTAAAAAATGACGGTGCTCGTAATGAATGGATTAGCCAAATTATATCATTTGCTATATAATAATTCATAATGGATATCTGAGTTGTCACATGCTGTGGAAATTCTCAGTTGAATATAAATAAAGCATTAAGATTCATCTTTGTAATTTCTTTTAAATAATACATCGTAAACATACTCTCTACATATTTTGCAAAAAAACATTTACCCCTATCTGATCAAATATTTTCCTGGCCTCTAATTAAATCTGAACATGCTGTTTCATACTAAAATTAACATGTCACTTCCCACCTCCTCTCTGAAATTGGGAGATCACTTGTCTGTCTGAGGCTGACACAGTAGGTCAAGGTGACCATGACAACATTAAGGAAATGAGTTCAGATAGTTCAGAATGACCACCTTTCCATGCTTTTCTTTGTAGAGGCAATTAGCAGTCTTACCAGAAGAACCTGGAAATGCTAAATTCTTAAACTGCTAATGACTTCCCCAGGCTTCTGATCCTTTGCCATGAAAAAGTTGGGAGGCAGAGGGAGGTGGATCGCTGTGAGTTTGAGGCCAGCCTGGTCTACAAAGGAAGTCTAGGATAGCGAAGGCGACAAAGAGAAACGCTGTCTCGAAAAAAACAAATCAAACAAACAAAAATATCCTGGTGTGTGCTCATCAGTTCTTAATCCTAACTCCCCCCCCCCCCCCCCGACACACACACACACTAAACAGCTTCTGGAGTGGGGAGCCAGATACTGGGGTTCACTTCTGTTATTGTAACAGATATCCTGACCAAAAACAAAATTGGAAGAGACAGGGTTTATTTGGCTCACAATTACAGCTTGCAGTCTGTCACTGAGGGAAGGTGGGAGCTTAAAAGCATGCCTCTGCGATTCCACACAGCCTTACCACCCACCACAGAACTCACCTCACAGTGGCATAGGCACCAGGGGCAATGCCTCTTATTTGCTGGCACGCAGGCTTATGCTCAGCTTGCTTTCTGGTACAGACACCTGCCCAGGGAATGGGGCTTCACACAGTGGACTCATCTCTTAATAGTCAAGACAATCCCTATAGACCTGCCTACAAGCCAATCTGATCTAGGCAATCCCTTAATTGAGTTTTTCTTCCCAAATAATTCTAGAGTGTATCAAGTTGACAGTTAAAACTAAACATGACAATACTTATGAAAACTTTGAAAACCTTCAAAGAAATATTTCATACTGTTTGTAGATGCTTGAACTTACCTAACAGAACAAAGTGTGGACAAGGAAGATAAATTCAAGTTCTGGAATGGCAGATAGACAGCTCTAGAAATGGGAAGAGGTTGTAAAACATATGCGATCGATGGTATGCGTTTCACGACTATTTTGAAGCCTGTCATTTTATCTTGAACTTTTAAAAAATAAATATAAGTAAAATTTATTATTTACAAATTTAAAATTAATAAAAATATTATTTACATATGTAAAGAGCAATGGGTTTCAACATTTCAAAATAAATACAAAATACAAAATAAACACAGAGACTTTGCTTTTAACACCACTCAATGGAAGCCGGTAGGAAGTGAAAGAAACACAAACACAGCTCCGTGTATGTGTTCGGTAAAGTAGGCATGCCGGCCTCTGGCTGTCAAACCATGTCAGACAGGGAGGAACACCCTCTCCAGAAAATCCTCCCCAGATGTGCTTCTTCCCAACTGAGCAACAACTTTGGGCTTAGAGTTTTCTGCTCTGTCAGTACTGACAGTGCCTGTAAAGGTGCGATGGCTGCAATGTACTCCCAGGGGCCCATCGAGCTCTGTCAAGCCCGAATGTAAGATGCCCCATAGCAACATTCAGATTAAACGAGAAATTTAATCGATAAACTCAGTTATTTTTTCTTTTCTTTTTTTAAAAAAGATTTTATTTATTTTATGTATCTGAGTGCTCTTATCTGTATGTACACCTGCAGGCCCGAAGAGGGCATCGGATCACATTATAGATGGTTGTGAGCCGCCATGTGGTTGCTGGGAACCTCTGAGCTATCTCTCAAACTCCTGTTTTACTCTTCTTAAGACCTATTTATTTTTAAATTATGTGTTTGTGTGTGTGTTTGTGTCGGGGGGGCAAAGAGCCCAGAAGAAAGTATCAGATCCCATTGAGCTAGAGTTATCGGCTGTGAGCTGACCAGCGTGGGTTCTGGGAACTGAACTACCGTCCCCTGTAAGAGCAGTGCCCGCTCTTAACCGCTGAGCCATCTCATAAACGCATCATGGAGAGCTGTTTGGCAACTCCATGAAATTTGACACAACTGAGCCTTTCTTCCTTCCCTTTCTTTCTTTCTTTCTTTCTTTCTTTCTTTCTTTTCTTTCTGTTTATGAAACAGGGTTTCTCTGTGTTACCCCTGGAAGTCCTGGACTCACCTTGTAGACCAGGCTGTCCTTGAACTCACAGAGACCCGCGTTCCCCTGCCTCCCCGAGAGCTGGGATCACAGGCGTGCGCCACCGCGCCTGGCTCGCTGAGCGTCCCTTAGTCCTTACTGCTGCGTCATCCTCATTGCACTGTTATCAACAAATGCACAAACACGCTGGGGATGCTCTGGGCCCCTTAAGGCAAAGGAAATAAAGCTGCTCTCTCAGCCATTAACAGAATAACATGGAAGAAAAAAAAAATCCAGAAAACTAGTGGTACTTCTAGAACTTTCCGTGCAGACAGTCCTCCCAAAACACCACCTCAAGCCCCATCTGGAAGACAAAACAAAGATGTTCTGATCTGCTGTTCCACCTGCTCTTCTCTGCCCACCTCCAGACTGCCTGTGATGAGCTAATGGCTTACACCTGTATAGGAGTCAGATTTTGGGATTTTGTTGCTCTTATACTGTATTTTTTGGGGCATAAGACACACTTCCCACCCCCTCAAAGTAGGGGGGGATTAGGGTGTGCCTTATGGCCCGATTGCTGTTTTTACTGTTTTTCTTGTTTTACTGCTCTGAAAACTGGGTGCTCATTATGGTGTCTTATAGTCTGAAAAACACGGTAATCCCTGGATTTGACCACAGCGGGCCAAACCACAGTTGTTCTTGCAACTCCTTTATAAATACCCATGTAGATGACTCCATTTTGCATTTTCAGGGTCCTAAAGGGGTCTTGAAGTGTGAGCCCAAGTCTGGTGCCTCCCCATCCTCCCATCCTCCCCATCCTCCCCACCCTCCCCATCCTCCCATCCTCCCATCCTCCCCATCCTCCCCATCCTCCCCATCCTCCCATCCTCCCCATCCTCCTCATACTGTGCACGGTACAGATGAGCCTTCTTTCACGCATCAAAACGTTCCTCAGTGTACAGCGTGCCTGAGGCTGCAAGATCATATGCCTCTGGTACAGACATGCTGCTCTTCCAAGTGTGGCCCGCGGACCATTGCATCAGGTGGACAGTATGTTAAAAACGCACACTGTTGGCTGTCCTATCACAAGCTGTGGTAGCTGGGCTGGCTCCCAGCAATCAGACTGTTCACAAACCTACCCAGCGGCAAGGATTCTTGCTGAAACCGAAGAAGCACTCGCTCATGGATCTCCAACGCTGGTCCAGTAGGAGAAAGTAAGGTATACTCTGAGGAGTGTGGATTCTGGAGCCAGACATTCTGCCTGCAGACGCCGGGTTTCCCCTTAGCTTTGGAGTGTGTCACATCTTTTAGCCGTTCCCTTATCTCGACAACGAGGTTCATAGCCATGGGCCCTTCTCTGATGGCTCTAGTCATCAACTTGATACATGACACAACCTAGAATCATCTGGCCAGAGTCTCAGTGAGGGATTATTTACATTGAATGGACCGGTAGGCCTATCTGTGGGGTGTTGAGGATTGGTCTGGTGCTGTGTATTCTTTTTTTTTTTTTAAGATTTATTTATATAATGTTCTGCCTGCATGTACAAGAGGGCACCAGATCTCATTATAGATGGTTGTGAGCCACCATGTAGTTGCTGGGAATTGAACTCAGGACCTTTGGAAGAGCAGATAATGCTCTTAACCTCTGAGCCATCTCTCCAGCCTCTGGTGCTGTGTATTCTGATGCTAATTAGTGGCCCTCAAGATGTAGTTGCTGCCTAGATGAGCACATTCTCACAGACACCTGTCCTTGTTTCTCTACCCATTTAAAGTTGATTGGCTAAATAAAGATGCTGAAGCCCGGGACTGGGTAGAAGAGAGGGAGGCAGAGTTTTGGGTGCCAGGGCTTTGGTTTGAGCAGATAGAGGAGCACTAGGAAGATGTAATAGGAGGAGAGGAAACGGGAGCTAGAGGAGTTACCACAAGGCAAGATGGCGGTGAGCTCATGACTGTAAGGACAGACAGATAAGCAAAAGCTGCCCTGGGAGTCGTCAGACTGGCAAGTGATTGGCTTTTATGTGGGTTTTAAAGGTCCTAGGATTAGAGTAGCTCAGAATGTGCCCAGCATAGTGCTTACAGCTTATAATAATAAATCATAGTCTTTCCGTGTCAATCATTGGGGAACTTGCTGGTTAGAGAAAACTGCTGCTATAATATTTTTTTATTGTATTAATTAATATAGAAAGAATACCTTCTTTCTATAGTGAGGAGCTGCCTGAGTTAAGTTATCTGACATGGAAAGACCTAAGCCCACTGTAAGTAGCACCATTCCCTAGACATGGAGTCTTGAGCGCATCAAGCAAGCAAGCGAATCGCATGTTCATTTCCCTGTGCTCTCGACTGTGGATTTGACGGCCGTTTGGAGTTCCTGCCTTGGGTCCTCTACAACCATGAGCTGTAGCATAGAACTGAAAAACGAAGCACATCCCATAAGGTCAGGGTGTTTCATCACAGCAACTCCTGCCCAGAGGATGGTCGTGGGGATGGGATGAACCGTTCCAACGATTCTCAGCACATGTTTTTAGGTTCTACTGCCCAGGAAACCGCTCCTCAAGAGGGGAGACCCAGCCCGAGTCTGCCTGAAGACAAGCCCCGCCCCCTTTTCACCACCCCAAATCTCCATAATCTCATCTGTAAAATGGCTCATTACACCCAAACAGTTTAAACCACTGAGCTGGTGTGGAGAAAACGTGTGAGTATGTAAGGCAGTTAGTCACATCCGTGGGCTCTGCGGCACAAGTCTCCCTCGTTAATTGTGATGTGGACCCAATGAACCATTTCTTTTAGCTTCCTTCCACCAGGTGACCCTCCAACCTGCTCTGTAAAGAACACTCAGTCCATATTGAAGGCATCTGCCAGTGACTGATTGGTTATTGTTTTCGTGTCTTGGGTAGGATTGCTTTTAATATCTGATGTGCTCTCTCCTTCAGAAGGACACCATTCTCACTAAATACTTGCTTTCTCTTCCGTTTCCACAGTGGTTCCTATCTGAGTTAAAAACAACAAGAACACGTCAGTTATCTGCCTCGTGGCTGCCTGATAGGCTGCGGGGTGACTGCACCGAAGAGAGACAACAGTAGCCGTATCCATCGTGGGAACAGAGGCTGTGCCGAGGCCACACATAACCTCCCTTCACTGGTTTCTCAGGATAACCCACCAAACAAGAGCTCCGTATGTCACGCTTACGAATAAGGGAAGCAAGTCTGAGAGGCTGAGGGGCGCGACTGAAGTTTCCCAGCGAGGAAGATGCCCTAACTTTAGAACCCTTTGTGTGGAAGCACACCCTTTGCACCATGGGACTCTTTTAGCTCTCTGAAAGCCGACTATACAAAGGTGGAAATCAAGGGGAATAAAATATAATGCGCATGTGCTCCTCAATGAGGCAACTCTCAGAAAAGCATGGTTTGACCATGAAGTGTTCTGCAAAAGAGCTCATAGATCGGCAGCTTGGCCCCCAACTGCTGGTGCAATTTGGAGAACTTCTACAAGCCTTAGGAGGCAGGGAGGGCCCTGTTTGTCACGAGGGTGTGGCCTCCGGGCCTCCATCTTTTCCTAGGTTCCTTTCTGTCCCCTCTCTGTTTCTGTCTTCCATGAGGTGAGGAACCTGGCTCTGTCAGCACTCCCACCCTAATGGAAGAGGGCCTCTGCAGCAGGGAGAAACATGAAAGCCTTCCTTTCTTAAACTGTCCTACTCAAGTATGTCAGAGTAAATTTTTTTTTTTTAGTAGCATAATCTCAGAAACTGAGAGAACAATTCCAAAGTGGGCATATATGGGGGAAAAATCGAACAGAGCTGGATACATTTATATGGAGCAAGGCATTCTAACAACCCTCCTGGACTTGCTGCACCCTCTGAAGGTTGTGGGAGATTTGCAGACAACGTGTCAACTAAAAGGAGCAAGACTCGGATGTCTGCCTTCTCTAAGTGGGCATTTTATTTTGTCCTGTCACAGTGTCTTGAGGTATGTGTGCATGTGCATGGGGTGGTGATGACATTAGCTACCGTCCCCATTGTAGCCACAAAGTACCTGGTAAAGGCAGTTTAAGAAGAGAAGGGTTTGTTTCAGTTCACATTTCAAGCGTAGAGTCCCTCATGTCGGGTGGCCATGCCAGCAGGAGCCTGAAGCAGCTGGTCACAGTGGGAATGCAGTGAAGGCACAGTGGGAATGTGGTGAGGTCACAGTGTGAACGCCGTGAGGGTGCAATGTGAACATGGTGAGGGCACAGTGGGAATGCGGTGAGGGCACAGTGGGGACACAGTGAGGGCACAGTGTGAACATGGTGAGGGCACAGTGGGAACACGGTGAGGGCACAGTGTGAACGCGGTGAGGTCATAGTAGGAATGCAGTGAGGGTGCAGTGTGAACATGGTGAGGGCACAGTGTGAATGCGGTGAGGGCACAGTGGGAATGGAGTGAGGGCACAGTGGGAATGCGGTGAGGGTGCAGTGTGAACATGGTGAGGGCACAGTGGGGACACGGTGAGGGCACAGTGTGAACGCGGTGAGGTCTTAGTAGGAATGCAGTGAGGGTGCAGTGTGAACATGGTGAGGGCACAGTGGGAATGTGGTGAGGTCACAGTGTGAACGCCGTGAGGGTGCAGTGTGAACATGGTGAGGGCACAGTGGGAACATGGTGAGGGCACAGTGGGAATGCAGTGAGGGCACAGTGGGAACGCGATGTGGTCACAGTAGGAACGCGGTGAGGGCGCAGTGTGAACGCTGTGAGAGCACAGTGGGAACGTGGTGAGAGTGCAGAGAAGGGTGGATGCCAGTGCCCAGATGGTGTCCTCCCTTGTATGCAGCCTAGAGTCCCAGGCCATAGATCGGTGTCCATAGCATTTAAGGTGAGTCTTCCTACCGCAGGTTACCTAATCTAGAAAATCCCTCACAGAGATTCGTCTCCATGGTGATTCTAGCTCTTATCAAATGGACAAAACATATAAACCTTCAGTGGGAGGGGAAAAAGTCTGTCATTTTCCAAGCACATGGACTAGAGAATTGCTCTCCAGATATATCTGAATAAATTAACTTGCTAACTCAACTGTAAGTGCACTGTAATTCTGTGGATCCCGCCCGTCCTCTCCGGCCTGAGGGGTTCAGAGGCATTTGCCTCAGCTTTGGAAGGCGATCCCGTATCATTCCTCGGCTGTTGCCCACAGATGATGTGAATTTATGGAGTGTTGGTCTGAACAAAAACAGCACTACAACATAAAATGCATCATTAATGCTTTAAAACCCAGTATGATTTATATTTATATAAATAGCATAAAAGAAGCCAATTAAACCAAAGTCATTGGAGTGTAAATAACATAAAAACTTATTGTTCTGTGAGCTGCTGAGAATAAACTAATAATGAATGTATTTATCATATGTCTAAGAGCCAAGCAGGTAGGAGTGGGTTAAGCAGATTGCAGGGAAAATATGATCTGCGTGAAACCTTCTAAGGTCGACCCAACATTTTCATCTAATCTGGGTCCATTTAAAATGTGACATTTTCTCTGAATGTTACCTTTTGTCCATTTGAGTAATTAATAATTTAAGTATAGCAAGGATGCCTAGATTCAAACACTTTGTAATCTAACTGGGAGGATATTTAAAATTCATTACAGTACATTAAACTTGCAGGGAACAGTTAGCTCCGTTACAAAATAAATAAATAGCCAATTTGCTTTGATCAGCAGAAATTCTGATAAAATCAGCAAAACACCAATTAAAATGTGAAAAATGTCACCTACTGTAGTTATTCTAATGGAACATGGACTTAAAGGAAGAAACTGATTCAATGTTTATTTTCATAGCAGCTGTGGCTTTCGAGTGTAAATCATTTCCCTTTGCCAGGGTGTCTGCCTTTTCCACAGTCCAGCCTGAGCCTGTGAACAAATGGTAGAATTACAAAGGCAGCTTCCAGGCTGCGTGTGGATTCTCTTCCTTCTGGCTAATCACTGGTGTGTGTGTGTGGGTGTGTGTGTAGACAAGGTCTCACTAGGTAGCCCTGGCTATCTTGGAACTGGCTGTGTAGACCAGGCTGGCCTCAAAGACATAGAGACCCTCTGCCTCTGCCTCCCAAGGCCACACCTGACATGTTGGGTGTATTTTGACACAGGGTCTCATGCAGACTTGTCTAGAACTCAATATGAGGATGACTTTGAGCTCCTGATCCGCCTGCCCCAACCTCCCAAGTTCTGGGATTGCAGGTGAGACTTATCTGGTGCTGGGCCTCAAACCCAGTGTCTTTGTGCATGCCAGGCAAGCGCTCTACCAACTTAGCCACATCTCCAGCAGACATCATCATTTTCTTACCTCAGCAGTCTTCTCCTTTTGAGAAGGGCTGTTCACTGACTAAATGGGCAAGGAGTGGCCAAGCACAGTCCTTCCGTATGACAACTGCCCTCTACCGATGGAATTTTCACTTCATGAGGCTTTGATCTCACTTTTCATCATGTCAGCTAGTTTCGCTTTTACTGCGACAACAGTAGATCCTACCACAACAATTTCAGAATGACGAGTTCAAAACGCTTTAACCCTGGCTTTGAGGACTCAGGAGGAGTCAGCTGGATCTGTAGCAGGTACCTGGTTCTCCTAACTGCAGACCAGCAGAGCCCACTCCCAATTCCCAGTGGTTTGGGAACCAAAGAGAGTAATTACATCGAAAGACAGGGCCATTCAGCACCTCACTGCGTGCTTTGTTTATTAAATTAAGAGGAAAACAAAAATAGAATTGCAAGGTGGGTTTCCTTCCCTCTTCTGCCTTTCTTCAGTGTAGGCACTTTCTCCTTGACAGAAAGCATAGCCTCGTGGAACCTGCCAGTTCTGCCCACTTCAGAGATCAGTAACAGGAAAGAAATATGCAGATTGCATGGCTGTGCCGTAGTCTCCTTTTGAGTCTTCTCAAAATGCTGTGTCATCATCTTTTAAACCTTAAACACACTGGGTCTTAAAAAAAAAAGTGTTTCCAGTGAGATCATCCTCCTGGGCCCAGCGCTACCCTCAGTTCACTGGGGAGACAGCCCAGACCCTCAGCAAATCTACAGTTTCAAAACCTAAACAAACCAAGGTTACATCTGAAACCTGGGCAGCCCACGGTGAACTTTAAATGTCAGTTTTAATGAGTTTGAAAGGACCAATTGCCTGGGACGGGCTGTCACTCTTTCTGTGTGTCCTTGAGCTATTGATTTTGTAGCTCACACTTTGCATTTGTGTTTCTGATGGATTTGGGAGTTTGCTTTTCACAAGGAGACGCAACAGTCCTTTTGACAATGCGGGCTCTGCCTGTCTGCCTAGGCACACATTGCAATGAACGGCACCTTGTTTCTATGACTATATGTGGATCATTCACTCATCCATTCATTTTCTGTAGCCCAGGTTGGCCTGAAGTCTCTCTACACCCAAGGATGATCCTGAACTTCTGGTCCTCCTGCCTCCACCTCCCAAATGCTAGCATTATAAATTTGTGCTACCATTCTGTTTTTTGTTTTTTGTTTTTGTTGTTGTTTTGTTTTCGCATTGCTGAGGATGCAGTCAAGGGCTTCTAGCATGCGTTCTACCAACGGGACTAAGTCCCTGGTCCCTATATTTATTACAAATCTGCAAGAAGAGCACACATCCCTTCCCCCTCCCCCCCAGCTGCTCATCTTTGTCCATGTCCTTGGAAATCAGTACCATATGGTGAAATCTCAAAGACCGCTGTACACACCAACACCGTTGGACACAGGATCCCCGATGAGGCCGCTTGAAACGTCACTTCTCTGCATTTGTGAGGTGAGCAGACACGTACACCTAAGTGGCAGGGTTGTCATACGTTGGATGGCTGTAAACGTGAGTTGTGTAGAACAACGGACAGTCCAGTCTCACTGGGCACACTCCTACCGTGTTTTGTCATGGTGTTACATGGCTAAGGAACAGCAGGAGGCACGACAGTAGTGCTGAGGGTCCTCAACGGGCTTACAGATGGTGTGTGTGTGTGGGGGTGTGTGTGTATATGTGTGTGTGTGTCTGTGTGTATGTCTGTGTGTCTGTGTGTGTATGTGTGTCTGTGTGTGTGTGTATATGTGTGTGTGTGTGTGTGTGTGTGTGTGCGCGTGTGGTGTGGTACTCACAGCTCTGTGTGTGCACAGAGAACAGAGGACAATGTTGGGTGTCCCATTCTATTTTTATGCCCCAGAAACAGAGTCTCTTGTTGAATCTGGAGTTAGGCAGGTGACCGTCAAGCCCCAGTCATCTTTTTCCACCTCAGTGCTGGGGGCCAGGTGGGCAGCCCAGCTTTTTACATGAATAGGGGACTCGAACTCAGGTCTTCATGCTTGGAAAGCAAGCACCCTTATCCAAGGAGGCATCTCCCCAGCTGGGTTAGTCAGCTTCCATCTGAAATTCAAATAGTGCCTTGTGCTCTTCTCTGGAATCCCAGGGCTTAGCGCTGGGTGTTGCCGGACCTGCAGGCTCTTGTCTTTTTCCAGTCTTCTGGAATTCAGACCGTGGGAGGGTTAGAAACGGAACGTCAAGGTGATGGTCTCACCGCTGCCCTTCACTTTGGCGAGAGACAGAAAGTTTGCACTTTGGCTCCGGGTGCCCTTGAGATGTTGTGCCATCAGCGCCACCCGCACCGGCTGATAACTCAGAGGTATGATGCTCTTGTTTATGGCTCCTTCACCTCTGCCGACGTTTTTACTTGACTAATTCACTGTTTCAGACTAGCTGGGGGTGGGGGCGGGGACAGAGCAAGAAATCATTCAAGTTAAACGCTACTTTGAAGTCCGGTTACTTGGCTGGAAAACTGCAGATAAATTGATGGCTGCAAATGGTCTGAAATTTGAATGATTCTTTTTCCACTTCAACTAAATCTATTGAGCACACCCAAATAATTTAAAAGCACTGAAAATAAGCAGTACCCGGGATTAATGAAAGCAATATGCTCAGTCTGTTGCATTTATTATTTTTAAATTATAGGGCTCCCACTTGAAGAAAGGCAACGAGGTTGAAACGAAGCAATTTCGTTGTTAAATATTGTCGTTTAGAACAAAATGCCCGGGACCCTGGGACTGAAATTGTCCAGGCTGATGCTGTTTTCTGTTGATCCTTAGTTTCAAGTGAACAAAAAGAAAAGCAATAGGAATAGGAAACGTGCCAGTGACTCCATGGGGACAATCAATTAGACTTGGGGCAAAGCTGCATGGACCACAGGGCCCAGGAAAACTGAGCAGGCCTGGCCGGTCCATGGCGATCTTTTCAGGGTTCTTTTCATCAGTATGCAAGCTTGGATTTAACTCGGGAGACTGTAGGATCGTGAAAACACCCAGGCACTGGCTTTTCCCTAGGGCTTACACCTTGATTTTTGTTCGGGGAATGCTCCAGTTTCATTCCGTTGCTGTGGCTGATACCTCGGCCAAAAAAGCAATTGAAGGAAGCCAGGGCAGGAACTCAGGCAGGAAAGATGGAAGGATTACTGCTGCCCTGCTCTCATGAGCATCCCAGGACCACCTACTCAGGAACGGGTGTAGCCCACGGTGGGATGCTCCGCCCGCCCCCACCCAGTTACCAATCAAGACACTCCCCACCGCTAGACACGCCCACAGGCCACTCGGATCTGGGCAGCTCCTTAGGTGACTTCAGGCCACTGGTTCACAACCTTCCTGACGCTGTGACCCTCTAATACAGACCCTCATGTTGTGGTGACCTCCAAACCATAAAGTTATTTCGTCGCTACTTCACGATTGTAATTTTGCTACCGTTATGAGTCATAATGTAAACATTTTATGTGCAGGAGATCTGATGTGATAACCCCCTGAAAGGTTGTTTGACCCTCGCGCCCCCCCACAGAGCTTGTGACCCACAGGGTGAGAACCATTGTTCCAGGCTATGCCAAGTTAAAAGTCAAAACTAAAATAGGATGATTTAAAATTGTAAGATAGTTTATATTAGATTTTCACAACATTATGGAAGGAAAATGGGCTTCGGAGCTGTGTGGATTTAGGCAACTTAGTCACCCTGCTGGTGGGGTTTTGTGAGCAAGAGAGACTGGGAGGCATGCAGATTCAGAGCATGCCTGAATGACGCCTGGTTCTTGAGGCGTAGAGAACACAACTGTAACTCTTTTTTTTTTTTTTAGGCAGGATTTCTCTGTGTAGTCCTGGCTGTCCTGGACCTCACAGAAATCCACCTGCTGCTGCCTCCCGAGTGCTAGCATTAAAGGAGTGCACCACCACAGACTGCTCAACTGTACTTATTTTTATTGTATTTTTCTCCTTAACTTTTTTTTTAAAGAAGTGAAAATTAGCAAAGTTAGAGTTGCCAGATAGGAGCAGATTCCTGGTTACAGTTATGGTAATAATAAATAAGTGTTCTTGGTCTGGGGAGATGGCTCATGAGGAATGACACCCACAGTTGACCTCTGGTCTGCACACACATGCTCACACACACACTCACACACATACAAGCCTACACAAATGAACACACATTCTTAAATACACATATACATTTACATATAGACACCAGAAATAGGTGACTTTTGTGACTCATATGTTGCTGATAATGAATAAAGTCTAAGGATGAAGTGCATGGGACATACCTACACTAATAAATAGTCCTTGCAGCTTATTTGGAATTGAGTCTTAGCTGAGCATCAGCCACAAACAAAAGTCTCTTTCCAAGAAGGCTGTTAAAATTTTAATATTCTATTTTTCCTGCTTAAGTGCATTATAATTCTGTGATTTCTTTTTTAAAAAGTATCTTCTTTTAAAATCTGTGTCATCACAATTTTTTTTTCACAGTTTTTAAATTTCAGGAAAAATTCTTCTGCCTCTTGTGTTTTCGGGGCATCTCAATCACGGCAGAGTTCTGTCCATGTGGGGCTACCTCTAGTGAAAAATGTGAGTGTGTGTGTGTGTGTGTGTGTGTGTGTGTGTGTGTGTGTGTGTGAAGCCTGGCACTGGAGAGGCCTGGGACAGTTGTGTGTGTGTATGTGTGTGTGTATGTGTGTGTGTGACTCAGTGTGAAGCCTGGCACTGGAGAGGCCTGGGACAGTTGTGTGTGTGTGTGTGTGTGTGTATGTGTGACTCAGTGTGAAGGCTGGCACTGGAGAGGCCTGGGACAGTTGTGTGTGTGTGTGTGTGTGTGTGTGTGTGTGTGTGTGTGTGTGTGTGTGTGTGAAGCACACTGGAGAGGCCAGGAAGAAGAGGAGCTATTCTGACTCCTCACTCATTGCACAGGAAGCATGTGCTGAGCTCCCAGTGTGTGCAGGATCCTGACAGAGACACCAGGGATAGATCACAAACAACCCACTGCTGGGCACTCCCTGTGAGGGACAGCTGTAACTGTCAGCTGGCCACCACCTGGGAAGAGACTCTTGGCTAAGGCTTATGTAGATCAGGTTGGCTCACAAACTTGTCTGTGTGGGACTGTGTTGACTGCCTTAATTGATGTGGGAAGACTGGGCCTGGAGGTGGGCAGTACCACTTCCTGGTTCGGGGTCCTGGAGGAAGCTGGCTGCGCACTGAGGATGCAGGTGTTCATTCACTCTGCTCTTATATGTGTGTGGGCGTGACTCCCGGGAGCTGTGGCTTCTCCACAATGACGTACAGTAAAATTTGGAATCGAGCTAAAATAAGCCCTTCGGACCCTACGCTGTGTATCATCAGGACGTTTGACCACAGCAGCAGAAATGGAACTAGGGCTTTCCCTAACAGCAACAACTAACAAGGGTACTCTATGTAAGTACGGCGGAAGGGTGGAGAGCGAAGGTGATTCTCAGTGGTGGGGGATTGGAGCTGCTTGCGCTGTCTCACATCTGACCAGAGGCCTCCGTGAAACTGCAAAGCAGGCCACACACACATCTCGGGAAAGAAAGAACCAAAGCAAATCACTATCGCCCAGATGGACTCAGAAACTCGACTGTGGCTTTAACAAGCCAGCCCACAGGGAAAAGTTTGCCCATCCTCATGCGGGCCCCAGGCTCTCATTGCCAGATCCATCCCTAACACTGCTGGCAAGGCTGACTTGTAAGTGTTGAGGCCTCAAAGGGCCATCGGAGCCTCTCCTCTGGGGAGCAAACATCACTGACAGCCGCTGGCCTCACCTAGCACCATGGTCAGGAACAGGTGATGACATCCTGTCCAGGAACAGGTGACGTCCTGCACAGCCCGGCCCGGCTCACTTCCTCCAACTCTGTTGCTCCATAGTCTCTCTCTCTCTCTCTCTCTCTCTCTCTCTCTCTCTCTCTCTCTCTCTCTCTCTCTCTCTCTGTTCTCCATGTTTACTTCCTGCCCTTTCCTATAGTAAATACAAATCCCCTGCCTCTGAGTGGCAGCATAGGAGCCCATAGCTGGCAGAGGTCTGTGTTTCTTGTCACCAGGCAGGTAATACTGCCTGGCATTGAAGAGAAGTGGCGCTTGGTGAAATAATGCAGCTTCGCTGATTTTTCTAATTCTTTCAAAATTTCCTTCACTAGACCTAAAAGCGATTTCAAGAATATAACAGAACTGTTGCTAATTATTTGTTCATAGGACAGCACAATATTAGTGCAGTAGTGGGTGACTGTATCTCACTTTTAGGTAGGTTAACATCTTCTCATCCCCCCGCCCCCGTTATTTCTCCTTCCTTCCTTTTCCTTCCTTCCTTCCTTCCTTCCTTCCTTCCTTCCTTCTGACATAGCCCAGGCTGGCTTTGAACTCACTATGTAGCCAAAGCTGCCCTGATCCTGTTGCCTCACCTCCTGAACATTGGAGCCACAGCTGCACACCACCACATGCAGTTTTATGCAGTGCTCAGAGGAAACCCAGGGCTTCGTGCACGCTGGGCAAGTACTCTACCAACTGAGCCATGGCCCCAAACCATGTCTACATGATTTCCTTTCATAAAAAATATTAATATTTACAGTGATATGAATGCATTGGGATCTATACACCCATTGTTCTAAAAGGTCCTGCATATTTTAAAGTTTTTTTTTCGGTCCAGATCCTGTGTCCTCACTGTGGAGGTGGACACAGCACACCTGAGGGCTTTGTGCCTGCATCCGTCTCTACCAGAAGTAACCGTGATGTTTCCAAGGCCCTGGGGTGTAACAGCTTCTCTATGGCAGTTTCTGGAAGTTTCTGGAAACAAAGGCTCCTGGAACTTGCTGTCCTAGACTTGTGGGTCCCCTCCTGACAGTTTTCAAGAAAGTTCAGGAGCTGTTTTTCAAACCACTAGATGTATAGGAGCCCACAAGTGGCAGAGACTTGTGAAAGCTGGAAGTTCCCCAGAGCCCTTCCATCGGATCCCTCAGTTTTGGTCACTAGCTAAGAGCTGTGGCTCGGATGTCACCTAAAGGCCTGTATGCTAACAGTAGGTTGCCAGGACAATGGTACTGCAAGTAGTGGGAAGGGGCTGAGGTTTGGTATGCCTCTTCAGATCATTGAGAGCTTTCCTTTAAAGGCGGCTGGAGGTAGCCCGGTGGTGGCGGCAGCGGTGGCGGCACACGCCTTTAATCCCAGCACTCAGGAGGCAGAGGCAGGTGGATCGCTGTGAGTTCGAGGCCAGCCTGGCCAAGGCTACAAAGAGAGATGCTGTCTTGAAAAACAAAAGCAAAAAAAGGTGGGGAGGGGGGCACTGGAGGAGCCTGATCCTCCCGTTTTTGCTTCCTGACCGTGGGCCCCATCACCAGCTGCCTCCACACTATTATGCCTCACCCCAGATCTCAAAATAGCACTAGTCAATCATGGGCTAGAACCTTTGGAAAATCCGGAAGCCAAAAGAAATTCTCTCTATATATAAGCTGATTACCTTGGGTAATTTGTTATAGGAACAGAAGGCTAATCAACGCATGTCACTCTTCAGGCAGGAGGAGTATAACTCCAAGTGTAGGCGTCTTAATTAGCATCCACAACGAAGCTTGAAAGTCTAATCTGGCAGGCTGGAGACTCACCTTAACAAAAACACCTTTATACCCTGCAACTACTCCACGGAAACCACTGCATTAAAGAAGCAACGATTTCTCATTGCTGTTAGCTACCTTAAATTTTTTTGATTAGGAAAAGTCCTACCAAATGCTACACAGTGGCATTGAAAAGGAACTCAAACATCTCAGAAGTGGTTTCTGTCTTAGCGCAAAAGCGACAACAACAATGATAAGAAAATAAGAAAACATCAGCAAAACATCATCCCCGTCCTCCCCCAAACAAGAACAACAAAAACAAAAACAAACAAACAAACAAAAACTAACTCAGAATTTAAAAAAGCTAATTTCCTAAAAGCAAACACCACGAAATAAAAATGTGTTTATCAGCAGAGAAAGCTCCAGCCTTTTCCCCGTGCTGCTCGGCTTCTCCTCGTTTCTTAATGGTCCTACATTCATAAAAGGCCAAAGGACTCTGACCTTGCCAAGCTAACTGAGCAAGAAAAGGCGATCATGTGTATAAGGTTGTCACCCACCCCACAAATTATGATAAAATATACCTCAGCACTGGAGAAAAGAGTTGCATTTCTCGGGTGACATCTACAGTGGTACGTTTAAGGATTTGAATAGAACAGCAATTTATTTCACACTAACGTGGTTTATGGCCAGCATGGTGTCTGCAGAGACTGAAGGGTGACGTTTTTATGAACTCGGGCTCCTGGATGCATTGTCTCTGTGGCTCAGAAATGATCTCTCCATCTTTTAAAAATTTCCCCTCCTCAGCCCCTCCCTTTGCTCCCCCCTTTTTTTTAAGTAAAAGGAAAATGGGTTGGGGGACAAAATGAATCCATGTCAGACAAAGGGCACCCGAACAAGCTCTCCAGCCCCGTGTAGTTTCAGAATGAATGATTATCTGGCTAATTAGTGAAATAAATAATAATAATTGCCTGTCCCTCCTCATTAGAGCCCTTAATAGCAAATGGAACCCCAGTGCAGAGCTCCAGAGGGCCGGTTTAAAACACAGGACTCAGTTCTGAGTTGAGGAAAAGAGACACAACTCTACAAAGCAGGTACCCAGGTGGAAGAGTGGGGTGCAATTGTAGGTAAAGAGGGGGTGCAATTGCAGGTACCCAGGTGGGAGAGGGGCGGGGCAATTGCAGGTACCCAGGTGAGAGAGGGGTGGGGCAATTGCAGGTACCCCCGTGGGAAAGGGGGTGCAATTGCAGGTACCCAGGTGGGAGAGGGGCGGGGCAATTGCAGGTACCCAGGTGGGAGAGGGGGTGCAATTGCAGGTACCCCCACGGGAGGGGGCGGGACAAGAAACACTGGAGACTCCAGATCTGCTTAGGCTAGAAAAGGAATGTTGGAGTCTTCACTCTCCACTTAAGATTTTCACTATGTTCTGAACATCCACGAAGTGACAGACAAGATCTTTGGAATCGGACCACGGGGCCAGAACATGGACAGATTCTCAGTACTCTGAGATGTATGGCACAGTTGTGCATGTTCTTAAAGTCTGGTTCAGTTCACTGCAGCCCTTCCTTCCCTTGAGCTTCTGGGGGTGCCCACGGACTCTAATGCTCTGGATGTGAGTCCCAAGTCCATGTTCACAACTGGGTCCTCAAAGATTCCCCCAAGCACCTGCCACCGAAGACCTTCTGCTATGGTTAAGGACATGTTAGACTGGGCAACTCCATGTTTCAAGCGTGCCTTATCCCCATGGAAAAGATACAGAAAAACCAAACCAAACCAAATAACCAAACAAACAAAACCCATCACCACCACCACCACCTCCCCCACACATATACCCATAATCAAAATTAAAAACTTTAAAAAATACCAGGACAGCCAGGGATACACAAAGAAACCCTTTCTCAGAAAAGCAAAACAAAATGAAAAACTTTAAAATAGTTACCCAGCCCCTGTTAAACTAAATGTATTATTTAGTCACTAAAGACCAGTTTCAGCTCACAGACAGGATCTACTTGGGGGAAAAATGTGTATGTACCCCAGACACTTATTCTCAGAACAAAGTTTTTTGAAGTTGCAGGCGTTTCAATTGAGGATGCTGAGTGCACAGAGAGATGCCATCTGACCACAGAGAGGGAAGCAGCAAGGATGGAGGTGACCCTAGGAGAAGGAGTCTGGACGGGGTGAGAGGCTAGCCTGCACCCTGCATCCTCTGGAAAGGAAATGGATGGTGTTGGTAGACCCGGTGGCATCCCCTCTCTCCTTCCATCTGAGTCACCAATGAAGATTTATGGGAGGCCCGTCCACCCCCGGTCCCACGTGGGCCTCAGCGTGTCTTCATTTTCTCTTGTCATGCACATGAGAAAGATGGCAAAGGAGAGAGATTTTTCTACCTTGGTTTTGCCTTGACGTGGCCCCTTGGGAGGGAAAGCAAGACAGCTCGCTCAGAAGACCGGATGGCGGCCTAAAGCTTGGGTGTAGGTGAAGGTGGAAGTTGCAAAAGTTGGTTGTTGAGCTTTTCCATTTATTTGTTTGTTTGTTTGTTTTGTACTTCTAGAGGCTGTGAAATCCACGATCCAGGTGCTAGAAGGATCTGCTGTCTGGTGAGGCCTGCTCTCTGCTCTGTGGATGTGCCTTGTCTCTTGCTGCCGGTGCTCTCACATTGTGAAAAAACAGATTTTTTTTTTCCAACTTCAACTGTGTACATGTGCGCACGCATACGTGTGTGCACGTACGCACACATGTGTGTGCCACAGCTTATGGAACAACCCTCAGGAGTCCCAGGAGTTGGTTCTCCTTCTTTGAAACAGTCTCTCTTGTTTCTTGCCACCACAGGGCATACTCAAAGCAAGCAGGGGACTCTCCTGTCTCCACTCCCATCTTTGCTACCGGAGTGATGAAATTACAGACGCACGCCCCTGCACCTGGCTTTTTGTGGGGGTTGGAGGCTTGGGACTCGCTCAGTCCATCAGCCTTATGTGACAAAAGCTCTTGTCCACTGAGCCATCTCCTCAGCCCTGCGGTAAGGTTTACTCTATGGACTCTGCCTCTGAGATCCACTTTACTCTGAGTGGAACCACGCCTGTTGCTGACTTGACCTTTGACTCTGGCCAAACCTCCAACTTCTCATCTGCCCTGACTTTGGCTTGGCGTCCCTCCTACCTGCAACAATTTGTCTTTGGAGGCTTGCCCCATCTCTGGGCCAGAATAGCCACGGATCAAGTTTACGTTTTCTGCAGCTTGAGCACAGAGTGTATCTGTTTTAAAGCACTGTCTCTCTTCTACCCTCCCCCCCCCAACCCGGCCACCAATGTAAGAGTTTTAGCCATGGTGATTTTATGAACCAAAACACCGAGTTCAGGTAAAGACCTTTTTTCCTGACTTCAAGGGAGTGATCAGGATCTGCTCCATCCTGAGGCCACGTAAACTGCAGATTCAGTAACATTCATTTGGGGAGAAGCGAAAATACTATAATCGAGTATATTAAGCACCATTTTACAAACACTAACGATACCCAGTGATGGGGGCTGCAGCTCCGTTGGCGAATGGCTGTGTAGCATGCTCTCAGCTCTGAGCTGGATCTCCACACCGGATAAGCCAGGCACGGAAATGCATGTCCGCATTCCCAGTACCCAGGATCAGAGGGTAATTCTGAGCTACACAGTGACTAGGAGGCTCAGCCTGGGGCACAGTATACCACATCTATCATTAATTAACTGCTTAATTCACTTAAGACATTGAAATTGGGGCTGGGGAAAGGTTCAGTCGTTAAGAGACCGGCTGCCCTTCCAGAGGACCCACATGATGGCTCACGGTTCCCTGTAACTCCAGGTCCAGGGCATCTCCTGGCCTCCGCAGGCCCCAGGCACACAGATGGCAAACAGACAAATACATCAGGTAGACAAATAACCCATACACTTAAAATAAAATAAAAACAAAAATGTCTTTTAAAAGATTTTAAAATAAATCTTTTTAAAAAAAGATTTTTTTTAAGGGAATGGAGAGATGGCTCAGTGGGTAGGGGCCTGGAGAGATGGCTCAAAGGTTAAGAGCACTGACTGTTTTTCCAGCGGTCATGAGTTCAATTCCCAGCAAGCATGTGATGACTCACAACCATCTCTAATGTGCTCTGATGCCCTCTTCTGGTGTGCAGATATATATGCAGGCAGAGCAGTATATACATAATAAATAAATAAATCTTTCTTTAAAAAAGATTTTTTTAAGGGCATGGAGTGATGACTCAGGGGGTAAAGAGTACTGGCTGCTCTTGCAGAGGACCTGGGTTCAATCCCAGCACCCACATGGCAGCTCCAGCTCCAGGAGGCCTGACACCCTCACAAAGACATACATGCAGGTAAAACACCAATGCACATAAAATAAAAATAAATAAAAAGGATTGTTTAAAAAAATTGAATTATTTTACCTTGTTGTATAAGGCAAGGTCTGCTATGCAGCCTAGATTGGCTTCAAACTTGTGATCCTCCTGCCTCATGCAGGCCTATGCTACCATGTCTAGCTGGAAATGTTTGTCTTAAAGCACATTTTTAAATTAAGAAAATAGGATAGTGTTCCTCGCTTATCTTTCCTATTGTGAACTAAGCTTCCCACCCGTCCCTTTGGTGTGGCCTGCCCAGGATGTTATAATACATACCTGTGTGACCTTAAAAGATGGACAACTTCAAATATTACATACTAAACACAGACATGATTTGGGACATGGATTGGCCTCAGTCACTGTGACGCTTGACACCAGCACACACTCCCCTTGGCCACGAGATGTCTGTCTGGAGTGCCCTTTCCTGCCCTCGGCCCCCCGAGATGTCTGTCTGGAGTATCCTTTCCTGCCCTCAGCCCTCTGAGATGTCTGTCTGGAGTGCCCTTTCCTGCCCTCGGCCCCCCGAGATGTCTGTCTGGAGTGCCCTTGCCTGCCCTCGGCCCCCCGAGATGTCTGTCTGGAGTATCCTTTCCTGCCCTCGGCCCTCTGAGATGTCTGTCTGGAGTGCCCTTTCCTGCCCTCGGCCCCCCGAGATGTTTGTCTGGAGTATCCTTTCCTGCCCTCAGCCCTCCGAGATGTCTGTCTGGAGTGCCCTTTCCTGCCCTCGGCCCCCCAAGATGTCTGTCTGGAGTGCCCTTTCCTGCCCTCGGCCCCCCGAGATGTCTGTGTGGAGTGCCCTTTCCTGCCCTCGGCCCCCCGAGATGTCTGTCTGGAGTGCCCTTCCTGCCCTCGGCCCCCAAGATGTCTGTCCTGGAGTGCCCTTTCCTGCCCTCGGCCCCCCAAGATGTCTGTCTGGAGTGCCCTTTCCTGCCCTCGGCCCCCCGAGATGTCTGCGTGGAGTGCCCTTTCCTGCCCTCGGCCCCCCGAGATGTCTGTCTGGAGTGCCCTTTCCTGCCCTCGGCCCCCCGAGATGTCTGTCTGGAGTGCCCTTTCCTGCCCTCGGCCCCCCGAGATGTCTGTCTGGAGTGCCCTTTCCTGCCCTCGGCCCCCCGAGATGTCTGTCTGGAGTGCCTTTTCCTGCCCTCGGCCCCCCGAGATGTCTGTCTGGAGTGCCCTTTCCTGCCCTCGGCCCCCGAGATGTCTGTCTGGAGTACCCTTTCCTGCCCTCAGCCCCCCCAGACGTAAATCCCACTACTGACCATGGTTACACTAGAAGCATGAGCTTCAGGCACGAGGCTGGAGGTTGACGACAGGAACTGGATCTAACCAAAGGACAGCCTCGCTCGGTGTATGGACCCTCCCCGTACGGGGTCAGTTTCTAAGAGAAAATAACAAAATATGAATACAGTGCCTAATTAAATATTTCAGGGAATCTAATTAGAAGCCTCCACTGTTTGGCCTGATTACCATGTGGCTGCACGTACAAATGCTCAGAAATCTGAAGGCAATAAGTTCTCGGGCTCTCACTACAGTTATTTTCTTCTCCCTGTGTGGACTTGCCCAGGAAATGAGACCTAATGAGTCTCGGTCCTGCCTGGGAATCACAGGAGAGCTCATTAGCCTTTTGTCAGGTTCCTACCTACTGTCTGCCCACAAATCCGACTAGGATTTTCTTTGAGTTAAATATGTTATCAAAAGGAAGAACCCTGAAGAGCATCGTGTGTGGATCCTGTGGACCAAGGGCTGTATAAACATGTTTATATACATTAGGAAGCATCTGAGGCAGAAGATGAGCGGACAATGGGACAGCCTTCCCCATCGACGGCGTGGTGTCATAGACCACACAACTCATCATACAGAAATGGGTTTGAGGTTTCCATATTCACAAGTCCTTCCAAATTCTCCCAGATGCCCAGACTAAGGGGAGAGGTGAAGGACAGCAGGAAAGAGAGTCATGGTCTTAGGAGCCGCCAGATTGGGGAATTCCCAAACACGCATCCGTGGGCTCCACCGAGGCCTCCACCTCACAGCCATCACCACTGGTTCACTCTTGACATCCTGGGAAGGGAAGACACCACACCCTCAGACAGAAGCCCCAACTGAACCCCTAATCCTTTCATGGCCCATCTTAGAAGTCAGATGGGCTCACCTGGCGATGACATCACCCATAGAAGAAGAATGACATTTGTTTGTTTGTTTGTTGTTTTGTTGTTTTTAAAGACGGTTTCTCGGCTTAGCTCTGGCTGTCCTGGACTCACTCTGTAGACCAGGCTGGCCTTGAGCTCACAGAGATCTGCCTGCCTCTGCCTCCCGAGTGCTGGGATTAAAGGCGTGCGCCACCACCGCCACCTGGCTTTCTGGGCTTTCTTAACGTCCACCATTTCTTCCCTAGGAATCTGGAGAATCAGTGCCACTCTAATATGGCTGAGTTATAGCCAGTGACCAACGCCAGGCCCTGAGCAATGCTTTCTGAGCTGAACTGAAGCTGAGGCCTGCTTGGACTGCACTAAAATCCAAGAGAATCTTAATTTAAACGAACACACACACACACACACACACACACACACACACACACACACACACCACGGGTACAATTTCAGAGAGTTCTCAAATGCTCTGATCTTAGTTTAGACTTTCTTTGTAGTCCCTGAACCTAAAAACCAATGTGCATCTGTAGACTGTGGTGCCAAGAGCAGACTGCTCCCCGAGGCCTCACGTAGCTGCTGTGCTTTCATCTCATCCCATGCCTTAGACCAAGGGTCCATCTGTTGTTATTCCTGATGACAAAGGCAGGGGACACACTGTCCCAATAGTGAAGGGCAGCGGTTGGGCTAGAACTCTAAACAGCGTGGCTCTGGAATCTGTCCTCTGACCTGGGACATTATTCTGACTACTGAATATGACAAATCATAAGTTCCCAGAGAAAATGGTCAGGCCCGTGTAAAGACTCTACACGACTGACATGAGTATGGCTATTGTGGTTCTGGAGAATTGGAATGTGGCCCGTGTGAAGCTGGCGTGCCTGCAGCCATTCAGTGTCCACCTCTGAGTATGACCCGCCATCCAATCTCATACCCATTTGGCAATGTCCTTTTTGGGCCTCTCAGCTTCTACCAACACCATGGCTGAGGATGCCAACACCTAGCATCTGAGGGCCACAGCGGAGACGTCCTACTAGGCTGAGTGATCCATCCTACCTTCCTGATGTTTCCACCGATATAGTTTTACAGTACCTTGAGGGCCAGTGAGACAGCTTAGTGAGTGAAGGTGCCAGCCACCCAGCCTTATGGCCTGGGTTCAGTCCTCAGTACCTACTTGTATCCCAATTAACTAACTAACTAAAACTAGCAAAATATAATAAATTTACAAACCTTTGGTCCATGGTTTTCTCCTTCCATGACTATACACATTTCATGAAACCATTACCACATTGGAACACAGTACTTGGGGTAGCCTAAATCTGTGCTCTCTCACTATGGCCACTCCTGTTTGGCTCCAGAATTAACTATGTCTTCTTCCCTTTGAGGTGAGAGCGGCCTTTTTTGTTCAACAGTGTTTTCGCTTTAAAGCACATTCAGTCCTAGCTTTTTGTTTAATCCTGTAACTAGCTCCCAGGACTAAGACAAGGGGTCCTAGTTCTGCTTTGGCGGGTGTCAAGGGCATCTCCAACACGGAACAAGAGACTTAACTTTCTGAGCTGTTCAGACAATGAAATCGCAGTTGGCAGAATTAAAAATTAAAAGCCACAGTTCTGACTCCAGCCGCCTTCTTCCATTAGCCATGGTTTGGAACTCCCCTGGAGCGGCTCTGATCCTTTCTCTGCAACAGCCCACTGCCTTGAGGGCGGAGTCAGCGTGGAGGTGTTTAGAAGCCACTTCCTGCAGACACCTGGACTCCCGTGGTTCCTTGGCAGAGCAGAGTTTTGCTTCTACAAACGATAAAAGCCTTGGAGGGAGGGGGCGAGCAGGAAAGATGGGGTGGGAAGGAGAGGTGAGCATCCACCTGCAAAGCATAAAAGCATGCATGCGTGCCAGACCTTGGATGCAACACTATTCTTCCACAGCACTCTAAGTCTGACTAACGATAAAATACCGTGAAAAGTCTGAACCTTTCTTTCTCTGAATTCTGCCTCCTTCTCCAGTGACTGACTAGGCTGTTACTAATTCAGAGTGAGCGTGTCCTCCTCTTTGCAGTCCCCGTCACCTGTCCTTCACAGTCACTCATGGGTACTGGTCCTGGCTAACTGTCCCAGAGAAAGGAGGCAGCCCAGACCACATCTAAAACACGGCACCAAAATGCTGGGGAAACCACACAAACTTTTCTGAGATGCAGCTGACCTTGTAAGAAATAACAAAAAAGCCAGGCGTGGTGGCGCACTCCTTTAATCCCAGCATTCGGGAAGCAGAGGCAGGCGGATCGCTGTGAGTTCAAGGCCAGCCTGGTCTACAAAGAGAGTCCAGGATGGCCAAGGCTAACATAGAGAGACTCTGCCTCAAATCCCCAACCCCCAAAACAAACAAACAAACAAAACAAAAGAAATAACAGAGAAAGGTGTTTCTTCTGCCACAAGTGCTAGAAGTGCAGAGGTGCACACTGCCGGGGCCTCCATCTTGTCTGATGAACAAGGTAGGCAGATAAATAGAGATTCTAACGGCACAAACCTGTGCACTAACACACAGTTATCAAGAGGAAGGTGGAGCAGGACCTGCAATGGGAAGCTAGAACAAACCAGAAGTCAAGATCCTAGAAGATGCACGGAAGGGAGGTAATGGTGGTTTGCGTGAGGATGGTGCCAAGACTAGGGGGTGTGGCCTTGTTGAAGAAAGTGTGTCACTGCCGGTGGGCTTTGAGGTGTCAAGAGCCTAAGCCCAGCCCAGCGGCTTTCTCTTCTCACTGCCTGTAGACCCATGTCCAGAACTCCTTCTGGCTACTTCCCCAGCATCATGTCGATGTCTGAAATCACGCGAACAGTTCCTGACTAAATGCTTTCTCCTAACAGTTGCTTTGGTCATGGTCTCTCTCTTCATAGCAATAGAGCATTGCCTGAGGCAGGAGGACATGAGTCACTTCAGCTTTCTCCAACTCCACTTGGCAAAAAAAATATGCTCCAGGAAACAAAATCCCAAGCTTGCTTGGGTAGAATATCTCCAATGCCTCCAATAAGGTGCCCAGCATACGCCTCCAATAAGGTGCCCAGCATAAGAAAATACAGAACTACTCCGGAGATATTCTCACAAGCTTAAGAACATGAAACCCTGAAAATGTGGGAAATCTTACTGAAAGAAAGCTTATAATTAAATATAAAAGGAGGTCCATGCATGAGGAGATGAGCCCAATAGTAGACTCCGGGCTGGAGACGTAACTCAAGGACAGAGCTCTCAGGCTGTAGGTTCACTGCCCAGGAAGGAGAGACAGGAAGAGAAAGGGGAAGGGGAGAGAGAGAGGGAGGGAGGGAGAGAGGGAGGAAGGAAGGAAGGAGAGAAACGGAGAAAGAAGAGGGAGTGAAGAGAGAAGGAGCAGATAGAATAAAGAGGCTGCAGGGCTGGAAAGATAGCTCAGTGGTTAAAGCTACTGGCTGCTCTACCAGAAGACCTGAGTTCAGTTCCCAGCACCAACATAGCAGCTTGCAACTGTCTGTAATTCCCAATTCCAGGGGATCTGGCACCTTCACACAGACCTACATGCAGGCAAAACAGCAATACGAATAAAAATAAATGTCTTAAAAAAATAATAAAGGCTAAGAAATGAAGACAGTAGGGAGATCTGAAGCTGACATTAAAAGTGAGCGTGTGTAAACTACTTCAAGATGCAGGCTGGAGCGCAGCGCAGCAATGCAACACAGAGTGCCTGCCACCCCTGCTGCTCTTGCAAAGGACCAGAGTTTAGTCCCCAGCTCCAGGCTCACAGCCTGACACCCCTTCTGGCCGCTGTGGGCAGTGCATACACATACATACACTTAAATAGATTAAAAACAAATATATATATATATATATATGTGTGTGTGTGTGTGTGTGTGTGTGTGTGTGTGTGTGTATAAAGACAAATTATAAGGAATGATGCAA
This sequence comes from Acomys russatus, assembly GCF_903995435.1. Lineage (NCBI taxonomy): Eukaryota > Metazoa > Chordata > Mammalia > Rodentia > Muridae > Acomys > Acomys russatus. The sequence goes on along the minus strand of NC_067150.1, from coordinate 60,829,409 downwards.
GAAATGAGACCCCACAAAATAAAAAATAATAACTAGACTTTAAGAAAGAGTGACCTGCTGCTCAAAATTGAGACAAACATAACCCAAATGGAAAGCCAAACAAACGATGTTCCATTTCCAAGTTGCTGTAATAAAATATCCCAAGCAACGTACCCTAGACCAACAGAAATGTATGTCCCATTGAGCTACTACTGATCTGAGACTGAGGTAGTGACAGGGTGACATTGCCCGTGAGTCACCCCAGAGGCATCCTTCTTTGTCTCTCGTGGCACTCTTTGGCTTGTGGCGTTGGGTCTCCAGCCTTTGCACACTGTTCTACACACTTCCCTGGTCCCTGGCCTGCCCTCTGGGTATGTGCCTGTGCCCAAACTTCCTCCGATGATAAGGAGAGCAGTCAGAGTTGGTGACGGCCCAGGCCAACAACCTCATTTTAATTTGGTTACCATTTCCAAATGAGGCCACATTCTGAGGGGCTGAGGGTGACATGAGTTCTCCAAGGTATCTTTTTCCCCTTTGGAAGACACAACTTGACCCATAGCACATGCTATAAAAAAAATTAAAAGGTGGCAGTTTGAACGAACTTTTATTCGGTCACAAAAAGAACGGCACCTTCTCATTTGTGACAACATGGATGAACCTAGAGAACTTTATGTTCGGTGTGCATTTGTGTGCCTGTCTGTCTGCGTGTGTGCCACATGTGTGCCAGGTGTGTGACATGTGTGTGCACTTGCCTGTGGAGGCCAGAAAAGGGCAGCTGGCCCTCTAGAGTGGGCCTTCCAGATAGCTCAGAGCTCACACCTGAACTCGCAGCGCACCCATATTCCTCTTAACCCCCGAGCCAGCTCCCCGGCTCTGAAAGCATTAAATTATGACTTTGAGACTCAATATTAAGATTCAGTGATCACTAAGAGATGAGTGATAGAATGTGTAACTTTAACGTAAGTGGGGAGGGAGTAAAGGACTAAACAAACGGTTCTTTGAAATGAAGCCCAAAATGGGATGGTGGTGGGGTCGTGAGAAATGATAAAACCAGCATGATGGCTCACACTCATAATCCCAACACTGGGGAGGCAGAAGCAGGCAAAAATCTGTGAGTTTGCGGCCAACCTGGCTACATAAGGACTTCCATGAGAGCCAGAGATACATAGAGAAACTGTCTCAACAACAACAAAAAAAAGAAGAAGAAGAAGAAGAGAAGTGAAAAAAGAGAGATAGGATGAGCATATACTGAAACAAACAAGATGGTTAAAAGGAAAAGAAAGCACAGTTTAAGTCCTGGAATTTAACTGAACTAAAGTGGTCAATTAAAGGCAAATATTCTGAAGGTTTAAATAATTTAGCTTAGTTACACTCATCAGAAGACTCAAATATGAAGTACAAATACCACAGAAAATTAAAATGAAAGGATGGAAAAAAAAAAAAGATTTACTGCCCAATAGTAGCTCAAAGAATGCTTAAAAGTGCTAAGACTAAGCTGGCCACTGGCAGGGTGGCGCTTGCCTTTAATCCCAGCACCCAGGAGCCAGAGGCTGGCTGATCTCTGTGAGTTCAAGACCAGCCTGGTCTAAATAGCAGTTTCAGGCCAGCCAGAGGCAGCATAGTGAAACCCTGTCTCAAAAAACTTAATTTTATTTAAAAATTATTAGGGCCGAAGGGGAGGAAAGCTCTTTGGGGGAGTTAAGAAGGGTCACAAGTTTATAACCAAGAGAAGTGGTTCCTGGGAAACGACACCGTGATCAAAGATCGGATGACCCAAAGCGCATCTCCTCACGCCGCACGAAGCAGAACACTTAAGCAAATCGTGTGAGAAATTAATAAACTCTTCCCGGCGCAGGAGGGCTAAGCACTCCTGTGTTAGATAGGTAAGCTTAGCCAAGGCGCATACTTCACCTCTCCGAGCAGAGGCTAAGACCACAGCTGTCTGCCAAACTGAACATTAGATAAGATGTATGTCCCCTCCCCAGCAAAATACCGGAACGTAACCGATACCCAGCTAAACGGATAGGAAGCTAAGTGCTCTGGGCAAGTACACAGCCTAGAAAGCATGTGCTAATAATTTATTACTGATAGTGGAGATTTCCCTTTTAACAAGCACAACTATTACAAATGGAATAATTAATGAAGACGTAAAATAATGGATTGAGAAAAACAAAAAGAAAACTATGTCACTGTCCTTCCTCTGCAGTATTTATGAGAGGCCAGGTTCACTTCTTAAATTATTAACTTACTGTGTAAGATAACTGGAAGATTACTTATAGTCATCCTAAATGAAAGGAGAAGTGTACCTAAAAAGATTAAGAATCGTAAACAGAATTTGCTTGGACTCGACTCCCTCCAAGACGATAGCGGCGATGCTGCCCCCTAGTGGCAGACCCCAGCAACCTACTATAACCCGCGGGAAGAGTTTTCTGAACCGAGGGTCATTTTCCTAACAAAACTATTAAATATAGGCCACAGAGTGGATGACTGTGGTAAGTGTTCGGTCAGTGTCTGCCATTAGTGTCACTTCCACCATTACCGTTTGTATTATGTTCTAGCCTACTGCTAAACGTCTCTGTGGCCACTTCCAGGTCGAAGGTCGGACAGCACAGAGCAATGCATATCTAAGGAACAATCTTTAGCCACTCTTCTCAGGAGACAGTAGGACCTTTAGCCCATGTCTTTCTGGCCTTGCTAGCACACTGAACACTTTGGAGATCAATAGTGGTGCCCTGGAGAGCAGCCATGCATACCCACCCCAGAACTCAATGGAACAGTCACATGACTGCCTACCATTGAATGAAGGAAGGCAGGTCTCAGGTACAACACAGGGTGTGTGTGTGTGTGTGAGAGAGAGAGAGAGAGAGAGAGAGAGAGAGAGAGAGAGAGAGAGAGAGAGAGAGAGAGAGAGAGAGAGAGAGAGAGAGACGGACAGGCAGACAGACAGACAGGCAGAGAGGCAGACAGACAAAAGTATATACTTCACATTAAAAACAGGCTCAAGCCTGATTTCCCCACCAGGACTTCTCTCAGACTGAGTGCTATCATCTACAGGGGGCAGGAAGCAATTTTATTATTTCTAGTTTTAAGACGTTTACATCTCCAACTGAACTTGCTGAGAAGGCTTGGTGTACACTGTCTGGGCTCGGATCTCAGCTTGAGGTACCAGGGCAGACGGCTGTCACTCAGGCTCTTTGCAGAATGGCAGCTTCGGGGCCTTGGCTATGGAAAAAATACCATGTTGTGCAGGTGGGGGCCGTTTCCACTCAGCTGTTGTGACACTGCTGTGCTGCTTTTGGACCAACCAGGAGTGCTTAACTACATAGACTGCATCTCCTCCTCGTGGGTGAGTCATGACTAAGCTAAGGAGCTGGAGTTGGCGGGAGATGGTAAGGGAACTGTGGGAGAGGCCTCCTGAAGATGACCTGCTGGTCTGGAACCCACAGGCTTTAAAACTTCTTGTTGTCAGTGGTGAATTTTTGGACTCTTCACAAAAGGAAAGTTGTGCATTGTTATGCAAGGTTCAGCACAAATGGAAGCAGCCAGCCACCTACCAACTTGACTGTTTTAATATGTTGTCCATACTTAAAAGCAACGTGAGCTAGGGGCTACGGCCCTCAGAGCAGCTGCGGTAGAAGGAATGTAGACCATTAAGTGTTGGCAAGGGTGCGGAGCTTCTCAACTCACAACTGCTTGTGGAGCCACCTGAAAGTTTCTCAAACACCTACCCTTGGCCTGGTAAGCTCACTCTTGGGCACTAATTTTAGATAAATAAAAGTATCCCCACAAAGCCAGGAAGGGCGAAGGCTTTCAACCTTTCATGCAGGACAGTTTACCAGCCGGTTATTTTATAGTGTGTACATTTGGTATCCCTTTCTAAAGAGTTATCTTATTCCGAAGTATATAAGTGTGTGTGTGTGTCTGTGCACCTGAGTGCAAACCCAAAGAGGCCAGAAGGGGTGTCAGATCTCCTAGAACTGGGATTACTGGGGGTTGTATGCTGCTGTGTGGCTGCTGGGAACCGAACTTGGATCCTTTCCAAGGGCAGTAAGCCTCTGAACCACTGAGCATCTTTCCAGCCCAGGAAATATTACTTAGGCCTAGGGTTAGGAAAACTTTATTTTCTTCTAGCAGTTTTAGGATGTTAGCTTTCATCATGATCTATTTAGAATTAACAAAAACAAAAACAACAACAAAAACCACTGGCCCATGAATGTTTGTAACAGCTTCATTCATAATGGCTCCGAGCTACAAACAACCCAAACAAGAACAATAAATGAGGCAGGAAGGAAGAACCCCAATAACCGAGTCAGGGAGAAAGACCCCAATAACCGAGACAGGGAGGAAGAACCCCGTAGCAGAATGAGCAGCTGAAACAAACAACACCTTGAGTGAATCTCAGAAACGCAACATTGACTAAAAAGAGCAGACGTGCTGTGTGTGGAGTGCTGGGCCGTAGAAGGGCCTTTGGTATCAGCCCCTCTCAGCTTCAGGGAAGCACTCAGAAGAGAGGCTAAAAGGATGCGGAAGCCAGAGGTTGGGGCGAGTGCTGTGATGTGCGATGTGCGTGGCACGCATGAGTTTACCGCAGTTAAGGTTACCTGCACTGGAACTGCGTGAGGTTAAGCCAGAAAAGGCAGTCAACATTCCAGCAGGAGGCGTTAATTGAATTCAGTGAGCTACTAAAGAAAGAAAGAAAGAAAGAAAGAAAGAAAGAAAGAAAGAAAGAAAGAAAGAAAGAAAGAAAGAAAGAAAGAAAGAAAAAGTTAGGGCAGTGGGGAAATTAAAAAAAAAGGGGGGGGGGGGGGTGCGTGGGAAGATGTCCAGTGTGAGAGTGAGGGAGGAGCCGGGGTTCCATATGATGAAGATACATTGTTGCGTGTATGAAATTGTCAAAGAATAGGTAAAAGATGTTTGTTTCCATTTATCTAAAGTTTAAGAAGCAGATCCAATGACAGACACAAGAAAAGTGGCCACCAGGGCTGAGAACCGGGCCTGTGCCCTGGATGAGCCCAGACAACAGTTTGGAGGTGAAAATCTTGTACAGTTTGCTCCAAGTGGTGACTACACAGAATGTCACTTGACAACTCTATACACTTAATAACTGCACATTTCTTGGCGTGTAAAGCATGCCTCAATTAAAAAAAAAAAAAAAGACCTGCTAATTCCTGTAGGTGCTGCTTTTTAAACTTGTTTATTTGGGTTTCCTTAAACCTCTTCTTCCCTTCCAACTCCCCCGTCCTTAGGTAGGAGAGAAAGGTTAGAAGGGACGGAGGGCGGAGGGCGGGTGTGTGTGTGAGGGGTGGACCTCTTTAGACTCAGTTCTGGCTGGTTAGGGTCGATGGGTTCTTTAGGGCAATACTGGTCTCAGTCATCAGAGTATCTAGCCATCCAGCAACAGCAAATGGCAAACACAGGAAGCAGGGGAACTAGCAGCCTCCTTCCTTCTCCATCTGTCTCCTCAAAATCCCTTCCTCTCTCTGCCTGTGGTATTTATACTCCCCCAGATTCCTCAGAATTCCAACTAACTCCAGCTGGCAAAGACCACGCCCCTCTCTGAGCCTCTCGAAGTTGTTACCAGCTGTGGATAAACTATGGCGGTCCCATAACCCACACCTGAGATGAAAACAAAACATATTTACATAACATAACTGAGTTTCAAAAGAAACCAAAACTTCCACTACAAATTCAAATTCTGAAAATTGCTGTGATAAACATTAAAAAAAACCAAAAAACCAAAAAACCTGTCCGTGTGGGATTGTATACTATACAGCTAACTAAGTGTGTGCATGGGTGGGGGCAACTTTCAGGAGTGGGTTCTCACCTTCCAGCTTAAGGCAGGGCCTCATGGGTTTCTGCTTTACCGCCAATCCCTGTGCTTCCTAGGGATTCTCCTCCCATCTCATTGTAGGAGTCCTGAGGTTATATAGGTGAGCCCTGAGGTTATATAGGTGAGTCCTGGGGTTATATAGGTGAGCCTTGAGGTTATATAGGTGAGTGAGTCCTGAGGTTATATAGGTGAGTCCTGGGGTTATATAGGTGAGTGAATCCTCAGGTTATATAGGGGAGCCCTGAGGTTATATAGGTGAGTGAATCCTGAGGTTCTATAGGTGAGCCCTGAGGTTATATAGGGGAGTCCTGAGGTTATACAGGGGAGCCCTGAGGTTATACAGGTGAGTCCTGAGGTTAGCCACATCTGGCTCTTTGTGGGTTCCAGGGATCAAACGCAGGTTGTCAGGCTCGCACAGCCAGTACCTTTACCTACTAAGCCATCTCACAGCTACGCCAGGATAAATGTAACCCACTGGAAGACAGCTTCCAGGCATAAGGCTAATCTATAAATAAAGTGAAGGCCTTCAGAGTGTGGGAGGTCTTATCTATGTATAGTGTCACTAAAGACAATATGAATAAACAGCAAGACAAAAATTAAGGTGGGGGCGGTTACAAGATAAGGGAGGGGCTGAGAGTTTTGTAATGCACTGTTAGAAAAATGACTAGTAGGGAGCCTTGAATCTCTGCCACTGGCCCTCGATAGGAACAGCCAAGTGATAACAAGCAGGAGCCATATTTTTAATTAACTCAACACTAAATGGTTTTATTTTCAAAGCAAGGGGCACCAGCCGGATCCCAGACCTCATTTTGAATTCTGTATTCTCAACTCATTCTTTATACACACGCTCTTGGTTTATGATTTTACTAAATTTCTTCATTTGAATGATGGCCTTGTGGTCAACAGCAGGCAATATATTTTTCTTATATAAATTTTAAATACAAAGGCAAATGGCATGGAAAAATTAGAATCGATGGCTTTGGGATCTCAGCACTTGGAAGTCGTGGGCAAACACTGTGCTCTTGGCTTTAGCCTGCACGTCCCCCTTCACGTGGGCTGTATTCCTCATACCTCACGGGCTTTTATAAATTTACTATTCAATCCAGCAGCCCTACTTTGCTCACAAAATATAAGCAAAACAAATATGTCAGGGTAATGATGCCGGAGTCTCCCTTATTGAAAAAGAACAGTTTATTAATGCCTTATTGCTACAAGCTAGGTCTTATTATCATCTTGGGTCATTTAGAATCTTATTAGGTATTCTGCGGGTGGACGGAAAGTCCTGTGATAAATTCTTCGGCATGTCCTTCACAGTTGTCGTAGCAGGACCATAAACGGCATTTATAACTATCTCGTGCAGAGGAAGTGGCTGACAATTGTCTGCTTAGCATGCAGGAAATATTGAGATCGTCAGGGTCCGGTAAGACACCAGCCCAAGAGAGAGCTCTCAAAGTTTGACGCAGCACAGGCTTTTCTGAAGACTTTTTCCCCTTCGAAAAACACAGCAGGTCAGCGATGTGGGGAGGAAAACCTATTTAGAAGCCACACACATGGTTTTGTCCTGCCCGGTCAAGCAGACAGCGGGGGAAGGCCAAGGCAAGGTCGTTCTATTCCTGAACGGCTGTTCAGGTGTTTGCTCTTAAACACCAGCTCAAGGTCACTGTTATTTTATTTTACAGATCTATTTTTAAACATTTGATTTCACAAATGAAATTGGGGATTTTTTTTCCCTCCTGTATTGACGTTTGGTATCTGATTAGAACATCAGATAATCAGACGGATCTAGAATATGGCTTAAGATCAAGAATGCAGTTCCTGCATAAGCTGCTCTTGCTGTACAAGAAATTATAAGATTTCAACACTTATGCAAAATCCTCCCTCCCCACCTCTGCCTGTCTGTGTGTGTGTGTGTGTGTGTGTGTGTGTGTGTGTAGTCCTAGGGAACTGTGGTTGTGGACACCACTGCTATTTCTACGACAACCCACTTAAGGGGAAAACAAGACACTTCTGCTCACCCCAACTGGTGTTAGATCCTTCTACCAGGGAACTGAATCAAGGATTTCTAAGGTAATTTTCAAGCAGGGGACGTGGGGAGGAAGTGATCCAGGAAGAAGGACAGGAAGATGAGAAGACTGTTGAGGTTCACTGGGCAGCTGATGGCCAAGCCCCTGGCCAGGAGTCTGAGGTCTTCATCTACTTCCTCTCCTTGGCCACTGCTTGTGAGCTGCCTCTAAAAAGCAACATGTGCCTAGCTAGAACAAAAGAAAACCCCAACTCATGCCAGCAGCTGGGTTGGCCCACCCTAGTGGTGAAGTCAAGGTGCCGTGGGAGGGCTCTGATGGCGTCCATGTCTCAGACCGAGCGAGTCCTTCACGTTTGAACAGAGGGCTATTTTCTCTGCAGAAGCTTCCTTGCTCATCCACGGCCAAGTCAGATGGTCCTTCACACTTTAATATAGCCTGTCTCTGACGCTGACCTGTTGTACACGCCTTTGGGAAGGAAGGGGCGGTATCTGCCTTGTGCTTGGATCACTAGCACAAGTTTTCTTCACATATTGAAAAAAAAAAACCCATCACATTCATATATTCCACAAGCACAGGAAATAAAACCCATGACCACTGCTCTTAATTTGTGAGCCATCTTTCTAGCCCCTGTCATCATCATCATCATCAACAACAACAACAACAACAACAACACAACACAACACAACACAACAAAACAAAAAGAACCACACTCCAACATTTATACGACTAACTCGCCAAGGTGAGCCCCTTGAGACTATCCGGGTCCAGCATGAAGCTGTACATGTTGGCCGTGTACCCAGTGGGGTTGGGTTTGCCTGAGGATAGAGTTACGAATGAAGGTTATGGGCTGGGGAGATGGTTCAGCTGCTAATGTGATGCAATTGTGATGACCTGAGTTTAGATCCTCAGAACCCAAATAAAAACCTGGGCATGCCGCAGGCCTGGAATTCTAACAACAGCAAGATGGAAGGTGGACGCAGGCGGAGCCCCAAAACTCAAACACTAGCCAGTTTGGCCTACACGGCAAACGTTCAGGCCAAGGGGAGACCCTACCTCAAACAAAAGGTATGAGGCACCCAAGGCAAGCCAAGGTTGTCTTCTGGCTCCCACATGCAAGCATGCATGTGTACACCCACACCCACATGAGCACCCCTACCCGCTACACAAAAATAAGTTTACAATGGGTGAAAGAGAATAAGGGAAATGAATATTCATGGGATAAATATTAAGTTTTGGGTAAATATATGCTGTGAGCAATGTTTGATTCTCTGTTAGAATAAGTGTTTTATTTATTCACTCAGTAAATGTGCCACACAAGACCTGGATCTCTTCATGCAAGAGTGAGTGAGTGAGTGAGTGAGTGAGTGAGTGAGTGAGTGAGTGAGTGAGACCCAGGCCTTTTCTTAGGGACCTCACAGCCAAGTAGGTTTGGAATGTACCCGCCACTCACATCTCCAAGAAGGCCTGTCACAGGTGGCCACATGGTTATTCCTGCGTGTCCCTGTGCACCCTTGCTTCCCTCCAGGGGAGCTTTTTTGTTTCCATCGACGTGATCAGTCTCTGTCTTGACAAGCAGGCACGTGCAATTCAAATGTATTGTCCGCAGCAGGAGGGCAGTCTGCTTCTCCTCACACTGCCCATGGAAAGACGGTACTGCATTTGTCCAGACCTCTGTGGCTATGCCCACAACCCCAGCCCTGCAGCTGTTCTGGTCCATGCTAAATGTCCTTCTGAGGGAATTGGCTGCTGAGAAGATCGGGTGGCTCCCACAATTCCCAGAGAACGAATGAGCACTCTTGCTGACTGATTGGCTCCACAGCAGCCAATCAGAGCGTAAACCATCCAATTAAGCCCAAGAAGGAGCCTGATTTCCAAGGCCTGGTGATTTTATCTACTAAAGATTGAGGTCAGGTGCAAACCCGCCCTGGGATAGGTAGAAATAGCAGGGCAAAGCACTGCGCCCACGTGAGCCACTCCAGGAACGTAACACGAATAAGCAAATGATGTGTCTGTGCTGCAGGAAGTGAAGACAAGTCCTGTACACATCAATACACAGCCTCTTCACAATAGTCTCCTACACGCACACTTCCGAGTATCCTTTTCTACACCAGTGACACAGAGCTGGCTATGTGTTATCACATAGAGCACTCACAGAAAGTCATTGTTGTTTTACTTACAAGTGTGTTTGTGAGAGTGTGTGTGTGTGAGAAAGTGTATGTGTGTATGTGTGTAAGAAAGAGTGTGTATTCATGAGAGAGTAAAAGAGAGTGTGTGTTATGTGTGTAAGAGTGTGTGTGGATATGTGAGAGAGTAAGGAGAGTGTGTATATGTGTGTGAGTGTATGTGTGTATGCGTGTGTGAGTATATGTAGATGTGCATGCTTGTGTATGTGTGTATGTATTCATGCATGTTTGTGTGTGTGTGAGAGAAAGTGTGTGAGTGAGAGAGTAAAATAGAGTGTGTATGTGTGAGAGTTTGTATGTGTGAGTGTGTGTGTGAGAGAGAGAGAGAGAAGGGGTGGCAGGTAGGGAGGGAGGAGGGAGGGAGGAGGGAGGGAAGAAGAGGAATTGCAAGTCAGGTACACTGGTTGGATTTTTGTTGGTTTGCTACAAGCTTGAGTCATCTGGGAGAGAGAATCTCAATTGAGAAAATGTCTGCATCAGATGGGTCTGTAACAAATCTAGGGTACATACTTTTGACTAAAGATTGAGATGGCGGGCCCAGCCTACAGTAGCTGGTGCCACCCTGGGATGCCAAGGTGTATAAGAAAGGCAGCTGAGCAAGCCGTGCCAGGCAAGCCAGGAGGCAGAGTTCCTCCGCGGTCCCTGCTTCATCGACGCCTTGCTTGAGTTCGTGCCCTGGCTTCCCTCAGTGACAGGACAAGCCTGGGACACGTAAGCCACATAAACCCTTTGCTCCACAAGTTGCTCTGGCCGCGGTATGTTATCACAGCCGCAGAAGGCACATCGAGACACAGGTTTGCCAACTGCTCTCCAGCTGCTGGTGCAGTTCTGCCCTCCCTGTTTCGCCACTGTTTCCAATTTCTCCAAGTCCTCCCTCACTGTTACAGGAACACCATGCTCACCCCCATCTGTTTCCTTCTAGAGGCACAGCACAGCTCCTCACCTCAGAAGCTGTGGCAGCCCTTTTCCTGGAGGGACAACGACAGAAAACGTGCACTGGCCTTCTCTAAAGACAACAAGCTAATTTCTGACCACATTAAAATTTGCTTGTAGCAGAGACATTCTTTCTGCATGGCGGAACTACAAATTATACAGAAAAGAGGCCGAGTGTGTACTTTATGCCTGTGATTCCCAAACTTCAGAGGCTGAAGCAGGAGGATTGCTGTGAGTCTCAGGCTAGCACAGGCCATATAGTGAGTTGTAGGCCAGTCTGGGGTACAATATGTAGACCAGTTCCAGAAAAGAAAAGAAAAGAAAAGTGATGAAGAATGTAGGTGGGAAAGTGGGATGGGGGAAAGGAAGGGAAAGGGGAAATGAAGATCAGACAATATACAGTGTTGGAGCCAGCCTACCCAGCCACGCACAACTGTGTTAAGCTCCATTGCACGTAGAGGCGTCACCCGAGTCTGTTCCTACAGCTATGCCTACACCGATTCCCGAGATAATGTTTAGCAAAAAGACATTTTAGGAAAGTCAGCATGAGAGGGGGCGGGGGAAGCCTTCTCAGGTATGTGGTATGTTATTAATCATAATTAAGGCAGATCTGACAGCTTCGGAGCCGACGAGCTCCTGTCTGACATCAGAATCCTAAAGGAATACTTGCGCCATCACCTCACTGGTCTCTACCTGTAATATCCACGTCTGGATGAACCCCGAGCTATCCTCGTTTCTGTTTGCCGCGTGCTGACAGCGAGGAAGCGGTAGCGCCAGCTGGACCTGCCTGGAACAAAGCTCAGGGAGCCACACAGGGGTCCAGTGCGCACCCCAGGAACGCGCATGCCCTGCCCCGCTCCACATCTCCACCGGAGGGTCATCCTTTGAAACGGCTAGTGTGTGTCAGTGTGGGCAGCTCTGCCCTTGTGCTGTTAAACTGGGGAGGGAGCATTCGGTCCTGACGCAGTAGCATCCTCAGCTGAGAAGTGGGGGGAGGGGGGCGGAATGAAAACGGATTCTTACCCGCGAGATGGACTAGTTTCCATAAAGCCAAACAGGAGAATGGCTTCTATCCCATCACACCCCACTGCCCATGGCTTGGTGAAATGACACTTGCTCAGAAGGAGCAGGTCCAGGGCAGGGCCTGCTGCCTTTGGAGGTGACTTCGGCATCTAATGGCCTCAAGCACCCACAGTTGCTTTCTCACGCCCACTAGGGAAAGTCTGGCCTGAGATAGGGAGGCCTCCAGATACTAACTTCCAGGGAAGATGGTGGCTTATAAAACCAACTTTCAAGGAAGATCACGCTTACAAAACCTTTGTTTGGGCCCCAATCCAACGCACAGGTGTCTGGGCAGCTCTCAGACGCAGTCTGTTTCCCCTCCCTGACCAACCATGGGCGTTTCCACAGCTCTTGTCTCTCGGTTTCCTTCTGTTTTCCTCATCGTTTCTCTCCTGCTATCCCCTCTCTCTCCTTCCTCAGAGTTCCCTTTCCTTGCTTTTGCCTCTCTCACTCTGTCTTGTCTCTTTGTCTTCCTGTCTGAGGCCATCTGTATTTTCCAGGATTTGCTCCAGGAAAAGCAATGTTCCTGGGGGCAAAGCAATGTTCCTGGGGGCTGATTGGAAGTGGCAGGAGCTGTGTTTTTGGAGCTGGTGAGGTGGCTCAGCAGGGAGAGGAGCCTGCTAACCAAGCCTAACCACCTGAGTATGATCCCCATGACCCTCCATGGTGGAAGGAAAGACCTGAACCCCAAACCTGAAGGTTGGTCTTTTTCACCCGCCGGTTAGAGAAAAGAGAAACCCCTTGGGGAATGTTTTCCCAATAGATTTACCAACTCAATATCTTGTCCCATGGTCAAGATGAGGACCAGGGGATGGCTCAGCGGGTAAGAGCACTCACTGTATGAGCAGGAAAACTTCAGTTTGAGATCCATGTCCACACACATGTGTCACAAAAATACAGAACACACACACACATCCATCCATCCATCCTTCCATCCTTCCATTCATCCTTCCATCCTTCCATCCATCCATCCTTCCATCCTTCCATCCATCCTTCCATCCTTCCATCCTTCCATCCATCCTTCCATCCTTCCATCCATCCATCCAGGGACATAAAATGAGTCTATGGCCACACCACCCTGGCTATGCCCAATCGTGTCTAATCTTGGGAAGCTAAGCAGGGTCGGGCCAGGTTAGTACTTGCATGGGGGACATAAAATGAGCCAGTGTTACCACATGAGGACGTGCAATAAATATTTTTTTCATTCTTTATTTCAAAAATAATTTGTATTACATTTGAATTCTTTTTTATTTTGTGTGCATATGTGTGCACACAAATTCGCACCCATGACACAGGCCACATGTAGGGATCAGATGCAACTTGTGGAAAGCAGTTCTCTCCTTCCACCATGATTGTCCTGGGCATAGAACTCAGGTTGTCAGACTTGGCAGCAAACATGTTTACTCACTGAGCCATCTGGCTGGACCCAGAAGACAAAATCTTTTCATGTGTGATATAATGGAAAGAATAGAAAGTGGTTGTGCCCTGTAAAAGTAGCCAGGCCAAGAAAAACATTGTTCTTACGGTCCCACTTACACAATTTTTTTAAAAAAATCCTTTTAGTCGGCATGGTGGCGCACACCTTTAATCCCAGCACTTGGGAGGCAGAGACAGGCTGGTCTCTGTGAGTTCTAGGGCAACCTGGTCTACAAAGCAAGTTTAGGACAGCCAAGGCCACACAGAGAAACCCTGTCTCAAAAAACAAGCAAACAAAAAAACCAACAAAAGCAAAACAAAATTTTCCATTTATTCTTCTTTTAATTGAAAACAGGTTTTTATACACTATATTCTGATTATAATTTCTACTTCCCCAACTCCTCTGATGAACCTCCCTATCCCCATCTGAATCTGTACTCTTTCTGTCTCTACTTAGAAAACAAACAGACATCTAAAGAACAAAATAATAAATACATTTATTTTATAAATATAAAAATATAATTTGAAGGCCGGGCATGGTGGCGTACGCCTTTAATCCCAGCACTTGGGAGACAGAGGCAGGCGGATCACTGTGAGTTCAAAGCCAGCCTGGTCTACAAAGGTAGTCTAGGACAGTCAAGGCTACACAAAGAAACTTGATCTTGAAATACATACATACATATATATATATATATATATATATATATATATATATATGTGTGTGTGTGTGTGTGTGTGTGTGTGTGTGTGTGTGTGTGTGTGTGTGTGTGTGTATATATATATATAATTTGAGAAGAGTAATAAAGAAATAATATAACAAGATAAAACAAAAACAAACTGAAATAGGACAAAATAAATGAAGAGAAAGCATGAGAAGCACATGGATGCAGACACACATTTGTACAAATTGGAATCCCATAATAATACAACGCTGGAAGCCAGAATACGTATGAAAAGGGCTGTAAATTTTTTTCAATGCACGAACAAAACATTATGAGACAAAGAACTTCTGTGCTGGCCACCTACTGCTGGGTATGAGATCTGCCCTTAAATTTAAAGAAAAAAAAAAAATGCTGTTGTCATTTAAATATATATATGACAAAGTTCTGGTATTATAGGTGTGTGCCACCATTTATTGCAATGTTGAGTGACCAAGCACACTGAATGAAAAAAAACCAAAAGAAACAGAAATAAAAACAGAAAGGAAAGGATGTAGCTGCTCCTGGGTAAGGGGGGCGGGGGGAGCGCTTGTTATACACATGTGGGCAAGCACAACCAGGAGCAGGGGCAGCTGGGAGAGTCCAGAGTGGACATGACCAGCTGAGCTGGGCCATGAGGGGAGATGGAACAAGGCAGAACTAAGTGGCAGGCAGGAGGCCAAAGGTACAAAAGGGGTGGGAAAACCAAAATGGCTGGTTATACAGGGAAGAGCAGCCCAGCATCCTGGGCTGGAGAGCTCAGGCTAGGGGACCAGGGTATCCCAGCCAGGAAGGCCCTGTGACAGGTAGGGGCAAGAGGGATGCTGGGAGAACCTGGCAGCCAGGTTCAGTTTGTTATGCTAAATAGGCATCTCAGTCAACTGTTCCAGGGCTTAACACACAGAAGGCTAGTGTTTTACCAAAAGAGTCATATGATTTGCCCTTTATGTGTGAGTTTTAAAAAATAAATGTTAAAAAAAAAAAAAAAAAAAAAAGTCAGGAGACAGCAGACTGGAGGCTGAAGAATGGCTGAAGAATGCAGCAGATTGGAAATCCAGAAGTGTCGGGAAAGCTGTCTATTGGCAATGGCAGCTAGAGGCACCTCGACCTACCCGGCCTAGGAATGGTTGGTGTGTGGGGAAGTCAGGTAGCTCTGTTTCCATCCTGAAAGAAAAATTTTAAAATCTGAACTGCTATGTTTTCAGGTTAATTTTGCCCACAGCAATGTAGAAGTGGCATCTGGGTGTGCTGGGCTTAGCTGTGACCTCAGGGGGAGACAGGTTAGTGTCCCTCATCGTGGTAGGAACGCCCTCAAATAATCGATTTATCCATGGCCAGCTTCTGCTCACCTAACGTCACATGAAGATGGCTAGCAGCTCTTCAGCACGTTAAACCAGCCACCTCTGCTGATTTGGGGTTTTATTGTTTATTCTTGGCCATAGCTCATCTTAGTGAGACCCCCTGGGACTCAGCAATTAGCTTGGAGACGGCACTTTGATAAGCAGCAGTAATTAATGGCGTAAAACACAGTCAGTCGGCTTCCGAGGGCTTGCCTCACGCGTCTAGGTCCTCCTGCTTAAAATTCGTGTTCAAAACGCAGATGTTACTTCTTTTTAAAAGAAAAAAAAAATTCACCGATCACAAGCCGTGAATGGTAACCCTCCACCACACGATAGGGAGTGGATGGATCTTAGACGTGTTGATGTGACACCCGCAGTGTCAGTGCCAGAGGCATTCTTTCCAACCACACACAGGCAACGTGCAGCGTGAGAATCCACACCCTTCCTTCACAATAAGCAAAACAGTAAAGCAAGACTCCACCAACCCCTGAATGGAAAAGTTAAAGAAAATCACCGCTACTGTTTCTTCTTTCAGAGAGCCCATTTAAACACGGCTGAGGAGGGGGAAAGAATGGATACATTGTTGTACGTGTTCAATTTGTCATGAGTCAAATGGAAAAAACAATAATTTCGAGTTCTCAGGTGGAAGAGATTACAGTGTGAGTTTCCTTTTGAACAGAGCAGGATAGTCATTTTCTTTCATAAGACAAGCCTCACCTTAGTGTTGGTGACTGACGCCCCGGACCCCCCTTCCCCGGTCTCCACATGCTAAAGGCATGAGGGGTAAAAGTTAGCAAAGAGGAAGAAGTTTCCAGTCACACCTCTCTCCCTAGGAGAAATTTTTATTTTATTTTTAATTTGTGCATGGGTGAGGGTGGGTACAGAGAAGATGTTCATGGAAGGGGAAAGCCACAGGGGGTGGCTCATTACCAGACTGAAACCCCATGTCTAGAGTTCAGTCATTGCCCTGAAAAACCCTTGCATTTAAGAACCCGATTAGTGTTCTTCCTTCTTTCAGCCTGCCCTCCTGCTCTTCCTATTTTCCCTTTTCTTATTAAAATTCTTCCGATTTTGAATTTTTGAAACAGGGTCTAGTTGTGTGGTTCAAGATGGCCTTCAACTTGCTCCATGGACAGCCTCGAACTCCCAACTCTCTGTCGCTGCCACAGGAAAAGCTGGGATGACAGGCCTAGCACCATGTGTGGCTCTGATAAAGTTCCTAAAGTACTTTTTTCCCATTTCTTCCCCCCACAGCCACATCATGCCACCCCTGTTCCCTTTCCTACAAGGACCCAGGTGAGCCTCCAATACAGTTATAATGCTTCCTCCTCTTTCCCTTCAAAACTGAGACCAGCAGCAATGCTCTCAAGGCTGGTATGGTTGAACTAAGACAGAGACAAGACAAAATGCACAGAACAACTGGCTTTGGGGTGATGTGACGTGTCTACCACACAACCACCACACCCAAGACTCTGGGAACGTCACAGAAGTGGGGGTGGCAAGACTGTAAGAGCCAGAGGACCAGGATGTCTGCTGTCTATGACAAGGACCCTGCACCTGTGAAGTCTCAGCAATATGGCTGCCTAAGCAAAACCCAAACAATGACAACACCGGTTGATATGCCAGCATGGATGGAGAGAACCTCAAAAGGCCCCACCTCTAGATGAAGAGCTTCAGGGAATCAGTGGCCACTGAGCAAGGGAGAATCAGTCTCCTCCAGGGACACGCCCCCCCTGACAGGTCATCCAACCCCAAATGGTCAGCCCTAATCACACACATGCATATGGGCAACACTCAATGGATTAAGCAGGTTGTATTGATATATGCATATCTGCATGTATATGTAACAATAATTAAAGAAGAGGTCATGAATTTGAGAGAGGAGGGAGACACACGAGGAGTTGGAGTGAGAAGAGGGAAGGCTGTAAAGACTTAAGATGAATACTGTACTTATGTGTGAAAGTCTCAGATGTATTTTTTAATTTAAAAAAAAAAGAGGCAGAAAACAAACTATTCAGCTCAAAAATGCATTGTCACAAGCAAGCTTCCAATTTTCCTTCTGCTTTTGATTTCAAACTAGTGGTTACCAGTTGAAGAGTGGGATGGGTAGACAAAGGAAATTTTAAGACATTTATTCATTCAACAAACATTTACTGGGTTCCTGTTAAGTTGGTCTCTGGGCCCACAGGAGATACATTGAGGAACAAATGATTCCTACTTTTGTGTAACCCTGCCTGAGAAGTAGAGACCAGCATTAACACAAAAACAACTACTCAAATTAACCAACCAGAGACTGGTGACTGCTTGGAAGGAGGCGGGGAAACCCCAAAAGGGACAGCATAAAAGAGAGTAGGCATTGTATCAATAAAAGAAAGATGAGCACAGGGATAACAGGGTAAAGTGAGGCGGGAAGGGATGGGACCAAAGGGGATGGGACCATAGCTCTTCTATGTCAGAGCATCAAGGGCTAAAAGGCAGGACCTTAGCCAAAAGGGGGACCAACAAGCCACCAAGGACCTTGTGGCCATTCTAGAGATCTTGTTCTTAAGATGAATTTGAAGTTATTGTCGAGCCCCTGTGGTTAGTGATGGTCAAGATCTGGTTTGAGTTTTCACCAGTCTGACTATCATGTGGAGGGAGATGTCGGGGCTGAGGTGGCAAGGCCAGCGACAGCATGGCTTCACGACCCCTCGCTGCCGTGGGAGGTCGCAGAGTCCAACGGCAGGAGCCTCACCCTAAGAAAGAAGCTGATGGTGAACAGAAGGGGACAGCACGGTGACACAGGAGTTGGCTTGCCCATCCTCTCTGTGCCCTGGAGGAGGGGCTTCCCAACAGAATGCTGGTGAGTGTGGAAAGATGCTTTCTCTAAGAAGACCCCTAGGAGACATGTCTGCTTCAGAAAGTCAGCATGAGCCTTGACATTTAATGGTGCTGCTTGACACTTAGCAGGACAGTACCAGAAATTATGTTGATGAGTTATTTATTATTTAAATAACTTAACATGTTATTTACACCATGATACACGCTTATTGCAGAAATTTCATGAAACATGGGAGAGATCGAAGGGCACACACAAAAAAAAAAAAAACCGGGCGATCCCGCTGTGGTGGACGGTGTTCATTCACACTGTGGTCTCTAGTCTTTGTATTATTTTGATACGTGTCATCTTTCAATATTTTCTATTAAAACTGTGTGTGTGTGTGTGTGTGTGTGTGTGTGTGTGTAAGCACTTGAACAAATCTTTTAGGTCCATTTTTAAGCAATGAGCAAAATGGATTTTTAAAGTTGATTTATAAGGCTGGGTGGGGTGGCACACGCCTTTCATCCCAGCACTCAGGAGGCAGAGACGGGCAGATCTCTGAGCTCAAGATGAGTTCCAGGACAGCCAGGGCTATACAGGGAGACCCTGCCTCAAAAACAAACAAAAAATGATTTATACATAGTAGATAATAGATGATAGATAGAAGACACAAAAATTGATAAATTATTGATTTGATGATGATAAATAGGTACCTTGGTAGATAATAGACATATAAATGGGTAAATAAATAATAAACTTATAGATGCTAGGTAGGTAAGTGATATATTGATAGATGGATAATAGGGGATAGATTAACAAATGATAGATATAGATTGGTAGATGATAAATTAAATGACGAGAAATCGGCAGCAGTTAGATGATAAGTAAGTAGACGGATAGGTGGGTGGGTAGGTGATAGGTAACTAGGCAGACACAGATGAATGGCAGCTATGTAGCTAGGTGATGGGTCGGCAGATAGAGACATAGATAGATGATCCATTCATAGAGTTTTCATCATTAAATAATTTAAACCCTAGGCTGCATTTTTGACAGTATCAAAATTGTTTCTTTCCAATCATTTCCATGAATAAATAATGTTCTTGCTTGTTCAGTCAGAAGCAATTGTTTGGCCAAGTGCTGAATGGTGTCTCCAAGGCCCTGGAACCCTGTCCTTCCATCTTCTGCTTTGCCGGCATGCCACAGGCACAAAGCCGGTATTCCCCCACAGTTGTGCCGCAGGCTGTAGACCACACAGGACCTTATGTTTTAAACTGTTTGTATATCAACACCGAGCTGCTAATGGAAATGACAAATTTCTCAGTTTTCTTGTTTCTAATAGCAATCCAAAAGCAGAGAGAGAGAGAGAGAGACAGAGACAGAGACAGAGAGAGAAAGAGAGAGAGAGAGAGAGAGAGAGAGAGAGAGAGAGAGAGAGAGAGAGAGAGAGAGAGAGACTGATTCCAGTTATCAAAGGCAAAACGTAATCAAGAGCCATGGCCACCGGGACCACTTGGAGTGAGAACCTCTCGTAGCCACGCCTAGACCAGGTGCCACTCAGACTCTGTGCAGATAAAAACCTTGACAAGGAAATTTATTTTAAAATGATTATTTGGTATACACATACTTTTACCATTTATTAAGGCCGAAAGCAAGCTGCTCCTGTGAGCAGACTGAGGTGACCCGTGAAGATGGTTCACTACTCTCTTGATTCAGAAAACTTTAAAAAGCCATGCAAATTAAGAGGTTCAAATCTTCGTGTTCACTTTAAGAACACCCGAGAAACTGCCCAGGCCATCAAGGGTGAGCATATCCGGAAAGCCACCAAGTATCTGCAAGATGTCACTTTAAAACCATTCCTGTGGTATAATGGTGGCATCGGGAGGTGCGCCCAGGCCACACAGTGGGGTTGGACTTAGGGTCGGTGGCCAAAAAAGAGTGCTGAATTCTTGCTGCGCATGATTAAAAATGCAGAGAGCAATGCTGAAGTTAAGAGTTTAGAAGTACATTCCCTGGTCATTGAACACGTCCAGGTGAACAAGGCACCTAAGACGCTTTATGAGCTTACAGAGCCCATGGCCGGATTAACCCTGCCACATCGAGATGATCCTCACTGAGAAGGAGCAGACTGTTCCAAAGCCAGAGGAGGAGGCGGCACAGAAGAGGAAGATATCCCAGAAGAAGCTGAAGAAACAAAAACTGATGGCATGGGAATGAATTCAGCATATAAATTAACGCAGATAGAAGTAAAGGTTTTCTAGTGGTCTTAATTTATAAGCAGATTGTCTCAGGGATGACTTGTTTCAAGTTACTCAAGCCTGTTTGATAAGCCCTGTTGGGAAGAGTGTGCTTTCACATGCCGAAAAGGTTTACTGAAGTCATCAAGCAGGGAGGCAGATTATTGACAACCCCTTAACTATGCCGTGTGAAACCGACCATGGCTGGCTTTAGTGAGTTAGCATGTCCTGGGCAACTGTTGTGTAGAAGACTATAGATACAAGATCTGCTCACCCAGGAGCCATTGGCTATATGACAAACCTGCCTTTACCGGGAGAGGAATTCTTTTTTTTTTTTTGGTTTTTTGAGACAGGGTTTCTCTGTGTAGCCTTGGCCATCCTGGACTCACTTTGTAGACCAGGCTGGCCTCGAACTCACAGCGATCCGCCTGCCTCTGCCTCCCGAGTGCTGGGATTAAAGGCGTGCGCCACCACGCCCGGCGTTGGAGAGGAATTCTTTACAGTTGATTCTAATTAGGTTATGGTATAGCTTGAAATATTTTTTCCAAGCGATTTGTTAGAAAGGGCAATACCCCCATATAGAGGTTCTCAAGTCTAACTGAAAACCTTGAAGTGGCTGCCTGACAGCAGTGTACCTACTTTCTGTACACATTTGCCTATTTATGATATTTAATAAAACACCGTTTAGTATTTAAAAAATTAAAGCAAATCTGCATATGAATAAGATGGACGTGCTTGTTTATTTTTACATAAAAATTAAACCTTCTGGCGGGAGAAGTTAAGAGCACTTGCTGTTTTTCCGGAGGACTCACTCAGATTCCGCTCCTAGCACCTGTATCACGTGGCTCACAACTAACTGTAACTCCAACGCTGGGGGATTTGATCCCCCTTTCTGGCCTGTGTGGGTGCTACACTCACATGTGCACACACTCCCCCCCATAAGTAAAAACAGATAAATCATGTATGAATATTTAATACTGCAGTGTGTAGCACATCTTTGGCATTTTTCAAAGTTGATAGATATTTCGACTTATAATCATCACTGCTGGGAACGCCACTTTAATAAGCACACAGCATAGAACGAAAGGCACACCCTTAGGACCGTTGCAGACACTAGAAATTCCTTCCAAATCCCAAGTCAAAGCTCTCTTAACATTTTAAAGATGGAGCCTTTCGGCAACTCAAACAACAACTTTTATAGTCAAGCGTCCTTACACGATACAATGCAGGGATGTGTGCATTTGCACGGGGAGGTGTGCATTTGCACAGGGAGGAATACGAGACGCGTCTTCTTCCACTGTTTGGCCGGGATGTTTCTCTAAGGAGAAGCGAGCTTTGTATGTGCAAAGCAAAGCATGCACCTCAGGACATGAGGTAGTTTTGATTCCCAGGCGAGCTGTTGAGGCAGCGTTGGTTTGCCTGGAGTGGTGGGGTGCCCTTCATGATGTGTGGCTGTGTGTTTGGAAGCAAGGCTGCAGTGACCACCTGCCCTGTGCTGGCAGAAGTACCTCCTAATCACCTCCTGTCGGGTTTCTTAGTTTCCAAGTTTCAGTCACTAAGTATTCAGATATTTTTACTGTTGCTGAATGTCCCACACAAACCCCATGCTCAGTTGCTTCACCCCATGGGTTAATACTCTCACAAGCCCCACGTTCCGCCCTATGGGCTCACACAGTGACACACCCCACATTCTACCCTGTGGGCTCACACACGGACACACCCACACTCCACCCATGGGCTCACACACTGACACACCCACATTCTACCCTATGGGCTCACACACTGACACACCCACATTCCACCCTATGGGCTCACACACTGACACACACACATTCTATCCTATGGGCTCACACACTGACACGCCCACATTCCACCCTATGGGCTCACACACTGACACACCCACATTCTACCCTATGGGCTCACACACTGACACACCCACATTCTACCCTATGGGCTCACACACTGACACACCCCACATTCTACCCTATGGGCTCACACACTGACACACCCACATTCTACCCTATGGGCTCACACACTGACACACCCACATTCTACCCTATGGGCTCACACACTGACACACCCACATTCTACCCTATGGGCTCACACACTGACACACCCCACATTCTACCCTATGGGCTCACACACTGACACACCCACATTCTACCCTATGGGCTCACACACTGACACACCCACATTCTACCCTATGGGCTCACACACTGACACACCCACATTCTACCCTATGGGCTCACACACTAACACACCCACACTCCACCCATGGGCTCACACACTGACACACCCACATTCTACCCATGGGCTCACACACTGACACACCCACATTCTACCCTATGGGCTCACACACTGACACACCCACATTCTACCCTATGGGCTCACACACTGACACACCCACACTCTACCCTATGGGCTCACACACTGACACACTCACATTCCACCCTATGGGCTCACACACTGACACACTCACATTCCACCCTATGGGCTCACACACTGACACACCCACATTCCACCCTATGGGCTCACACACTGACACACTCACATTCCACCCTATGGGCTCACACACTGACACACCCACATTCCACCCTATGGGCTCACACACTGACACACCCACATTCCACCCTATGGGCTCACACACTGACACACCCACATTCTACCCTATGGGCTCACACACCGACACACCCACATTCTACCCTATGGGCTCACACACTGACACACTCACACTCCACCCTATGGGCTCACACACTGACACACCCCACATTCTACCCTGTGGGCTCACACACTGACACACTCACATTCCACCCTATGGGCTCACACAGTGACACACCCCACGGTCTCACCCTCACAGGTAAGATCATGTAAAGTCCTCATAAACCTTAACTGTGAGAGAATGTGATGTAGTCTGATTGTTAAAGCTTTGAGTGTTTAGTTTCATATATAGATGTAGTTTCCCACGGCGGATTAGAAAGTCTTTCTGATGGACAGCACCTGCTGCTGTCTGAGGAATGTCTCATACTCTGACAATAGCCAAGCGTATTGATACCTTCAGAAGCATCTGTCCCCAGCTTCCTTTTCAGCAGTCCATGTGTTCACACAGGCTTCTTTTAAAGGACTAGTGCATTTAAGAAAGTAGATTGAGTAATAGAGAATATTGGCACAGAACCTCAAGGTTTGGAATTGTGCTTAATTGACAAAGGAAAAAATTAACTGGCTATTAAAAAAATCATGGAGAAGTAAATGCTTTAAAATAATAAAGTGAAATCCTTAAAGAGAGAATAATGTAAAAAAAAAAAAAGTCATGTTAAATGCTTAAAACTGGCATTCCCCAGAGGAAAGAATTTAGAGAAAATTAAATACAAGAAAAAAATTTAAGTTAAAAGGTGATAAAGGAGAAGAAAATAAATGTACCTAGAGAGTGAAGTCTCTGAAGGAGAAATGAACACAAATGTTTTGAAAGATGCATAGATTCTAAAGAAAAAAAGAAACCAAACATTGACAGCCACAGGAAAAAATACTGGGTTTAAATATGGAGAAAAAAAAAAGTTTCCAAAGGAAGGACAAAAAAGAAAAAGAAAGTAACATTTCTGAAGGGAGGAGAGAGAGAGAGAGAGAGAGAGAGAGAGAGAGAGAGAGAGAGAGAAATAAAATAAGTCTCCAAAGAAAGGAGAAAGAAAATAAATAAAAATGCTCTGTAAGTCTGCAAAGGAAGGATGAGAGAAATCCAGGGACGCTCGAGGAGGCTGCGGGACAGCAGGCCACGGAGACGCTGGATGAAGGCGCCTCAGCGACCAGCCAGCTGGGCCAAACCAGATGTTGTGTTGTCCATTACTGGATGAAGTCTGCATGCTGAGGTAAAAACGCAGGCTCTGGTTAGTAACGCCACCGCATGTCATACAGTAGCTTATGTGTTCTGTTTCGCCGAGTTTGGAAAATTAAAGTATGTGCCCTCAGAAGCATGGACACACATTCAGAACTCCAAAGGGCTTTTGCCTCGAATTCTGAAAAAAGCTGATTCTCTGATTACACATTTACTGGAAGTTATGGCTATTATGGAGATACTTGTAAAAACCAAGACTGACAACGCTCCAGCGCATGCCTCTGATAAAATGTAACTTTTTTTTTGCACATAACAGTATAAAGCATATTATAGGTATACTGCACAACCCTACAGGACACGCAGTTGCGTAACAATCTAATAGTACTTTAAAAGATACGCTTAATAAAGAAAAAGAGGTAACAAAGACCCCTAGAGATAGATAACAACGCTTTATGAACTTTAAATTTTTCAAATGCTAAGAGCAAAACCCAACAGCTGCTGAGAGACACTGGGTTATGGGGGAACTGCTGAACTAAACCAGCCTCAGAACGGAAAGGAGGAGGTGTGTTGTGTTGCATTTCGGGGGAGAAGTTCTGCCTTTGTCTCAGCAGGAGAAGAAAAGCTATGAATTCCTTCATAAAAAAGAGCAGGGGAGACCTCCTGAAAACCTTGGCTGCAGAAACAAAGAAAGAAAACAGCAGAATGGGTGACATGAATGCTGACCCTTCTACACGGAAGCAGCTCCGAGACTGGCTGTACCATGGAAATGTGTCTGTGTAGCCAATAAGTCTTGTTGTCCTTTTAAATGGCATGGATAGAAACTTATATTACAGTTAGGTCATACAGTCCAAGCTGACTTATAAGATTTGATGCCTTTCACCTGCTCGAAACTGAGAGCCGAGAGTCATCTTTAGCTGAATTGTGCACACTGCACATGCCATCCACGTGTTAATGCGGAAATGTATTTTACCTTTAAAAGTTTATATGTTCATAGAGCAAAAGGACCAGACACCAAAGAAGACAAATAATCCAGGTGATAGAACCTCACAGACTGCTTCAATAGCTGTTTCCTCAAAAATCTGCATCCAGAATAACTTCAAAATCACTAGCTAAGCCAGGCGCGGTGGCACACGCCTTTAATCCCAGCACTCCGGAGGCAGAGGCAGGCGGATCATTGTGAGTTCGAGGCCAGCCTAGTCTACAAAGTGAGTCTAGGATGGCCAAGGATACACAGAGAAGCCTTGTCTCAAAAAATCAATAAATAAATAAATAAATAAATAAATAAAAATTTAAAAATCACTAGACAAGATGGTCTAGCCTCGCAGACTGTTCCAGCCGGGATTTCAGCTAAGCCTGGCAGGTTTCCATCACGCAAAGACTGGGCAGCAAATGTTACAGGTAGCTCTCCTAAACCATTATTCCGATTTTTCTCTGGGCCCGCAAAAGAGAATGTCACCCACAGACAGCAGAAAGTAATTTTAAGAGAACAATGCCCCAATCCTAAAAAGTGAGGGGTGGTGGTGGATGGTTTTTGGCCATTCCATTGGTGATGGATGTTTGTAGTCCTTTATGGGGGTTGGTCACAGGTTGCTAATGGTCTTGGTCAAGGAGGAGACAAATAAAAGGAGGTTAGACACAGGGAACTCTTTTTCTCTTTCTTTTTCCCCCCTCTACCCGTCTTTTTCTCCTGTCTAATGTTAGTGAAAAAGGGGGAAAAGAAATAAAAAGAAAAAAAAGGGAGCATAAGAGTGATATGATAAAAGGGGAGATTATTGGATCTACTTTTAAACTAAAGATCATTCAATAAACCAAATATTTTTACATTGACATGGATTTTGCACCTTGATACAAATTTAAGATAATATTTTGCTGCAACACACCGTATACATTGTTGTACATATGCGATTCACTTAGAGATGCGCTGTGAAGTTCTAGTCCTTGAAAGATATTGCTACCGCAAATGTTTATAATAATTAAGAAATATAAGTTAGTAACTCAGTCAATCAAACTTGTGGTCTTATTAGGCACTAGTTTACTTACCACAGAAATAAGCTTTATTTAGCCTCCTATAGATGTCGTCAAAGTTAATTTAATAGTAAATAGCTAGAAACAAGCAATGTTTGCCTTCCAGATATATTATAGACCCTGTATTTTTTGGACCATAAGACGCACTTTTCCCCCCAAAAGTGTATGGGGGGACTAGGGTGTGCCTTGTGGTCCAATTGCTGTTTTTACTGTTTTTCTTGTTTTACTGCTCTGAAAACTGGGTGTGTCTTATGGTCAGGTGCATCTTATAGCCTGAAAGATACGGCAGATAGAGCATCTTCAAAAACCTCAGAGATCCTCAGAATATAGCATTTAAAGATGCTTAATTAGCATAGGCTTTTCATGAGAGTGAGACGTGTCTGCTTCTGGCAGCATCCCCTACTACCTCACAGAAGATGCTGGGCATCAAAGAACCTCTATGCGGAGTTTGCTTCTAATGTGGCAAGCTAGCCACCAGGAGAAAAAAAACTATTCTCTCTGTCCAAGCTGTGGACATCCAGGACACAAAAGAAGTCAACTGGCGACCTTTACAAGGGCGAGGCTGGCAAGTCCTTCATAATCCCTGCTTCACAGAACAGTCTGTTTTATGTTTATCCTGAAGCCCAAAGACGGATGCTCTGACGCTGCGGGGGGAACTTTGGGCGACTGTCCAGGCAGCCAGCTGTCTGTGTCATTTCTACAGTTTTGGAAGCTGCTTGCTCTGCACTTCCTGTTTAACTCAGGTAATATTTATCTTTCTCAGGTCTCTGATGAGGTTGAAGACTAGATAGTTATAGTCCCACCGTTAAGCTTAGGCTGTTTAGGATTTAAGAAAATGTTTTAAGGTATAAAAAGATACTTACAGGTTGATAAATGCACGTTATGATAGAAAGTGACTTAAGCACAGAGCTTTGACAGATAGCAGAGTACTTTTCCCAAGGCTGCCAAATGTAAATAGACTAGACATGGTGAATGCAACTCTTACCTGATATATTTTAAAAATATTTTATTAATTTATTCATATTACATCTCAGTTGTTAGCTTATCTGATATTTTTTTCATGTTTGTTCTTACTGTATAAATTTCTTATTGTATGAGAAAGAGCCTATAATTGAACTAAAAGGGGGAGATGTTGGGTTGATTTTGTGTGTGTGTGTGTGTGTGTGCATGTGTGTGTGTGTGTGTGTGCACTGTATTGCTCAAGTGCTGATTTCTGTTCCAACAGAAATCTGATTGCAGTCTGGATTTTAGTATTGTCACTTATTATGAAGCATTTCTTGTCTTAGTATTTTGTAAACTTTGTTCTCTGTCACCTTTTAATTGGTCTAATAAAGAGCTAAATGACCAATAACTGGGTTGGAAAGTTAAGGTGGGACGTCTGATCCCAGTGAGAAGGTCTCAGATGGGAACCAGAGGAGAGGAGTCACTGTTAGGACATGGATGAAGGAGGAGGAGACAGGGCAAGACTAAGGTAATGTGTCACATGGCACTGTTGGTGGGTCAGAACAGCCGAGTATCTGCCCAGCTGTAGTGCCTGAAGATTTTAATAAATATAAAGGTCTCCATGTCATTATTCAGATCAAGGGTGGGCATAAAAAAAGTGGGAGAACCAACCACAAAACAAAACAAAACCATATCAGAACATAAATTAAAGGCCAAAGTTAGAACAAATTAAAGGTATTATATATGCTCAACAATTCTACAGATGAAATTATAAAACTATTAAAAGATAGGGAAAGAAAAAAATTAAAAGATAGTAAATGGATCTAGGGGAAATTCAGTATCACAAATATTTCACTTTTTGCAAATTTCTTTAACCTCAAAGTCCCAGCAAATATGTGTCTATATGTGTCTGTGTGTATGCATGTCTATGTGTGTGCTTGTGTGTCTGTATGTGCAAGTGTGTATGATCATGTGTGTACGTGTGTGTGCATGTGTGTCTGTGTCTGATGCATATCCATGTACATGTGTGAGATCTGAGAGGCTGACTGTACAACTCACGTGATGTGAGAACAACGAATCAGCTGAAACAATCTCAAAGATTGACGTCTGGGTAATTCACCTTACCAGTCACAAGTTGTATTATGCACAAAATGAAGTTCATTAAAAGCTAAGTATAAAAAGCAAGCTTTCTAGCTGGGCAGCGTGGCACACGCCTTTAATCCCAGTACTTAGGAGCCAGAGGCAGGCAGATCTCTCTGAGTTCAAAACAGCTCTCCAATCTCAGGAGAGAGAGAGAGAGAGAGAGAGAGAGAGAGAGAGAGAGAGAGAGAGAGAGAGAGAGAGAGAGAGACAGACAGACAGACAGACAGACAGACAGACAGACAGTAACAGAGAGAGACAGAAAGAGACAGAGAGCATGTATGAGACAAGCTCTTTTTAGAATCTAAAAATATAGAAGGAATTGCTCAAAACGCAAGAAAATGAATTATATTGACAGAGGTTGATACATCTGAGCAAGAGAACACCTGTCTAGTGGAAATAGCATCATCAAACATGCCTGACCAAGGTGAGAAGGAAATAGTTAGAAAGCACAGAACTGATACCAAAGTGAAAATGCAGGACTGCAGATACAGCTCAGTGGTAGAGCGCTGGCCTGTGCAAGGCAAGTGGAAATGAAATGAAGTGAATGCCGTGAGGGAAAATGAGTGTGAAAACTGGCGTGGGTAAGCGGCAAGCTAAGTCTGAGCAATGGTGTCTTTAATGGAGTCCCCCTTTTAAAAGGAAATGCATGAAGGGCTATTGCTGATCATCTTCAGAGTGCTCGACTATTATGTACTCAGCCCAGAGTTTGAATCCCAGCACTGCACGAAGAAGGAATAAACACGTAAAATGACAGTAGTTTGGACAAAATCTGCCTCGTTCTGTTGAGCTGCACTCAGATCTATTTTTATGAAAGAGATGCAATTAAGCTGAGATCACAAATTGGAGAGCTTTGCACATAAAGCTAAGATATGCTGTGCAGTTCACAGGCTGGTGGTCTGAGTCTGAGCCCTGGGACTGGGAATGTCAATGCTATTTCCTAACATTCCCTGAGTGCTCAGTGCATCAGGCCTTCTGTGATTTAGCTAATTTAAAACTTCTTGTAAAGATTCAATCAAGGCATTAATATCACTTTGCATGGAAGAGAAAATACATGACTTTTGAGGTAAGGTCTTACTGTGTAGCACTGGCTTGTCTGGAACTTGCTTTGTACACCAGGCTGGCCTTGAACTCACAGATCTGCCTATAACATACTTAATTAGGTCAGTTGCCTTTCTCAGTTCACTGAAATACCACCAGTCCAGGCACACAACGGACAATGCTAGGAGACAGAGACTACTACCAACAGTTATTAAATAAACTTTCTATTTTTCAGAAGTCACTGAATCATGTACACCCAGTTCTTGTCATGACAACTCTCCTTGATTTGGGGGAAACAATATAGACCACAAGACTTATAGCTTCTCACTTAAATTTCAATTCAGATTGCATGCCAAATCTTCTAAAATTGTACTCAGAGGATACAAATGACTGTTCTATTGAACTCACAAGATCCACTTTGGCATTCATCTGTGAATTCTTTCATATGCGTAAAGCATTATGAAATGCTCCCACTTTAAAAGATTTATTTTTACTTTATGTGCATATTTTGCCTAAATGTACATGTATATGTGCGTGTGGTTCCCATATAAGGCAAAAGAGGGTCCCAGACTCCTCGGAGCTGGAGTTACAGACAGTTGTGAGCTGCCCGGTGGGTCCTGGGAATTGATCTTGGGTCCTCCCCAAGAGCATCTATACTCTTAACCACTGCCCATCTCTCCAACCTCCAAAATGCTACAATTTTAATCAGAACATCCAAGCATTGAAGTCAAGAGGTTCTTTCAATTTCGTACATTTGACAACGGTGTTTACATAAAGCAGGGGCTCCAAGTCATAAGCTGGTGGTTGAAAGGAGGACACCTCCACGCCTGCTGCCTCAGCCTCACAGAGCTCACACATCCACTCGAAACAGCCAAGAGGAAGTGGTGAACCGAGGCACTGTTGAAGTCCTACGACAAAACCTCGTGCGGGGATCTTTACATGGGGCCTAGGTTAAGTATATTTTCCTTTAATTAATTAATTAATTAACTGATGCAGAGTCTCACATAGTCCATGCTAGCCTCACTATATAATGGAGAATGGCGTTGTATTTCTTATCCTCCTCCTCCTACCCCTTGAGTGCTAGGATTACAGGCCTGGAACACCATCCTCGGTTTTATGCAGCTCTGAAAACTGAGCCAGGACCTCATACATCCTAGGCAAATACTCTATAAACAAAATCACATCTTCAGGCCCTGCATGGGGCCCATGTGGATAAACCTGGAGGAGGAAGAGGAGGAGGAGGAGGAAGAGGAGGAGGAGGACAAGGATGAGGAGGAGGAAGAGGAAGAGGAGGAGGAGGAAGGAGAGGAGGAGGAGGAAGAGGAGGAGGAAGAGGAAATGGCAGTCAGATTCATGGTAGATCATGTGGCTTCTCTCCCAAAGAAGCTGAAGGAGTTTTGAATCACCATCTCCATACGGCAAGTGAGAAGGCAGCCGAGACTTTTGGTGAAGTAGAAAAAAAAGTCAGATGAAAATCTCCTGCTGGACCGCATGGGTAGTACTCAATGCCCTCGCCACAGGCTCCTGATGATGGAACTTTAGTTGCTGAACATGAAGATAATTTCAGCACCCTACAATTATGTGCCTAATTAAAATTAAGAAATTAGAACACAGTTAAAAGGAATAATATTTTGCTCACAGCTAATTTCATTAAAGTATTAATGAATGGGGCTCTCTTTATGGCCAGAGGGCAACCACTTTCTGCAGAGTACTTCCAGGCGAGCTAATTTATTCATGCATGTGAAACAGTCCAATGAGAAATGAGGGAGCCGACAACTGCTGGTCCTAATTAAAATATTTAAAACATCATGTCTATTTTCTTCCATCTAGCCAAATACGTAAGCGGGAGCCAGCATGGTGCCAATTAACATGGAGAAAGCAAACACAAACACCCATGGTTTCTGATTAAAATGCACATTATTGTACCATGCAATATATTGTTCGGCACATATATGTAAATGTTTAATTAACCTGCATCTAAATCTCGGCCACATTCCAAAATCGATACTTTAATCCCCAAACAAGTGGCTGTCTGTGTAAGGAGACACTTACCTATTTATCACAGTCTTTTATTCAAACCTAATTTGAAGCTGTGTGTGGAAGCTGCATGTGGAAGGCTGGGGAGGCGAGCCGGCTTGGCAGACTCTTCTTCAGAGGCCAGTGAGATTGTTAGTCGCCAAAGACTTGTGAGAAGAACAAGGCTAGCCTCAGGTGATATGAAATTTTTCATTAATAATGCAGGAGGAAGTCTGGACCCAAAACCATTTGTCAGCCTGGACATCATCAACAGTAACCACACATGCACGCACACACAAACACACACACACACACGCACGCACGCACGGTTGTTCTTTTTGTTAACTGGAGACTTATCTGTCAAGCCAATTTCAGAGAGCTCCTTGTTGTGGGACCATGGCGGAGGGAAATGCTGAAAACTGAGAAGCCAGAGGTTTGGAAACATCACAGTATTCACTTCAGCCCCTCTCCTTCTGTCAAAAAGCTGCACTACCACAAGAGTTAGTGCTCACTCACTGTCTCTGTGCTGCCCAAGTGTTTGCACATTGGTTACTTTCAACGTCACAACCCTGGGGGGAGCAGGCGGTGAAGCAAGACGGATGACCCTGGACTTGAACCCATTTCCTTTAGCTCGAGAATCATTCCTACCAGCCTCCTTGATTAAAACGGAGGCTAATTTACCACTTACTTAAATAGAACAGCAACAGCAAGTTTGTCTCAAGGACCTCAGGCTGGTTAACCTCACTATGTAAATGACCTTGAACTTGTGACCCTCCTGCCTCCACTTCCCAGGTGCTAGGATTACAAGTGTGCACTACCAGACCTTGTCGATGCAGTGCTGGGCATTGAACCTGGAGAGATTCACACATGTTAGGCAAGCCCTCTTCTCACGGAGCTACATCCCGTCCTGGACATAAAACATTTTTAAGAAAACTACTTGCTGACTCATTTAGCTATTAAAATGACAAAGTTAGGTATGATAAGAGTATATTGTACTTGCTAGGCGTGGTGGTGCACGCCTGTAATCCCAGCACTCAGAGAGGCAGAGGCAAGTGGATCTCTGTGAGTTCTAGGCCAGCCTTGTCTACAAGGTGAGTCCAGGACAGCCAAGGCTACACAGAGAAATGCTGGCCCTCCCCATCCCCAAAACATATTGTACAAAATTTTCTCTTTGTATGTCTTCTTCTTCTTAAACTATTTTTTTTTTCAAGTAGACCAGGCTATCCTGGAACTCATAGATCCCCCTGGCTCTGCCTCCTGGGTGCTGGAACTAAAGGCATGATGCTACTGCCCAGTGTAGGTTTTGTTCGTATCCATAGCAACCCTCTGGTACAGACTACTAACAGACCTGGAGCACGCCACATGGCCTTGACCCTCCACCAAGGGCTCTTTCCACAGGATCATGGTCCCTGATAGTTGACTTTGATGACAGTCCAGGGAAAGCTACAAGTCCCGGTGGGTACGATTGTTCCTGCAACTCCCACTAGCAGAAAGGCCAGGAGCAAGGCTGATGGTGCCACCAGCAGAGCTAACTGATCAGAAAAATGAGACCTTCCAGAAGGCAGCTTGCCTTCCTGTGACCACGGGCTTTAGAGGTCCTCTTCCCCCATCCTCTTACCTGGCAAATCACTGACTCATGGAGCTGTTCCCAAACCAGGAAGAGCCAACCAATGAGCCACTTGGATCATACTGTATTCATTCTCTCAGTATGTGCGTGAGAGAGAGAGAGAGAGAGGAAGAGAGCGGAGAGGGAGAGAGAGAGGAGCGAGGAGAGAGAGGAGAGAGAGAGAGATGAGAGAGAGAGAGAGAGGAGAGAGAGAGAGAGAGAGAGAGAGAGAGAGAGAGAGAGAGAGAGAGTGTGCGCGCGCGCGCGCGCGCGCGCGTAAGCTTCCGAGGTCACCCCCCGGGTATCATTTCTTAAGAGCAGTCCACCTTGGTTTTTGAGACATGGTTTCTCCACTGGCCTGGGGCTCACTCATCAGACTAGACTGGCTGCCCAGTAAGCCCCGGGATCTGTCTGTCTGTCTCCACCTTGCCAGTGTCAGAATTATAAGAATTTCAGCCACGACACTGTGTTCTTTATTTCATTTTCAGTTTTTACGTATGTGGATGTCCTGACTGGCTGTGTGTCTGTTCACCAAGAGCATCCCTGGTGCCCTTGAAGACCAGAAGAGCGCATTGGAGCCCCTGGAACTAGAGTCACAGGTGGTCGTGAGCCGTCAGGTGGGTGCTGGGAATCAAACCAGGATCCTACCCGCTGAGCCATCTCTCCAGCCTCCTCCCCTCCACTGCATCCTTACTGCTCCTTTGTTTATTTCTGTCACTCGGCCTGAGCCTCATTGTCTGATATTTAAGTTTCAGTGTCTGTTCTTTATCTGCGTCTGTCCGGAGTTGGTGCTCAGCTGATGTTGGATGCTGATGTTGGCCACATGACAGTGACAATGCTTAATATTCACGGTGTGTTAGACACAAAGATACCCATGGGGTACAGATTAGTTAATACTTACAACAACTACACAAAGTCAATGCTGTTGTTTGGCCACACTGAAATATTAAAATGTAAAAGTGACTTGCTTTGGAACCCAGAGCTACAAATTAATAAATTCGAGAGAAAAGAAATACTGCTGTGGTCAAAGCTAAGCCCAGGCTCTAACTACTGTTCGCTTACGAAGTGGCAAAACAAGGGTGGCAGGGTCCTCGGTTGGGGACAAACGCAAAGCCACAGGCGGACAACGTAAAGCACTCTAGATGAGGGCTGGAGAGATGGCTCGTGGCTAGGAATATTTACTGTTCTTCCAGAGGACCCAAGCTCGAACGCTTGCTGACATCCACATCATTGTATATCCCTTGTGACTCCGGGTCGGGGAGAGACTACCTACACTCATGGACACACACACACACACACACACACACACACACACACACACACACACACACACACACTATACACTGAGGGGTGAGAAGTATAAATTCCAAGAAGAATTTTGTTCTTGACTGCCGTTCATTGTCAGCCGTTGGCCTGGCTTCTGAGACCAGTGGGCTGGTCAAGGCACTGCTTGACCTCAAGGTCAAGGTCAAAGGTCCTGCTTCTATCTCAGGAGCTTAGAGCACTCAGGGTGAGGCCCATGAGCTAGGTGAGGTTCCTGGTCTCACCTGGGGTGGTGGAAATGAGTTTTCCACTGAGTGCTACTGTTGGGCTCTTTTAGAATGAAATTTCCAGTTTCAGACAGCAATGGAAAGGCCTGTCTGTGGTGGTACCAAAGTGTTACAACCTCTTGGGTAAGCTGCTGCGCTAAGCATGGCAGAGGAGACTCCTGGAACCAGCGAGAAGGCAGGTCCAGTAGGTGCAGGCCCAACACCGGCAGTCAGGCCCCAGGTGGTCCAGAAGCTCCTGGTTGCCAGGCAGGTAGCTGCTTGATTTGCAGTTGGGTTCAGGCGTCCAGTAGTGATTTTCCATGGAGAAGGGGAGCCCTCCCCTCCCCAGAATAGAATAGATGGAATCTCGGATGGTCACGGTGGATGAATAGTGCGAGCTAAAGAGAGAGAGTTATTTTGTGAATCAGAGACGTTAACAGACCTTGGGCAGTAGGAGAGGTTTCAAGGGTGAATGTGTTTGATTCACTGGGGTAGAAGTGCTAAAGATACTTGATTTACATGCAGTGGTACAGTGCCTAATTTACATGCGGTAGCACCGGGGTCCTGTCACAGGAAGCAGAACACAGTACTTAATTATCCCATGGATGGGGGAAGAACTTCCAGACATGATTAAAGGTCATTTGCTGAAAGCTAAGATCTCCTTAGCAGAGGGAGGAGTATTTCCAGGAATCCCCAGGTGCTTGCTGAACAGGTTCTATCAGGAAAGGGTCAGGCCTGTAACCTTCCTTGAGCTATGTGACGTTCCTTCGGAGATCTGGGGGGTCCCCACATCAGGAGAAGAGAGAACCCCACCTTCCCCCCATCCCCCTACACCCCCACCCCCCGCTGAGAAAGTGAGTCCATTGTAACAGATCGCAGACGGAGCTCAGTTGGATATCTGGAAACGCTAGACTTTGACCTTCACCAGCAGAGTCCCACGTTGAGCGAGCACTGGAGGATGCTGCAGAGCAGCTCTCAGAAGCCGGAGAGCACCCAGGACAGGGACGGAGACATTCGGCACTCAACTCAGCGCAGGAATGTTGAGCCCAGCCATTGCCTCTACAAGAAATAGAGACTCTCACGTGCGTAGAAAGGCTGGACAGGAAGAAGGAAAATCAGGGACAAGGTGCGTCAGCCCTGGGGTCAACAGCCTCTTTGTTCTCGCTTGTACACCCAGAAAGACAGGCTCGGCCGAGAAGTAGTCCCAAGACAGAGTGATCAGAGTCCCTGGAGAGACACTGGTCCTCTCTCACACGCCCCCCTCCCCCGCCCCACTTTGAGTCAGTCAGTGGCTAAATCGCCAATAGGGTCAGCAAGAGCTCAGGAAGCTGTGAGCATCTGGGTTACATATCAGCTTGCAACGTGTACACAAGTACACATGCACACACGTGAGGATGCGTGTGGAGGCCGGAGGTCCACGTTGGGTGTCTCCCTACATGGCTCCCCCGTTTTATTTTTTGAGATAGCCCCTCGGTGAACTGGACTTCACCGAGTCAGCTGGACTAGCCGGCCCCTGAGACCCACGGATTCTCCTCCCTCATCCCTCTCAGCACTGGGAGTACAGGGGCAAGCCGCCACGCCCAGCTTTATACGTGGGTTCCAGGAATCTGCGCTCAGGTCCTCAGGCCCGCCCAGCAAGCAGGTGAGGCCTACTCTATCTGCTCTTTGCGGCAGAGACTGAACCCAAGGCCTTGACCAGGCTAAGCACGCATTCTGCCTCTGAGATGCATCTCAGCACCAGATCGGCATCTCAAAGACCAAGCATCCTGCACATCTGTGGGTTGTTGATTTCAGCCTGTGTTGTAGGGAATGTCAAGGTTTTTATTTTTCCTACTTCCGAGGCAATTTCAAAGCGATGGCTAATACCCATTATTGCTATCCCTTATATCTTATCTGCCCCATATTCAATTTCTCAGTTTCTTACATCTGAAATTATTCAGTAGTAATCTAACTGCAAACATATTCTTGTATAGTGCACCAACATATAAGTTAGGCTTTCAAACATCTGATTTAGTCATAGCCAGCTTGAAATTATTTTATATTTCAAAAGATTTGTTTTTATTTATCTATTTTTATTTTTACTTTGTTCAGAAGGATTTTTTTCCTTTCGTTGAAAATAGATTTTCCCCCCTCTGTGATGTAGCGATTATGGTTTCCCCTCCCTCTACTCCTCCCAGTCCTCCCCCTCCCCTCCCATCCAGATCCACCCCCTTTCTGTCCCTCATTAAAAGACAAACAGGCAGGGCCAGGAGTGATGGGACACGCCTTCAATCCCAGCACTTGGGAGGCAGAGGCAGGTGGATTGACCTGAGTTCAAGGCCAGCCTGGTCTACAAAGCGAGTCTAGGACAGCCAAGGCTACACAGAGAAACCCTGTCTTGAAAAAAAAAAAAAAAAGAAACAAACAAACAAACATCCAGACTTCTAGGGTAATAATAAAATATAATATAAGATGGAACAAGAATTAGTACATAAGAATAGGACAAAACAAACAGAAGGAAAAGAACCCAAGAAAACACACACACACACACACACACACACACACACACACACACACAAGATATAGATACAGAGACCAACTGGTTCACACACTCAGGAATCCCATAAAAACACTAAACTGGAAGCTATAATACCAAAGGAGCTATAGGAAAAAATGAGAGAAAATATATAAATAAAACAAAAATTTTAAATAAGAGAAAAATAAAATAAAAATAAAACCCTGACATGGTGTGTAACAAGAGACTTCCAAAGACACCACTGTGCCTGTTCTCTGTTGACGATCTATAGAGACTTCCAAAGACACCACTGTGCCTGTTCTCTGTTGACGATCTATAGAGACGTCCAAAGACACCACTGTGCCTGTTCTCTGTTGACGGACGATCTATAGCTGTGCCATGTCGTCCACCCTTAGAGTAACTAAGGGCTTCCCCAGTGAGACCCCTTTGGTCTCTTGGTGAAAACAAAATTTCTATTGGCAGATGGCTATCAATTGGAGATGGCTTCTGGGGTAGGGATGGGGGCTTGTGTCTGCGTCTCTTTTTAGCTCTAGGACCCCCAAAAGACTTGTTTTTCATTCTCTTTCCATACGTAAATTAAACTTCTAAAGTTTTCATTTCCAAGAAAGAAAAAAATATATAAAAAATGCGGCAAAACAGATCTCCAAAATGAAGCCTGTATTTTTATGCATCTTTAGTCAGACAAACATTAGTCCTCGGGAACTGGAGTTGCTGTTCTGGAGACTGTAAGCCTACTGTTTTCCCGGTATGCAGACAGGCTGTTGTCATAGATCCCCACAGTAATGAACAAGTCCTCAATATTTAATAAGGCTGGCATTCCTGTCCCCAGGCAGAGAGAGCTGAGACTGGTGGTAGGCAGCTACTAACTGACCATTAAAATACAGAATCTCTCTTTAAAATGTACTCCCCAAACAGGTTGCGTCACCTGCAGCGGAGCCCGAGTGCCACCCTCTGCCGGGAGGTGGCCTGGAGAATAATCAAAAACAGCCAGCCAGCTGGCTTAATATTCAAAACCTGGCTTCAATAGGATCCAGTTTGGTGGTAGGGTTTTTAAAAGGGAGGAGTGATGCTCTTCTTTCTGCCATGCCTTTAGCTCCACCAAAAAGTGCCAACCATGTAGGAGTCAGGGGACTAAGCCGCGGGGTTCTGCAAATGCAGAAGGTAGAATGCTTCCCTGTGTTTACGAGACCCTGAGTGGGCTCTCCGCACACCACATACAGTGGACATGGCGGGCCACACCAGCAATCTCAGTGAGGAGGAGGAAGCAAGCAGAAGTTCAAGGTCACCCTGGGCTACAGGGCTAATTCAAGGCCAGCCTGGGAGGCATGAGACCTTTTCTCAAACAAACGGTTCAGTCAGGGCTCTGATTTGGAGCTGCGTGCTTCCCTCCTGTTTATCTTATTTTGTCACGGCAGTGTTTTGGAGCTGCCTTCTGTGGGGTTTGTGAAGATATACACAGTGTGACAATGACCCTTACTACCTGGATCTCATTGATGGCGAACAGAGATATTGGAGCGTTTCAGGCTTTAGCAGATTTTTATTTTTTAATTTAAGGAACAAAAGAGAAAAAAAAAAAGCCAGTGTTAATGGTACTGCATGGAAATCAAGGGAATCACTAATACAATGAGGTTGTTTTCTGAACAACAAAGGCTATCATAATGACTTCTCCTTGCTCTTTTTAGCCATTAGGAAAAAAATGTTTGGCTATAACCATAATTCCATGTTAATACAAATATTCCCACTATCTCATTAAGCACACAGTGTAAAAATTATTTTTTAATTAAAATATTTTAAAATTCTATTTATTTATTCATGGCATGTGGCATATACATGCTACTGCAAGTGTGTGGAGGTCAGAGAATAACAGAAGGGACTGGCTCTCGCCTTCCACCGTGCAGGTCCTAGGGAAGAATTTAAGTCCTCTGGCCTCTGGAGAATGCCTTTTCCTCCTGAGCCATCTTCCCAGTCCCAGTTTATAGACTCCCGAGTGGGCCTCCCACAACCCTTGTCACCATCACCCCGTAAGGCCTACTCACTCCTTTTTCCTCCTTGACATCAGGAGAAATTCTTGTGTGTTGTTCCCTTTCACAAGGAAACAGCAAAAAATGAGCCCTGCCTTCAGCCTTTAAGTAGGAATTCTAAGCCATGTGGTAGCTGCTTTCCATTTTTCAAAGCATAACTTATTTTTCTTGAATCATGTGGATGTACAGCACAGGTCCCTGCAGAGCCCAGAAGAGGACATCAGATCCCCTGTAGCATGAGTTATAAGACACTTGTGAGCTACCTGGTGTGGGTGCTGGACCCAAACCCAGGCCTTCTGCAAGAACAATTCAGGCTCTTAACCACTGAGTCATCTCTTCAGCCCCTGTTTTTAAGTTTTTAAGGAAATTCCATCATGTTTTAGTAAACATTACACTAATTTACATTCCTGCCAATAGCGTAGGTTCCAATATTTCCAGCTCCTGGTTAGCAATTCTTGTCAGCTACTCTTAAGGGTCCACCATCTCAATGGCTGTGAGCTAATAGCTTGCCATGAGCTAATAGCTTGCTGTGAGCTAATAGCTTGCTGTGAGGTAATAGCTTGTTCCTGTCTGAAAAATTGTTGGCAAATGTGATCTCCCATACTGGTTTGCCTTTTTGGTCCTTCAAGTGTTGCCTCCGCTGGAAGAGAGCTTTGCCATTTGAGGTGGTCCCACTTCGCTATCTTGGGTTGTGTGGTCTGTGGGATTTGTGCTCAGGTCTCAGAAATCGTTGCCAAAGCCAAAGTCTAGAAGCTCTTCCTCTGAGGATTCTGAGTGCCTTGAGGACTCCGAGCTCTGCAGGTGTTACAGTCAAGTCTTTGGTCCTTCCTGGGGTGACTTTTGGGTGCATGTGGGCTAGCACATGGCCTAGCACTCTAGTTTGGATGAGGATATTCTCCCATGGGGTCACGTATGCGAACACTTGGTCCCAGGTAGTAGTGTCACTGTTTGGTAAAGTTATGGAAACGTTAGGACAGGAGCATTAGTGTGAGTGACATGTGTCAGAGGGGATGGCCCTTGTGAGTTTACTGCCTCACCGCACTTTCCCCACCTTTCTCTTTCTCTCTGCTCCCTGGGGTTGCGATGGAAAACCTAAAGCACCAATGTCCTCCAGATAAGTCACCTTTCTGAGTGTCTATGATGTGCCAGGTACAATTTCGAAAGCTTTTAATGCATCAACTCATTCAGATTTCCTAAGACCCCATAACATAGGTGTGACTTCCATGCCCACGTGGATGTGCAGGCTGAGGCTTGAGACTGCCCAGTAATGAACATGCAGGGCGAAGACTCGAACCCCAGGCAGGTCTGAGACTGAAGTCCATATCATTTAAGAAGCCAAAAAAGCCCCTCCTCTGTCTAACGGGAGACCCAAGAGCTAGTCTCATGACCTGGTCCTCAGATTATTATCTGATACCCTCTACTATGTGCAGTGTTTCTAGTAAGTAAAAAAAGAAAAGAAAAGAAAAGAAAGAGGCAGCTGTGAAGATGGCCAAGCCAGTAAAGAACTTGCCAGGTCACACACGAGAACCAGAGTTCAGATCCGCAGCACCCAGGCAAATATCAAGTGGGCACGAAGACCACCCTTGTAATTTTGGTGAAAGGGAAGCAGAAATCAGAAATGCAAAAGCAAGCTGATTAGCTGGCATAACCGAATCAGTGGACTCTTGGTGCAAGTGAGAGACCCTGACTCTTACATAGAGAAGAAGCACTGAGGGAGATGTCCAACATCAGCCTCTGGCCTCCACTCAGACATACAGGCACATCTCGAGTACTCACAAACACACATTCACCTATGCATATGTTAAAAACCACACAGATACCACAAGTACATTAAAAAAAAAAAAAAAACAAGAAAATAGAAGAATGAGGCCGCGGAGCGGGAGCAGAGAACGAAGCAGGCTTTTACAGCACAAGAAAAATATGTGGAGAATTCAGATCAGTTCATCAAAAGGTCAAAAGGGACTTTTTCTCCCTTTTGAGAAGATAAAGATGAAATGAGCGAGCCAGCCCCAAGGCTAACGAATAATTAGAAACACGTTCCACAGCTAATTGACAAGCCGAGGCTGAAGACAGGGCTGGAAGTTTCTTGGAGAGCCACCGCAGAGCGAGGCACACTGAGGGCCCCTGGCTCACACTTGGTGACTTGTTAGCAATTGACAACCAGAGCAGTGACTTCATTAACCGAAATCCTAGAGAGTTCTTTAGTGGCAAAGGCTCCTGGCTAGAGTTCCATCTTTGTAAGCAACCTGCCAAGCACATGCTGCCACTGGTTTCACAGACAGGGGACTGCTGAGAGCACAAGTGCCTCCTACCACACTCGGCTGTTTTAATTTTTAACATTTATTTATTTACTTGTTTATTTTGGCTTTTCAAGACAGCATTTATCTGTATAGCTCTGGCTGCCCTGGAACTCACTTTGTAGACCAAGCTGGCCTTGAACTCACATAGGTCTGCCTGCCTCTGCCTTCCTAGCGATGGGGCTAAAAGGTGTTCACCACCATACCCGGCACATTTTTTTTTTTTTTTGAAAGATCTTTTCCATATAATGTATTTGTTGTTGTAGTTGAATCTGAAACTTTGGGGGATGGACAGGATCTGTCGATTAACACCCAGGCTGTACTTTAATTTGTGATCCCTTCTGCATCAGCTTCCCTGGGGCTGAGATTACAGGGGTGTGTCAGTCTCTGTATATCTTAGTTTGAGAATCTCATACATATTTTGACTATATTCTTGCCCCCTCCCAACTCTTCGAAGAATCCTTCCTACTTCTCTACCCACCCAACTTGGTGTTTTGTTTTGTTTCCACCAAGATGCATTTGCGCTGCCCACATATTCGTAGATGTGTGACTGTCCACTGGAGTACAGCCAACAAACCAGGGGCCACACTCTTTGAGAAACCATCTCTCTTTGCTAGTGGCTAACAATCGCCAATAGCTCTATGCCTAGGAGAAGGATTTGGTGGCCAACTTCCCTCCCCATGCTGGGGATCCATATGTACCCCAGGGTGTCTAAAAGACACATGTTCCTTGAGGTCATTCATTGTCTCTGAGTGTCACAATACTCTTCTGCCTTCCCTTCCACAAAGATGGCTGAACCTCAGGAGGAGGGGTATGGTACAGATGCTCCGGTTAGAGAGAATGTGCTTTTGTAAGAAGCAGAGAGGAAGACGAGGCATAGATGGCATGGAAGATTGTGCCTTGCTGACCACTCAGCAAACGTGGAACATAAGGAAAGGCTTGCCTTAGGCCTGTAGACACTGCTGGGCCTATAGACACTGCTAGGCCTATAGACAGTGCTAGGCCTATAGACACTACTAGGTCTATAGACACTGCTAGGCCTCTAGACACTGCTAGGCTTATAAACAGAAACTGTTAGGCCTATAGATAGAAACTGCTAGGCTGTCCTCTGCTGATTTCTTTCTTTGTCAGCTTATAAAATGAACTGCCTTGATTTTGTTATTCCAAGCACCCAAT
Organism: Acomys russatus; assembly: GCF_903995435.1. Classification (NCBI taxonomy): domain Eukaryota; kingdom Metazoa; phylum Chordata; class Mammalia; order Rodentia; family Muridae; genus Acomys; species Acomys russatus. The sequence continues at coordinate 60,786,776 of NC_067150.1, read as the reverse complement.
GCTCTTACGATAATGTGGGGATCTTTGTTTTTCACACTTGAAGATACTCCAGTCTCTGTTTTCCGGGCCATAAAATGGAAATCACAATAGCTGCACCTCATACGGTTTTGTGAGCATCAACAGAAACAGAATAAGTTCATATGCAGAAACAGTCAAGCAGGGGCTGGAGAGATGGCTCAGCAGTTAAGAGCTCTGGCCGCTCTTGCAGAAGGACCCGGGTTTGGTTCCTAGGACCCACACAGAGTGCCTGTCTGGAATTCCAGTTACAGTGGGTCCGATGCCCTCTGCTGGCTCCTGCAGGCACAGCATAAATGCGGGATACCTGTGCTTAAACATACATGCAAGCAAAATAAAATAAAATTTAAAAATAAACTTTAAAGACTGAAACAATGAGATCAATAAGCATCTCTCTCTCTCTCTGTGGAGACACTTTGGTCAGGCTTTCGTTCTGTGCCAGGAACATGTGGGGGAAGCCTTGGCCCCAAGGTCACACACTTCTTAGGAGACAGACACAGATATCGACAAAGCAGGCAGGAAAGGAACACCAGCGGTGAGGTGCAGGAGAGGGACCATCACAGCATTCTGAACAACTCTATCTAGAGTAGGCAGGGCTAGGTGTTCCAAGAGAGTTCGTTCATTCATTCGTTTGTTTGTTTAGAGAGAGGCCCTGGCTCCCTCAAACTCACAGAGATCTACCTGACTCTGACTGCTGTTGTTAAAGGCATCAGCCACCGTGCGTGTGGCTCCAGAAATGTTTATAAAATTAAGTCGTTGGGTTTTGGGGTGCAGCTCAGTGTCACTGCACTTGCTTGGCTTGCATGAAGCCGTGGATTTGCTCCCCAGCACACATTAAACTAATTATTGATTAACTTTTAATAGATAGATTTATTTATTTATTTATTATAGATACAGTGCTCTGCCTGCATGCATGTCTGCACACTAGGAGAGGGCACCATATCTCACTATAGATGGTTGTGAGCCACCGTGTGGTTAGCTGGGAATTGAACTCAGGACCTTTGGAAGAGCAGCCAGTGCTCTTAACCTCTAAGCCATCTCTCCAGTCCTTAATTAATTTATTTATGATAAAATCCTGTAAGTGTCAGAGCAGATGTTACAGGTTTAAACAAAGCTCCAAATTAAGTGTCAGTGGCATAGTACTCCGTAAAAAAACAAAACAAAACAAAACAAAAACCAAAAACCAAAGCACTAAAATACAGAGTTAGATATGCTCAGTTCAAATTCCAGCTCTATGAGCTGAAGATGCAGCTCAGCTCAGCTCAGCTCAGCCTGGAATATGCAAGCTCTTGGCTTTGGTTCTAAGCATTGAAATAAAATAAACAAGTAAATAAATAAGTTTCAAATCTACTCCCCACCCGTGATGGGATTTAGTAATTTAACTTCTGCAAACTTCAACGTACTCATTTCTAAAACGGTGGTATCATTGCTATTACTATTATTATTGTTTCCTTTTGGAGGCATGTAGCCCATGCTAGCCTCCAACTCACACACTTTTACCTCCCAAGAGCTGGCACTGCAGGTGTGCATCATCGTCTCCGGTAAGCACGGGAACAGCATAGCAACACATTTCATACGGTTGCTATAAAGATGAAACGATGGGATGCCCATAAAAGTGCTTTGTAAGCATTAAGGCTGTGGCTATAATTACTACTAATTGTGGGTTGTAGCGGGAGAATAAGGAAGTAGGGGAGAAAACAGGGAACAAGACCACACAGGCCCAAGCATCTGCTGAGGTGTTTGGCAGGCAGAAGAAACAGCCACAAAGTTGAAAGAGACATGAAGTGGAAGTTTCTGGTTTCTTTGATGGCTCAGTTGCGTCCTGTAGTGCTCTGCTGAAAACTGTCTTGTGAGATGTCATGTGATGGTTTTTTTCCCCTCTGGGTGTGATGTTTTGTTGGGAGCAGACACGTGAGAGGGCACGTGATGGGGGGAAGGCGTATAAGCAACACTTCGCTGCTCTTCACTGGTCTCTTTTCACAGAGAGAAATGCTCCAGAGAACTTCTCATGGTTCTCCGGCTGGTTCTAGCTGCTTCCATGCACTCATGCGGGTTAGACAGAGCCTTGAGGTTTCTGCTGGATTGTGCCATCTCTATGGATCCCTGCGCTGTTTGGTGTTGGCTATTACTGCATGGCAGATATCCTGACAACACAGAGTGTGATTGGCCCAAGGAACTATACCAAAATAGGTCCACCATCCCTTTTTCCTATTAACATGCTTTCTCCCCTTACTCCTGCTTGGTGGGTTAGAAGTGAGATGAAAGTGTTTAAGAATCACAAATAAAGTAGGTTTTGAAAACTCTAAGGCTCCCAAGAAGTTCTGGTCCCAAAGCCTGAGACATGCAGGACGCTGCTGCTAGCTGGCCAGGGTGTGCGGGGTGTTGTGGTTATTGCTGTCAATGTGAGAGGGTTTTAAATCACCATGGAAACAGATCTTTGCATGGCCCAGTTGACAACCACTGCAGCAGGTGTGGCTGTGGGCTCTGCGGTGGAGCACACCCGCGGTCATGCCATCACTGAGGCAGTAATGCTGAGCCCACAAAGCCTGACATCACTTACCAGGAGCCTCAGGGATCCCAGCTGCTGGACCAGCGGTCTCATGGGCCTTGCTCTCTTGAGATCAAGCAGTTTCTGGAGTGTGCCCAGAACCAGAGTGACATCAAGCTCTGCAAGGGCTTCAACGAGGCCCTGCGGCAGTGCTGAATTGCAAATGGTTTAATCTAATCAAGAAGTTCAAACTGAAGGAATGTAAATTGACTTTACATAGTTGATAGTTCAGGTATGGACTCTTATTTCGAAAGCTCCATTGCTTCAGAACGGCCATGCAAGAGTTCTAACCACAGATGTTCACCGAGGCTTGTAGTGTTGGTGGCTGAGCAAGTGGTTGGCCTCCTTGAACTAACTCTTGTGTTTTGTGAGTTAATATAAATAAGGTTATTTGGAAAGAATAGTTCCATAGACTCATATATTTGAATGCTTAGTCACCAGAAAGTGGCACTATTTGAAAGGATTAGATGGATTAGGAGGTGTGGCCTTTCTGGAAGATGTGTATCAGTAGGGGTGGGCTTTGAGGCTTCAAAAACCCAAGCTAGGCCCAGGGTTTCTCTCTTGGCCTGTGGAGCAGGATGCAGCTCTCACCTACTGCTCCAGCACCATACATGCTGCCTTGCTCCCTGCTATGATAACAGACTGAGGTAAGCAAGCCTCTAGCTAAATGCTTTCTTTTAAAAGAGTTGCCTTGATCACGGCATCTTTTCACAGCAACCGAACAGTGACTAAGCCACCAAGCAACACTATAGTGTGTATGTAAATCATTTCCCTTACCCACCCATCCACTGGCAGACACCTGGGCTGACTCTGCAACCTGGCTGCCCTGAAGAGCCCTACAGTAAGCGAGGATGAGCTGCATCTCTGACTTAGCTTCCTTCAGGGAGACGCCCCAGTATTAGAAACTAAAGTCGCTCTGGTGACTGTTCCCTGTGCTGAGGCAGAAGCCTCTTCACAATCCTGCTTATCAATTCTTGCTGTGACATTTTGACCTGGCCTTTCAAAGGCTTATTTATTTCGTATGTGAGAGCGTGTACGCACATGCCTATGCACATGTTCAGACACCAGAAGACAGCATCCATGGTCCTGTCCTGTCATTCTCTGCCTGTCACTTTGAGTCAGGGTCTTTCTCTGAACCTAAAGCTCCTGTTTCTCAGTCACACAGGAAACCAGAAAGCAGTAGCAATCCCCGTATATCTACCCTTCTCAGAGCTGGGGATGCAGGCGTTGGAAGGATGCTCAGCTTACTACATGGCTGTCGGATCTGGTCTTCAGGGTTGAGCAGCAAGTACCGCTAAGTGCTTGGCCATTTCTCCAGTCCTCCGCCTTCAAGCTTACATGTAGAGATTATTTAAATTGCTTAATGTTGGGACCAACATCTCCTTACACTACATTGTAAAATTCTCATTTGACACCAGAAACCCCATTTAGTAGTCAAACATTTAAGCAAATAAACTCACCATGCCCCCAGTACATATTTAACAAGGCTCGGGGTACAATATAAACACGGGGGGCGGGGGGGCAGGGACGGGACGACAATAAGGATCTCGCCTATAATTCATAACTTATTGAGGCATGTGATGGGCCAAAGGAATTGTATTCAAACATTACAGTTAAGAGTGTGTCATCAAGGACTCATAGCCACAGACAGCACATGACACCATTGGGCTAAGTGAGCCACGTGTGGAGAGTTCTTTACAGGAAAGAGGAGGCTGCTGCTAGTATTTTGCTTTGCTTCATCTTGTGACATTTCGGGGCTCGAACCCGGGACCTCATGCATGCCAGGTGAGTGCTGTAACCGCACTGCCACACCCAGCCCCAAGCTTCTGGAAACTATCACAGTTGAGGAAAACATTCCCAGCTTACTATGAAATATTCCCCCTATTGGAATCATTCAAAAGGGAGAAAATAGTTGCTCTTATGAAGGTCCTGATCATTAACATTTTCAGTGGAGGTTGGAGAGATGGCTCAGCAGTGAGGAGCACTTGCTGCTGTCCCACAGGACCCAGGTTCAGTTCCCAGCACCCACGTGGTAGCTCACAACCACCTGTAACTCTGGTTCCAACCTGACCTCCGTGGGTACTGCATGTACGTGATACACACATGTAGTACAGACAAAATAATCACAGACATACAACTTAAATAAAAAACATTTAAAAGTTAAATATAAAAAAATTAAGTATATTAAAAAAATAAATAAAAGTTCCAAAAACTAGCTGGGTGCGGTGGTGCACGCCTATAAACCCAGTGCTCAGGGAGGCAAAGGCAGGCAAATTGCTATGAGTTTGAGGCCAGCCTGGTCTAAAAATGAGTCCAGGACAGCCAAGGTTACAACAGAGAAAGCTTGTCTCGAAATAAAATTCAAAAACGGCTCTTCCTGCTTCTATTTCAACTATCACCCCCAAATGCAAGCAAGCAAGCAAGAAAATCACAGCTCTGGGGATCTCTTTTTTGGTTCCGCTTTTGTTTTCTTTTGGTACGTATGTATGTGTGCACACACACCTGGGTATATGAGGATATTTCTTCATGCATGCAGCTGTGGAGGCCAGGAACGAATGTCAGCTGCCTCCCGTATTGTTTTCTATCTTATCTGCAGAGGCAGGGCCTCTCACTGAACCGGAAGCTCTCAGTTCTGACCAGCTAGTCTCCATGGTCCCTCTTGTGATCCATCTTTTCCCAGCCCCGGGGTTGAAGACTCGGGTTGCTGTGCCTGGATTTTACAAGGATCCTGGGAATCCTAACTCAGACACCCCCCACCTTCACCTTCACCCCACCCCCAACCCTGGCTCACAAATCCAGCACTTGCCCACTGAGCCATCCTCCCCCACCGTCCCCTACCACCTCTTAATGCCAACCCTTGCTGTTCAGCCATTCCCCAAGCGGAGTTCTTGTTGTAACTTTCTCTCTTGAGACGCCATTACTAGGCTCCTGGGTAGAAAGCATCTCTCTTTACCAAACTCCAGTCAGCCATCACAAAACAAAAATCTACCAGACAACCTTCTCCCTCAGAACAAAGGGGCCACCACAATGTTCCCACTCTCTTCTCTGTAGGTTTGAAATTACACACAGCAGTGCCAAAGGTAAGACATTTCTAGAGGTTTTTTTTTCCCCTTCCCTCTCCCTCTCTTTTTATTACAGTTCTGAGTGTTTTGTTGTTTTATTTTTTCCCTTCTCAGCTTCCTTTGCTGCTGTGGCTCTATTTTTTGTGGCCTACAGCAATCACTTTAGACTTTTTAGACGCGTCCGGATAGATATAGATGACACAAGCGATCTACTTATCTTCCTTTCCCATCACCAATAAAAGTGACAGCCCACCTAATTAGGCCTAATAAAGTCGCTGCGGGAAGAGCGGTGCTGCAGCGATCTGAGGAGGGGCGGCATTGACCTGAAGACACGGGGGCTGCCTTAAGGCCTCACTGCTGCTGCTGCAGCCCCAGCACCCCATCTCTGCCTGTGCCATATTCAAATGCAAGTAGCATGTTTTCCTCCTCAATTCTTAGATCAAGAACAAAAAAAAAAAAAAAAAGTCCCATCTAATCAAAAAAGGCACTGACAATTTTTCAACCCCACATTAAAAGCAAAGAGTCATTCGGAACTGTGCACTCCATATTCTATTTTATAATATTACTTTAAGCTATTGCTTTGAATCTCAGACATTTCTTTGTTAAGAAGGAAAATCAAAAATTCATCAGAAGAAGTTTTTTTTTTTTTTTTTTTTTCTTCCGACCCTTCTCATTTTTTTTTTCTTTGAGGGTTAGCATGGGGCTTGGAGCTGGAACCAACATTTGTAGAAGTTAGGGGTCCTTAAGCAATTATTAGCGGTGAGAGTTTGACATGCCTGAGAGTTGTCAACAACCGCCTTTAAACAAAGTGGAGGAAAGAGGAATAAACGGTGCTCTCAGCAAAATTAATACACAGGCCTGCAAATTAGCAGTGCTGCATATTGCTTCAACAAGGGGGAGAAATGTGAACTCCGCATGAAACGGCATTTTAAGTACCTTCTTTGCAAAAATTATTGGCTTGTCAAAAGGCATCAAAGTGAATAGAGTCCCAACTATTCATAATATTTCCACATATGCTAAATACAAGATTTATCTGACTTTTATTTGACTGTTCTCTAGCAATTATTGAAAATTATTAGGAAGGGGGAACCGTCCTGGATCTGAAGCAGCAGCAAGGCGCCCTGGCTTTTGTTGTAAGAAACATGAGTTCCCAACTCCCAAGCCCTGCCCCGCCCCACCCCAGATTTGTCCCCACCCGGCCCCGCCCCACCCACCTTGCCACGCCCCTTCTCAGCCTTGCCACGCCCCCACCCCAGTCTTGCCACGCCCCGTCTTGCCACGCCCCTTCCCCCTTACCACGCCCCTCCGCTGCACTTAACCCCTACTACTGCTTAGCTCCTGCATTCTACCTTACTCTCTCTAAAAATTATTGCTGCAAATCATCTAACCATCTTAATCATTTGTGTGTAGGGGGCATAGGGCCCATGTACTACATGTGTGAGTCACCCTGTGTGTTCGCACGCGTGTACGCACATACGTGTAAGCCAGAGGTTGATCTCTGGTGTCTTCCTTGATTGGTCTATGCTTTAGTTTTTCAGACAAGATCTCTCACTGGACCTGGAGTTTGCCAGTTGTGTAGGCTGGCTGGTTGTGAGCTCCAGAGACATAGTTGTGCTGGTTAGATTTTTTTCCCCAGCTTGATACAAGCTGGAGTCATCTGGTCAAGTGGCTGACGTGGGAGGAGGGTACAGACCACCGTGGTCGGTGCTACTCCTGGACGAGTGGTACTGGATACTATAAGAAAGCAGGCTGAGTAGGCCATTGGGAGCAAGCCAGTAAGCAGCACTCCTCCATGGCTTCTGCTCCGGGCCCCTGCCTTGAATCCCTGCCTGATTTCCCTCCAAGCCAAGTGAAGGAAACCATTTGCCCCCTAGGCTGTTTTCAGTCCTGCCTTTATCCAGCAACAGAAAGCCGCTAGAGCAACAACACTGGGTTGCATTTGCCACGCCTGGCTGTTAGTTGCCTGAGGTCCCAGCTCAGGTCTTCTGGCTTACGCAGCAAGCACATTACTGACTGAGCCACATCTCCAGCCCGCCGTTGCCTCTCCATCCAGAGAGAAGCCATGTTCTTCCCACCTTGCCAGCCCTGTAGTTTGTAATCTACTCTAAATTCCACACCCCCCAAGCCCCCCCAACCCCTTCTGCTGTGCTTTCCACATAAGAGAGTGACAGTCACAGCCACACCCCAGACAACCGCCTCCACAAGGTGTTATGAATAATGATGCCTATTTTAGAACTATAGCTAGTCCATAGAAAGAGCTGGGTTTTGTTGTTGTTTTTAAACTTGGGGGTTTTGTTGTTGTTGTTTTGCTTTTTTGGGGGGTGGTGTTGGTTTATATATTTTAACTACTAAGAGAAGCTTAAAAAGTTAAGTATTGTTTACGAAACTACATAACCAACAAGCTCCAAAACTGAATTAATTAATGAAGCTATTCGGTAAATCTGTTAGGATTTTAATAAAACATGGACAGTCTTTGGATTAGTAGCCAAGGAGTGTGGCATCCTCACTTCTACATCTCTGCTGTGTGTCTGTTTCTTCTGGATTGGACATGGTTACTGCCACCCACAGTCACCAACATGAGACCTACAAAAGGTTGGGTGAGTCCTTATGACTTTCCTCAGGGAGGGAGGGAGGAGGCTCCTGGGCGCCTCCCTGAAGTTCCAGAGGCTGAGAACAATTGCTATGGCAGAGACAAGCCTTCAGCAGTGTGACTGCCCTAAGGTGTGCAGTGGGTCTCCTGATGGCACGGCTGTGTGGCTTGCCCAGGTCCTTCCGTAAGTAACCCCGACACAGTGCATTCACATGGAATTCTGCATTGGGCAAAATAGACTCCCCCACCCCACCCCATACCACCCACCCGCCTAGAAAAAGTGATAGAACATTCCCAAGGGCATGGACCTTAGTGAGTTTCTCACTCCTGGTTTACAGTGTGCCCCATCATAACATGTCCCCCTGTCTTGCTTGCTGTACATGCTCTCTGCTTCCTTGTGGCTGCCAGCAACCCTCTGTGGATGAATGCTAGGCCAGGATAGCACAATTCAGCCCGCCCCAACTCTGTCTCCACTCTGCTCTGGAATTAGCATCTTTTAAATACCTCACTGACTCAAAGGTCAAGAGATTCCTTGCCAGGTCTAGTTCAAGCCCCCGCAGTAAGGTTTTTAAGCTTCTGCCTCAGGAGGGATCGTGAATGCGCTGTTTTGTTTGGTCTGACAATCTAAGCCAGAAGCAATTTGAGAGCTATTTTGGTATTTGGTTTATTTCAGAATGTGTGGGCATGCTTTGAGCTCTGAAAAATCCCCATGCTAACTCTCAGAAGGAACTCTTCTATCCAAGCTAAGGCTTATCTGCAATTGAGTGAGTGTCCTTTGCCACCAGAGCCATGACCCAGGCCACAGCGTCAAGTGCATAACAGTTTTGAGGAAGGACTGCATGTGGTCAGTGGTATGGTTTTTATCTACTCGATTCTAACAGGCGAACATACTTTGTATCTCCCCCAATTTGGTTTCTGTACCCTCTTTGCAATTTAAAACAATCAGCAAGTCAAATGAAAAGACATTAAATAGCCTGATCTCAAATACCCTTGCTGGAAACACTGGTGGATGTAGCAGGTTCAGTGCAGCCCTAGCAGATTCAACTGGCAGGAAATGGAACAATTTAGCTATCCTTTCCTGAAATTAAGTCCCATGGCCACTCCCACGGGATGGAAGCTCTCTTTGCACTGGGTCAAAGGAAATCATAAAAGTTGTTAGAAGAGAATCAAGCAGGGTCTGGGGGAGGGTTTGGGGAGGGCTTGGGGGAGGGTGTGGGGGAGGGTTTGGAGAGGGCTTGGAGGAGGGCTTGGGGGAGGGCTTGGGGGAGGGTTTGGGGGAGGGTTTGGGGAGGGCTTGGGGGAGGGCTTGGGGAAGGGTCTGGGGGAGGGCTTGGGGAAGGGACAGGGGGAGGGCTTGGGGGAGGGTCTGGGGGAGGGTTTGGGGGGAGGGTCTGGGGGAGGGCTTGGGGAGGGCTTGGAGGAGGGTCTGGGGGAGGGTTTGGGGGAGGGCTTGGGGAAGGGTCTGGGGGAAGGGTTTGGGGGAGGGTTTGGGAGAGGGCTTGGGAGAGGGTCTGGGGGAGGGCTTGGGGGAGGGTCTGGGGGGAGGGCTTGGGGAGGGCTTGGGGGAGGCGGGTCTGGGGGAGGGTTTGGGGAGGGCTTGGGGGAGGGTCTGGGGGGGAGGATTTGGCAAGCCACATGCTGGCTCTGAAGCATGAAGTTACCCTGTGAACTGTGTGCCAATGAGACACCTATCTCAAAAGACAGAGCAGGGTGGGAGGCAGCACTAGTCAAAGGAACAAATACAAACACGAAAAGACACTTTGGCTGTGTGTTGTTTTAGTGTGAGTGTCTGAAGTACAGGCGTCCTTGTTCCTCATGATGCTGTCTCTCTTTTTTTTGGGGGGGGGGGCTTTAGGGGGCAGCACCTCTCACCAGCCTGGAACTCATTGATTTAGTGAGTAGGGATGGATACAAAGCCACAGGGATCTGCCTGTCTCTGCCTCTCCAATGCTGGGATCATGAGTGCAAGCCACCATGCCTGCTTTTGCATGGGTTCTGAGGGTCTGACAAGCTTACACGGAGAGCATCCTCCCTAGTCCCCGATTCCTACGACTTTCACGTTATAAGAGGCTAGCCCAGGAAGGAGAAGAAATTCATCCAAGGTCACAAAGTCAATCAGCTCCAATGTTCAATCCTGGACCTGTGACTCTATGTCAGTGCTTCTCAGCCTCACTAACGCTGAAATTCGTTAGTACAGTTCCTCACGTTGTGGTGACCCCCAAGCATAAAATTATTTCTGTTGCTGCCTCATAATTGTAATTTTGCTAGTTATGAATCATGTATGAGAATATCTGGTGTGCAGGATGTCTGATATGCGGGCCCCATGAAAGAGTCATTCACCCCCCAAAGGGGTCATGACCACAGGTTGAGAAGCAGTGCTCTAGGCATTTCTAAAAGAGATGTTTCTTAATTGGGCTAATTGAGGCGGGAAGACCCAGGCAGAATGGCAGCACCGTGGCGTGGGCTAGACCCTGAGCCTGTGGGGTGGGGGTGGGGCTAAAGCGAGCAGTGAGCACATATGTATTCCTCTGGCTCTGCTCTTGACTGAGGCTGTAATGAGGCCAGAAGTCTTGCACCCCTGCCACTCATAGCAAGAGACTGAATTGTGAGCTGAAATAGCCCCCTTTCCCTTAAGTCTTCAGTTGCTGGGGGTATTTCATCACTGCAACAGAAACAAAGCTAGAACACTTGAGGTCAGCAGACACACCACAAACACACAAAACACACATACACACCACAAATACATACATACATACACAAATACACACACGTACACATATACCACAAACACATAACACAACACAAACCACAAATATATACACACATACACTCCACAAATACACATACACACCACAAACACACATAAAATACCACAAAATACACACATACACACCACAAATACACACAAACACACATAACACACACCACACAAACACACATACACACACACCCCGCAAACACCAAGCAATCAAATGAGCAAATGACACAGGCAGCAGCAATTTTTACCATTGTGTGTTGAGCACAGAGTAAGATCTGCAGACCAATCCCAGCACCACCCTTTCCATTTTGGGATGAACTTGCAATCCCATGGGAATCCAGGCTCCCACATGCAAGTCCCCCAGCTCTGCAGACCTGCCTCCTCCCACTCTTTGCATCTGTGCATTCCTCTGAGGCATCTGTAAGCCTCCTTTGGGCCAGCCTGTGCCTGATGCACACTGTCACTGTGCCCTCTGTCTAGAAACCCTTCCTTGTGCCAGCTGCAGACTGGGCCCACAAAAACGCTTCTTGGTGAACGTTGAAGGAGCCCCCAGGAGCCCTGGCTGTGCCGGGACCTCTGGAGGGCAGTACACTGTGGCGGGGCCTCTGGAGGGCAGCACACTGTGGCCTCCCCAGCCACCTCCCCTCTTTCCCTCCCTAAGATTTGTATAAGCAAATAGAAAGTGCTAACCCTAGCAGATTCCAGCGTGGACGTTTGGGCGTGCGGCAATTAGGTTATCTCTCAGTTATTTATTTCCGCGGCTTGTTATTAGCTCTGTGCTGAATATTATTCTAATTATGTCAGCCCAATCAGCAGCACTGCATGTCCAGGCTCATTTCCATTAGTCTGAGATTTGTCTTTCACACTGTGATACTAATTCAATGAGACATCAAACATTGCCATCGACCCCCGATGCCGAGGTCAGGCAGCTTTGCCCTTCCACTCTATTAGCACGCGGGCGTAATTGTGTTGTCACTCCCCGCATGACAGATAGGCTTGGGGTGACTATCGGAGCACAAATGAGCAATGTGCCCGTATATTATTTTGTTCTGAAATATCAATATGTGTTTATTCAGGGCTAGTGTGAGCCAACTTGAAACAGTCGTTTTCATGCGGGTGGGTAAAGTCCCCTACTTCCTCCAAGCAATTCTTCAGAACATCTGGTGGACATCCAGAGGGGCTTGGGTCGGGAAAGGAAAACAACAACATGGTAAGAAAGGCAACCACGAAGGTCTCAAAATTCAGGGTAAAGATACAAAGATGACAGATAGAAAGAGACAGATAGACAGAGACAGAGACAGACAGAAAGACAGGCAGACACAAGAAGGGGAAGGAGGGAGAGAGGGAAGAAGGGAGGAAGGGAGAGGGAGGGAGGGAAGGAGACACAGAGACAGACAGAGACAAGAGGGGAAAGAGGGAAGGAGGGAGAGAGAGACAGACAGACAGACAAAGACAGAAGGCAGACAGAGAGAGACAGGTAGACGAAGACAGATGGACAGAGACAGACAGACAGAGCGGGAGACAAGAGGTGGAGAGAGAGAGGGAAGGAGGGAGAGAGAGAGAGAGAGGGAGGAAGGGAGACAGAGAGAGAGACAGACAGACAGACAGAGACAAGATGAAAGGGAGGGAGAAAGGGAAGGAGGGAGAAGGGGAGGGAGGGAGAGAGAGACAGATACAAAGACAGACAGAGAGAGATAGAGAGACAGACAGACAGACAAAGACAGAAGGCAGACAGAGAGAGACAGGTAGACGAAGACAGATGGACAGAGACAGACAGACAGAGCGGGAGACAAGAGGTGGAGAGAGAGAGGGAAGGAGGGAGAGAGAGAGAGAGAGGGAGGAAGGGAGACAGAGAGAGAGAGACAGACAGACAGACAGAGACAAGATGAAAGGGAGGGAGAAAGGGAAGGAAGGAGGGAGAGGGGGAGGGAGGGAGAGAGAGACAGACAGACAGAGACAGACAAAGACAGACAGAGAGAGATAGAGAGACAGACAGACAGAGACAGAGGGGGGAAGGAGAAAGAGACAGAGAGATAGAAAGACAGAGCTTTTCTGGCCCCTCTGAACATTTTTGCGGAAACTCTTTGATGGATGCTCTATTAAATGGCTGAAAAATCAAGATGCAGCCTGCGGTGCTTAAACAAATACAAACTTGACCCAGGGTTAGGTGGAGTTGCTGATCTCCACGACTCTGCCTTTGAAAGTAAGGGAATTAGCAAACAGTGAAAATGAAGGATTGTTTTGCTCAATTTGGCTGCTTCCTTTTTTTTTTTTTTTTTTACCTCTAGTATCATGTATGTCCTCGATAAATGAATTTTTTTTTTCCTGAGATTCCAACAGAGTCTACCACTGCTGGTGCCGTGTGATGGAACGCTTAACTGTACAGCTGAACCCGAATATTAGTGTAATAGTGTCACCCACAGTCTCCTAGTGTCTCGTCTCAGTTTACAGGTGAATGTATGTGTACGTGTTCCTGTTTGCACGTGCATGTGTGCCCGTGGCGTGTACATACATGAGGCCAGAAGTCATGCGGAAACTATAGGTCAGTGCCAGGTGTCCTCTCCGATCACTCTCCACCTGAAATGGAGTCTCTCGGTACACTTGGAGCTCACCAATTAGGCTAGATTGACGGTGCCAAAGAGATCCCAGGGTCTGTTTGACTGCGCCTGGCTCTTAGGTGGTTGCTGGGCATTGAACTGAGGTCCTTGTGCTGACGTGACGAGCACTTTACCAATTGAGCCCTCTCTCCTGCCTCTTATCTCAAAAGCGTGCGCATGGGTGTTTTGCTCGCATGTAAATCTGTGCATGCTTCGTGCTAATGAAGGCCAGAAGGGGGCATCAGATTCCATGGAAACGGCGTTAGAGGTGGTTATGAGCTGCCGCAGGGGATGCTGGGAATTGAACCTGGGTTCGCCCCACCCCACCAAGAACGGCTTGTGCACCTAACTACTGAGCCACCTCTCCAGCCTCTTGTTTCTCTTTTTTTATTTTCTGATAACTTCATATATGTGCACAATTTGTAATCGTATCTGACCCCACTCCCTTTCATATTTTAACAGGCCAAAATCAACTAGAACTTTGCCTTGATGAGCTGCCACAGCCACCATGGTGTATGCTGGCTGGCAGCGGCACTGAGGAGCGTGACTAGACTCTGACGTCGGGCTCTACTCTTCTGTGAATATCACATCTTTGCTACCCCTGGTATCAAGGAAAAGCCTTGACCTGGAAACATCTCTGCACTGTGTCGGGATCTTCAGGCGTGCCCAAGAGGAAAACCAAAGTTCTAGACCGAGGTTCTAGACCCCTGCATGCATGGTCACGAACCGCTCCCAAGCCACAAGCCGCCTGCCCGGGCCCTGAAGTGGTCTGCAGTTTGGGTCACCTCTGCCGTGGTGCCATGCCTGTGCGGAATCTGTCTCAGACCTGGCACTTGGCTCCCAGCATATTCCTTCGAGCCTGTGCTTGGCACGCTGCCCAGATTAGCTTATCTATCTTCTCCAAGTCATAAACTCCTTAAACTAATGCTTGCGTGTGCAAACCTCTGCATTGAGAGAGAAGAGGAGGATAAATTATCCCTAACCTCTGCTGACAGGTTCAATGAATTAAACCCACGTATGTTAATTGGAAAAGTGGTCTTTATAAATATAGATAAACTTGAAAAGACACCATTAAGTATTTTCTAATAGCTTTTGTTAAACTAAACTCACCTATGTTTTAAACTGACATTAGATGTAGTTTGGTTCTATTGATCTTATCACCTTAAGTGCCCGGGGCATGCCAGGCACGCTGGCACACACCTATAATGCCAGTGCTCTGCAGGCTTAGCAAGGAGAACCGCAAGTTCAAAGCCACCCTGGGCTATGTCTAAAAAAATTTTTTTTTAATTAAACAAGGAAGATGTATCTTTTAACTCACTCAGGAGTAGCTGCCTGAAGGCTTCTTATTTTCTATTTGGACTCCACGCTACACGCTAGAGCCACAGGAAATGCAGGTATCACTGCAGATTAGCACTGGGCTAGTGAGATGGTTTGGTAGGGAGGGGCTTGTGCCACCAAGCCTGACAGCATGGGTTTGAACCCCAAGACCCACATGGTAGTAAAAGAGACCCAACTCTCACAAGCTTTTGGTCTGACCTCCACACGAGTATGGCACGCACACATGTGTGCACGTACACACATACTAATAAATACACCAATATATAAAGTTAGTGTTGTCACAGTTTAAGACACAGTTCCAATAACTTGTTCTACACTTGTAGGAACTAGGCCTTTTAATTTTGATAAGTTAGACCAAAAAACTAAAGTAAATTCACAAATAAGAATTTGATGCCCCCCCCCCCAAAATAAAGAATTTGATACCATCACTACTCTGTGAGTGTCAACATTTGGGAAAAGATGGTCCTTTGATATTTTAGGGATTGTTGGACATGTCATACCTGGCCTCCAGAGGGATCCTCACCCTAGGAGCAACACAGCAGACTTTGGTTGTCACAGATTAAAACTGGGGTCTGGGGAGACGGCCAGTCAGGATAGCATTTGTCGTACAAGCATGAGGCTGAGTTCAACTCTTAAACCCAGGGTTAGAAGAAAAAATCTGAGTGTGTTTGCACATGTGTGTGACTCCAGCACCAGGGAGGCAGAGACAAGTTAAGCCCAGTCTCAAAAACTAGAGAGACAGTACCTAAGGAAAATCACACACCCATATACCCACACCCTTGTACACACAGACACACACACATAGACAGGCACAGATACATAGACACATACACACCCATATACCCACATACACACAGAGATACACACAAAAACACACACAGACATGCACAGATACACACAGATACAACACATAAACACACCCACACAGACACACAGACATACACACCCATATACCCATGTACACACACATACACAGGCACACATGTAATTAGGATGACAAGGAAGTGAAAAGGAGATAAACCAGTAAACACGCCCTCTGCATCCATGGCTCTTTGTGGTGAGGGCAGGAGCAGTGAGTGGCCCATCATATCTGACAGGAGTCAGTGCCCTCTTCAACAAACTGTGTTAGACAGCTGACCCTGTCACTGACCACAGCTTTGTAAAGTAGAAGAGCTGCCATGTACTGACCACTGAGTGGGAAGAGCTGCTGCTGGGCTGAGCCCCTGCGTGCGTGTGAGGGAGCTGGGAGGACAGTGAATGGCCAGGCCCACCCTCACTGACAGCCAGTTCCCCCATCAGCGGAATGAGATTTGCCTGTTTGCTCCAATTCAAATCTGATGGTGCAGACAGGAGAACAAGATAGAGAGAGGCTGGAGGAAAAGAGACCCTCGCAGACAGGACACCAGAGGCAGTTGTGATTGAGCCTGACTTTGCCATCTTCCTAGAAGAAAAAAAAAGAAATCGACACAGCAGACAAGGGAGACAGTGAACGAACATGCAGATTTGAAAGGTGGGCACAGGAAGAGAAGAAAGAGAGCGACCATCAGGATGCTAGCTGAAGACGTCAGAGTTCCTGTGCCTCTCCTCGCCCACCGTCCGCCCGCCCCCCATCCATCCGCCTCCCCCCATCCGTAAAGTCTCCTCCAGCCTCTGTCGGGTGCAAGTTGTAATCAGCACTGATGAATAGAAACAAGACTCACCTCAACCTGCTCCCAGAAGCCCGCGTGTCATTCAGGGAGGAATGGGACATACACGATGATGCTCTCCAGCATCATGATGACCCGGAGGTCACAGAAGCCAAGGACGATTATGTCAACCAGCCAAGCAGGAGAGACCCAGGGCCAAGGCGTTTCTAAGCTCATGCACTGTTGCAAAGGACCACGGCGAAAGATGCTTAATTCCACACAAGCCAGTAGCTAAGGGTGTGTTGGGGCGGGAATTGGGACAACTGTCTTAATCTTGAGAGTTCTGACAACAACAACAAAACATATAAAAGTAAGAATTTTACTCTCTTAGCTGATGGAGAATATTGCCTTGTGGGTAAATGAATAAAACCAAGGGCAAATTGGCATTCGCATGCCAGGCTAGCAGACTTTACCAATTATGGAAGTCAGGGATAAAGACACAATACCTATGACTCCAGATCTTGGGAGGTTGAGGCAAAAAGAGACACTAGTTCAAATCCAGCCTAAGCTGGAGGTCAAGTTCCAGGCCAGGCTGAATGGCACAGTGAGAGAAACCTTGTTTCGCATATCAAAAACCTAGGATATTTCAAAACAGAAAACATCTGGCTGGTGATACAGCTGTTGGCTAGAGTGCTTGCCTAGGGAGCAGGAAGCTGGAGTTCTTCTGCCCTTAGCTCAGCGTAAGACACGTGTGATCCCAGCATTGGAGAGGTGGAGGCAGGAGAAGTTGTTCAAGTTCATCTTTGACTACATAGTGAGCTTGAGGAAAGCCTGGGCTAACTGAGATGATACTGCTGAAAGAATAGGGGGCGGGGAGAAAGACAGGAAGGAAGGAAGGAAGGAAGGAAGGAAGGAAGGAAGGAAGGAAATAACAGCTATTTCCAGCTTTTCAACCACTTTTTTCTATAAAATATCTGAGTGCCCCTTGTTAAGCTAAGGAGAGCTGAAGTGGGCATTCTTGTGTGTTCCGCTTTGGAGTTGGTGCTATTGACAGTGTCACCACAGGGCTTACCATCTGTCCCCAATTCCTGGCACAGAGCTCCAAACCCGCTTGGAGTCTCCCGGGTGGCAGGAATGCATTTTGCTATGGCTCTCTAACTCTGCGACCTACCCAACTCTCCCCTCATGAGGTGACTTCCAGGGTGGAGTTCCCAGGTGCCCTCTGGAGATTTGTCAATACGGAGATCCAACATGGTACCAGAGGGGGAAAAGGTTCAGCCCCTTTGTCCCCTGGGACGGGAGACAGGGTGTTTCAGAGTCTGAAGTCTGTTCAATACACTGAGCTGCCCAGACCCGGTGTGGCAGCTCTTCCCCAAGCCTGTGCATGAGTCACTTCTATTTACCTATTGCTGAGCTAGAGCCTCTACACAGTGCTGGGAATTGAACCCAGAGCCTTGTGTGTGCTGAGTAAGTACTCCACCACTGAGCTACACTGTCAGTGACTTATGCCTTTGTCATAAATAGTAACTGAACTGCCACCCCAAGTTCCCAGGGTACCATCAGACCAAGGAGGGGGCAGTCCCGAGAACACTCACATTTGCTGTGGGTCACACAGAAATTGTACCTGTGCAGCCCAGTTTCAGCTAGTGTCTGGGGTTGGGGACTGCCTTGTAAAACTAAACCTTCTAAACTGTTGGGTTGTGTGTAGGTGTCAGAACTGAGCCTTGTTCACACCCAACTGGTGTCAGATAGTCTGTCAAAAATCAAAGGGCATGGAGTGCAGCTCGTTACACAAGTCAAAAAATGTAGCTCAGGATCGTACAATCTAAAGATGCCTGGAAAGATGGCTCAGCTGTGAGGAGTGCTCAGTACTCTTGCCGAGGACACGCTCACACTGGGAAGTTCATAACCAGCTGTAACTCCAGTTCCAAGGGACCCAGCACTCTCTTCTGGTGTCTGCGAGCACCTCCGTTGCATGCAGTGAACATAAACTCATCCAAGTACTCATGCAAACACGCAGATTTAAACATATATTTAAATCACTGCTCTTACAGAAGACCCAGCACATACATATACACACACATACACACGTGTGTGTGTGCGTGTGTGTGGTGTGTGCATGCGTACATATGTGTGCACCTGTGTGTGCGCACGTGTGTGTATTTGTGCATGTGTGTGTGTGTGTGAACCTGGAGGGAAAAGATGACCTTGTCAATGGAAAGAACCAATGGTGTCTGATTTGTTCCAATTAGTGAGAAAGGAAAATGTATATATAACATGTTGCACAGACTTATACCCTCGTTACAAAATCTAAGTCTGAGGCTTCAAAAGTGTAGTCTTGTTATTTGAAAACCTCATTCACAGGCCTTCCCTCACCTCACCTCATTTTTCTGTGAGCCCAAGGTCCTGTGGCTTCTGCCCTGGCATTGCCAAGAAGCAGGCCTGCCTGCCTTGGTGAGTATTACAACCCAGCACAGCCCACAAGGGAAGGTCCCGAGACACCGGCATCAATTCTCACAGTAGTAAAACGCCAGTCTGGGCCAGGCCAGAGGCCATCATCCCAGGTCTCGCCCACAACTAACTTGGTGGCATGGAGGCAGAATGAAGACCTCTGTACTGAAGTTTCCAGAATACCTACAAAGATGGAGAACCACAGATGCAGTCCCTGCGAGCTGCCTGCCCAGCTCTTCCTTTGGACAGAACCACAGAGGGCAAGGCTGGGAGCAGGAGGGTCTAGAGGCCTGGAGCTCACCTAACGCTCAGTCCTCCAGCTAAAACCAACCCAGGTGTTCTTGCCTTGTCTCAAAAACTGCTGCAAACTTGTTTGAGTCCAGAAACCTGCTGGGATTAGTGTGTCTTCTTCCATCCATCCACAGAACCTAACTCTATCATGGGCTCTGTGACGTCTTCCCTGACGCTCAAGTCTGTTTCTTCACAGGCAGAATTCTTCTGATGGCTGTGAAGACTCCCTAACATCATGCGTGTAAAGGACCTGGTAGAAAGTACGTGCTAATTAAAGGGGCGGCATCAGGATATACATATCCTAGCTTGACTTCTGTTGCTGTGTCTACGCCATGGGCAGAGCAATTTGAGAAGGAAAGGCTTTGCTTGGCTTACACATCCTGATCACAGTCCAACACTGGGGCAAGGCAAAGCAGGAAGTGACGCAGGAACAGAGGCCGAACCATGGAGCAATTCGGCTCACAGGCTTGCTCCCTCTGGCTTTCTCAGCTTCCTTTCTTATCCACCCCAGATCCACCTGCCCAGGAGTGGGCTTGGCCTCAATTAGCAACTAAGAAAATGTCCCCAGACATATGCTAAAAGTCTTACCCCACCTCAAGTCAGCTCCCTCAGGTTTCCGTATGCAGTTGAAGATGTGGTCTCCCGGCGTCCTGCTGCCGTCTCATCCCTGACATAGTGGTCTCTCCCTCTGGAACCATAGGTCCAAATAAACTCTTTATACTGATTAGGTTTTCTGTCTACGTCACAGAAGCTAGGGTCATGGAGGAAGAGGAAACTTCTGTTGAGAAAGTTCCACAATGAGATTGGCCTGCAGGCAAGTCTGTGGAGGTATTATCATTATTATTATTATTATTATTATTATTACTATTATTACTACTATTATTAATGTATGTGGGATGGCCCAGCCCTCTCTGAGTGGTGTCATCCTTTGCAGGTGGTCTTGGGCTGTATAAGAAAGCAGGCTGAGGAAGCTACAGGGTGTAAGCCAGTGAGCAGGGTTCCTCCATGGCCTCTTCTTGATTTTTCTCTCCAGTTTCCTGCCTTGACTTCTCTCAGTAACTGGAGCATGACCTGTTAAGGCAAGTCAACACTTTCCTCTTCAGCCTGCCTTTTGCCATTGTCTTTATCACAACAGCAAAAGGACCTGACACAGCACCTTGGCATCTCTTCGCTCACTAGACTGGGATCTTTAGAACATTTGTCTCGCCTGAGTATGTTTGACACAGACCAGCTCTGTCGCTACTCACTATGCCTGAGCAAATAAGTAGTAGATAACATCACAATAGCTGCTAGAAGTATCGCCAAGCAATTGGATGCTCACAAAGCCATTTAGTCCCTGCTGAGAACCAACAGTGGCTCGCCTCCCACCCCGGGTGGGGCTGATACAGCTTTGGCGACCGTGTGTGGTCCACGGACATTCCGAGGATGAAGGCTGCTTACTGGCCAGCTCCCAGGATCACATTCAACTTGCTTTTCCAGACAGCTTGAGCTCACCTGCCTAGGGAGGATGCCGCCCACAGTGGGCTGGGACCTCCTGCATCAGTCGGCAACAAGAAAATGCCCTGCAGCCAAAATGATGGAGGCAACCCCTTAATTCCTTCACTGACAACCAAGAGGAGCCATCACAGGAAGGAATTTGCATCTCAAGTCACTGCTTTGCTCTGTGTTAGATAAATGTATCACAGTGAACCTTCTAAGAAGCGGAGGAAGTGTTATCCACCCCTATTTTACAGATAAAGAAGGAAAATGACAACTTCCTCAGCAGGAAACGACACAGGATTTCAGACGCCGCCGGCAGCCTTGTTTCCCTGCTTAGGGAGTTAGTTTTGTTATTCTCTGTACATTTCTATGCTTTTGGAATACCTAATAACTGAAGCTGTTCTGTGGAATCCATCCTAGTTAGGTTTAAACACCCAAACGCCAAATATAATTAGCCAAAACACCGTGAATGTAACATTCGTATAATCCCTGATTGTTTCATGGTTCTTTGTGCTGTATGTAATTTTTTAAAATGTATGTGTAATACTATAAATGTATATGCAATAAAATAAAATAAAATAAGATTTTTAGGAAAAAAAGGAGCAGTAGAAAAAATTTCTGGTGGAGAGAGACAGAAATATTTTATAGTGTTGAATAGCCAGGATGAGACTCTAGGGAACGTAGACCTCAGCTGCTTGAGAAAGTGCACACCACACCCTGCTCTCTGAGGGAAAGCCCTACGGGGCCGGATAACTTCCTTTGGCAGAAAACTGGGGGGAGAAAATAAGAAGATTGAATTTAAAAATTTTTTAAATATTTATTTATTTAGTGTGTATGCAGTGTTCTGCCTACACGTACATCTGCATGACAGAAGAAGGCACCAGATCTCATTATAGATGGTTGTGAGCCACCATGTGGTTTCTGGGAACTGAACTCAGGACCTTTGGAAAAAGCAGCCAGTGCTCTTAACCTCTGAGCCATCTCTCCAGCCCAAGAATGAATTTTTAAATAAAACAAGACAAAACATTTTAAACATGCTTTAAAAAAAAAACCATCTGCCTTGTATAGGTGTTATTTAAAAGAAATTGTCGCTATGCCTTTATTTATGTATACTATCCATTTGTTCCCAGGGGACCCTGAAGCTCAGAGCATATGACTGTGAGTCACAAGAGATAGTGTAAGATTTGGGGCTGGAGATGTTCCCAGCTCAGCTGGTAGTGTTTGCCTTCCACTCACGAAGCCCTGTCCTCAGCACCCCATAAAAGAAAAACACTGGAAATGATAACACTGGGGAGATTACGAGTTCAAGGGCCATCCTTGGTTACAGAGCAAGTTCGAGACCAGCCTAGAATACATACGACATTGTCTAAAATATTAAGCGGGGTTGGGGAGGGACATGGCCTGTTCCCTCAGTGTGCTGGAGAGACAGTCTTTGCAGAGACAGGGCAGCACACCTGGAGCAGGCATCAGACAGCAACAGCAGGGCAAGAGACCCAAATAACCAACCCCCGAGGAAGTAAATCAGCAGCAGAGTTAAGATCCACTAGGACTCCAGTGTGCTGTGGAACTCCGCAGTTGACTGGGCTGTCCCCACACCTGAAACGCAGCCGGTCCAATCCTGATAGCTAAGTGGTCCTCAGATGGCTGACACTGGCTAACTGGCAGCTGACACACATCAAGTGCTTCCATAGGAGAAAAACAAAAAAACAAAAAATGAACCAGAGCCTTAAGAAGACACCGTTTAGAAGCAGATCATTCGGGCGTGTCCCTGTTCCACAGTGGATTCCGCCTCGGATTTCACTCATTTCTAGTATCCCTACAAGACGTGAGAGTGAAGATACTCATGGATTTTAAGAACTGGCTATCATGACCAAGTCACAATTGCATTTTTTTTTTTAAACATTTTCCCCATCTGCTGTCTTTCCTGCTATTCTGCGCATCTTCTGAATGGTGAAATCACAGTGAACTATTTTATCTCAAGGCCAAAGGGAAATGCTCTGAGCGAAGGAATCTTAAAAGGCGCTGTTGGCAGGACGCAATCCCTTCTGTGTGCACACTGTTAGGATTAACAAATCTACCATCAATATTTTCCCATTTGAAGCAGACTTAATAATCAGAAAGAATAATGAGAGCCGTGTTTCATGGCATCTCCTTGCTGACTCTCTCTCCGCTCTTTAATGAATTTGATTTCAAGAGGTTTGAAGATTCGGTAGATAGAGAGGCGCCGACAGATAATTTGCTTCTATTCGGTTTCTTGGCTCTTTGGGGACAGACACCGTTAGCTTTGCTCCTTTAACTCATCATCACATGGGGACCCATCGCCCCAACAAGGGCTAAGAAATCTGCCGATAGCTCCCTCCCACTCGGGCTTGGCGCTGCAGTCTGCACAAAACCCCCTGCTTCTTGATGGAGTGTTTGAGACGGAAATCGGACGAAAACAGCTCAACGGAAAAGCTTTCTTCTTGCCTAGTGATTTCCCATGAAAATTAATAAAAACTCACGTCTGTTGCCCTGTTCGTTCAACTTCTAATTAGCACACACCGTCTGACCTCGTTATTCTCTGTACCTCAATCTTGCTTTTATCAAACAAATCAACTTCTGAATCCTTTGGAAAAAAAAAAAAAAGCACTTCCCAGATGCCTTGAGGTGTTCAAAGAACTAAAGCTTGTGGCTGCCAGAATATTCCTTTTTTTTCTATAGAGAAAATATGCTGCAGTGGTATATTTTAAACCCTTCCTGTTCCCCGATTCCCTTCTGAGCATTGCTCCGTGTTATTTTCGGTCACACAATCTCAGAGCCTAAACTAAGTACAGGAGAATGTTGGGCCTTCTCTTTTTTTTTTTTTTTCACAAGCAACCCAGCATCTTTCCTACCTCCAAAACTCACTGTGTAGTCACGCGCGCGCGCGGCTCCCACAATGCTCTTGTGGCCTTCGAAAAACACATGTTAGACGCTAAGATGGGTACGTGACTTAGTGGTGAAACCAAAGCATGCGTGGAGCCCCGGGGTTTAACGTGCAGCAGAAGAGGAAAGGAGGAGGAGGAAGAGAGGAAGAGGAAGATGAGGGAAGAGGAGGAAGAGGCATAGAAAGAAATTAATCGGGACATTTGAGTGGCGCTTACGTGTTGAATAGCAGATGACTCACAGGTCACTCACCAGTGACTTGGCATGAAGGTTAGGGGAGGATGGCGCAGCTATTCTTGGGTGGAAATGAGACAAGGGATCAAGGAAGGAAAACCTTTTCTAATGCCGGATGTCTTAAGGAATCAGTTAAAATCGACAAGGGTCCATAAGGATCATTTAATGTACAAGGATTTGGCCTCAGAGGGAATTGTTCTTTATGAAAGTTGAGTACATAACCCAAGGAACACTAAACGCCTTTGGATGCAGCTCACAGTGTCAAATGTTCTATAACCAATAATAATACTTAATAAAATGCTAAAATAAAATCCATGCAAAAAGTCATGATATGTTGCTGTTGTTGTTGTTGTTATTATTATTATTATTATTATTATTATTATTAGTTGTTTTTCAAGGCAGGGTTCTCTGTGTGTAGTCCTTGTGGTCCTGGAACTCGCTCTGTAGACCAGGTTGGCTTTGAGAGATCTGCCTGCTCTGCCTCCCCAAGTGCTAGGATTAAAGGCGTGTACCACCCAGTTCTTTTCTTTCCTTTCTTTTTTAGACTTGAAGTCAGGACCTCACATTTGCATGGCCCATTGAGCCCCCTCCCCAGCCCAAAGTCGGTTTTGTTGTTATCATTGTTGTTTTTAATATTGTGTGAACATGTTCTGTCACAGTTTTCATCTCCACATCGGCAGATTTTTCTGGCGACTACCCATCACCTGCTCATGCTCATAGCTGATTTTTTTTTTCTCATGGCTTCTGCTTGCAGCTGATGGTTCTTGTTAGTAAATGTGAGTTGCTTTTTTAAAAAATCTATTTGTGTGTGTGTGGTGTGTGAAGTTTTTTTACAGTGGACCAGCTCAAAGAATATGTCTTCCCCCACCCCCAAGACAGAAAGTTTTTATTTAATGAAAATAGAGGAAAGGGTGTTGAACTAAAAGCTATCAGGTAAAGCTGACCATGAATATGAACACCTTAAGCTGGGACCTCACCATAACCTTTCTTCTGATGCCTTATAGCACATCTTTTCTTTTTCCAAGATTTATTTATTAATCACATATACAGTGCTTGCCTGCATTTACACCTGCCTGCCAGAAGAGGGCACCAGATCCCATTATAGATGGTTGCGAGCCACCATCTGGTTGCGAGCCACCATCTGGTTGCTGGAAATTGAGCTCAGGACCTCTGGAAGAGCAGCCAGTGCCCTTAACCTCTGAGCCACATAGCACATCTTTTAAAACTGTGGGTCGAGACTCTGCTGGCTACGGTACCTGTGTAGGTGAATACGGTGAGTGTGAGACTCTCGACAACAGTAAAGATTTCTGAATGTGCAATAATCAGAAATTAAAAAAATCAAGTGTCTGTCAGGTAGCAGCATTTCCTACTTTCCTACTGCCCTTCCTCATCACAGCAGTATCAAACCTGAACAGCCTTTTGGTTTTGTAGACAGGATCTCACTGTGTAGACAGGATCTCATTGTGTAGACAGGATTTCACTGTGGATCCCTGGTTGGCCTGAAACTCACAAACATGACCTGCATCTGCCTCCTGGGAGCTGGGATTAAAGTGTGCGCGCTACATAGACCAAATTAATCCCGCTTTGGGTTATACTGTTACAGTATTTGCTTTGGGGGCAAAGGTTGCTGAGTTGGTGTCATAAAAATTGTTAAATGTTGAAGATGGGCTGCACCCCGCTGTATCAAACTCTCAGGCAAGAGTTAATCGTTTGTGAAAAAAATAAGCACACTGGTCCTTCATAGGTGGCAAAATTCTATGTCTACCAAAGAATTATTTTAAAATAAATTTCTGTATGACGTATCACTAGCAAATGTTTGACTAGTGTTAACTATTTAATGAATCTGTATGCTACAGAGTGTGTAAAAAAAAAAAAATGACTCAGGAGATAAGAAAACAATGCATGGAAGAAGGCTGGAGTCTGGCAGGAGCCCAGGGACAAGAATGGAAAACGATTCTGCAGTGACTCATAGACAGTCCCAGGGCATTCACAGACCCTCAACATCGCTGTGGCTCGCTGACGTCAACGTCAGAGTCAAGCCCTACTCCTGTCCCACTAGGATTTTAAGTGCCCACTTGTATTCAGTCAGGCTGGATCCCACAGACTGGGTGGCTGACAAGGCATACACGTCACGGGGTTCTTGAGGTTAGGATTTGTGTAACGCGACACACGACATAGGCAAAAAGGGAGGCATAGCTTAGTCTGGTTCACAGTTTGAAAGCACAGGACATTCCCAGTGGGGAAGGCATGGTGACGTGACAGAATCAAGAGACCAGTGGGTCACATTTCTCCCAAGGTCAAGGCAGGTGCAGATGTGCTGTTAAGGCACCAAACATGGGATGGTGACACGTGCGCGCACACACACACACACACAATTTATGATCAGTCTTCTGCTCTACTTAACCTAGTCCAGGGAATCCCTCATAGACATCCATGGAGATTCACTTCCGTGATAAGTCCAAATCCAATCAAGATCAGCCACCACGGATTTCCAGGAGCAGCAAGCCAGGAAACATGATGAGGGTTCTGCAATGCCTGGAGGAAGAGACAGCACTAAGCCGATGGTAGCGAGGCCCAGTGTGCGACCTTTAACCTTAACTGCCTCCTCACAGACCCCATCTCCAAACACGGGCCCACGGAGCTGTGAAGTTAACACAGACATTAGCGTCACAGCTCCCTTAGCACGGACAAACCAAAGACAAGTAGTGCCAAAGTAGCTGGCACATGGACAGTGACAGTCATCAACCCTCTATTTTGATGGCTTCACCCCTGCACAGGCTCAGTGAGTAGCTGTGTCCAGCATGACCGAGTTGAGGAACAGTTTCAGGAACAGGGCATTTAGCTCCGCCGGGTCTGGGGACCCATTCTTTCTGTGGATAGTAATCCACCTTCCTGAGTCTTAAGTCTGTCTGCTCCTGCAAAACAGGTGCAGAGGAGGATCGTAGGACGCCGAGTAGACCTTCCTTTTCATTAAATGTAGACATGTCCAAAAATAAGGGACATTCTAAACCATCCATCAGTCCATAGCATACTCTCTCTCTACTTTTCCATAGACCCTGTGCGAACATCGTGTCTTGATAAAATAGACAGTTCACCCCCTAATCCCAGGCAGGCCCACCCCCATCGCCCCACTGAGGCAGCTAACAGATTTATACCAGAATGAGCAAGCGTCCTGGAATGACCTCAGCAGACCCTTCAAATTCTCCTCCACCCACCGAGACAACCCCTCAAAGAACCCTCACCTCCACTCAGGCGGTTTCTGAGCCTTCCTGCCATCTGCCTTTAGGACCAGGAAGGGGAAACCGCACCCCTAGGCAGAGCCGGCTCTGATCAGTGAATTTACGTGAGATATGTTGTCCCTTTGTTTGCTGCTGGCAGGCGTAAAGAGCAACTTTCACTGCTGATAATAATGGTCCATTTATCACATCCAGCCGAGGCTGACCTCTGGGTGTCCCAGCCCCTCTCCATCACCTTCACACCTGCTCAAGCTAATTGTTAGAGCCAGGTGTAAATGGAAATCAACTGGGCTAATAATGAATGGAGCCCATTACTCGCAACAGCACACTGCTTTACGAAGGTTTATCAAGAAACATTATAACCAGCCCTCTGGTCACAGTTCCCTGTTTTATAGATGAGGGACGGTGAGCAAACAAGAGGGGACTAGCCCAGAAAACAAGGTCTCAGCTACTGACCGAACGTAAGGCATCAATTTCCTGGGTCCTGGGACAGCCATCCTATGTTTACCCAAACACGCCAATACACCCAAAAAAGAAAAAAAAAAAGTTTAAGATATTTTCTCAGTGTCGTCATCTGTTTATACAAGCAAATGAGATCATTAGTGGATGTGAAGACCTTAATTAAAATGCTAATCTCATGCTTCCGCCAAAACCATTTTTCAAGGCAGTCGTCTCCACGGATTCTCCATTCGATGTCACCCAGCCTGGAACTGCTTTGCCACTCCCGTCTGAAAACAGAGCTAGCGCCCACGTGATGGAGACGACACCCCGAGAGTTAGGGTTCTCTATAACAGAATCCATGGGCTGGTGTGCAGAGGGTGGGGGGTGTGCGTCCATTAAATCCGCTTATTTCAAAATAGTAATAAGACTTGAGAACCTAGCAGCTATTTAGTCCTTGTGGCTAGGTGCTCCGAAGTTCCAATCTGGCACCCCAAAACCTGGAGGGTTCCTGGAGAGCCACTGACTGACTTACATCGGTGATGGCAGCCTGGTAGTGCTGGTTCTGCAGGGAAGGAAACCGCGGTGGCTGCAACAGGCTGCATCAGCATCCCCAGAGCCGACTCAGCCCCAAACCTAAGGCCAAGCCTGCAAGAGGAGCTTGTCTTTCCCGGGCCCTGTGCTTTTTATCTGGGCTGCTACCAGACGGTGCTGCCCACACCTGGAGTGGGCCTTCCTACGCCAGTTCCTCAAGTGAGGCTCCCTGCTCAGGTGATTCTAATTTGTAGGGAGTTGCGTTTAAAAAAAAAAAAAAAAAAAGCAAAACGCAACCATTTGTGCCTCAGAATTCATTCAAGGCAACTGAGTCCCCGAGTGCGCGGGAGAAATCCCCATCTCAAATTGAAGCGCGTTTTGGGACTGTGATGGTTGAACTTCGTTATCAGTGACTAGGTCTAGGTTCTCCACGGAAATGACCCTTTGGCATGTTGGAGGGAGGTTCTAGATCTGGCTAAGTGGGAAGGCCCGCCTTAAATGCATCTGACATCATTCCACAGCCTGGTATTTACTTTTTTTCCCCCCCATGACCCCCCCCCCAAAAAAAAGAAAGAAAGAGAAAAGAAAAGAAAAGAAAAAACACGGGGGGAAAAAGCATTTAGGACTCACAGTTTCAGAGGGTTTGAGTCTGTGACCATCACTTGCAGAGAGCATGGCAGCAGACAGGCATAACACTGGAACACTGAAACAGTAGCTGAAAGCTTACGTGTTGAAACAATGACCATGAGGCAGAGGGAGAGGGAGAGAGAGAGAGGAAGAGAGAGAGAGACAGAGAGTGAGACAGAGGGAGAGAGAGAGACAGACAGGCAGACAGAGACAGACAGAGAGACAGACAGAGAGAGAGGAGCCTACTAACTGGTGGTGGTGTGGACTTTGGAAACAATACAGCCCACTTCCAGTGACACACCTCCTCCAACAAGGCCATACCTCCTAAATCCTTCCGAAACAGTTCCACTAACTGGAAACCAAGCATTCAAATACAGGAGCAATACAGGAGCCTATGGGAGCTGCTCTCACTCAAACACCACAGGAGCGGTCTCGACTGAATGAAAAGGAGAAAGGAATTGACCAGCAGCATTCGTCTCTCTGTTCTGACTGCACATGTAATGTAGCCAGCTTCCTCCTGCTCTGGAGGCATTCCTAACGCTGTCACAGTGGACTGACTCTATCTCCTGCAACCATGAGTTCACGTCCTTAAGCTGGTTTTGCTGAGCATTTTATCACAGCAACGAGACAAGTAACCAAACGCAGGGACTGTTTTAAAAGGTGTTTTGAGCATTACATGTGTTCACCATAATGTACCCTATCCTATTCTAAGCCACGAATTAAGAAGAGTTATTCATCCCCCTCCCCCAGAGAATGCAGTGATAAGAGGAGGTATCATTTATTATATATTCTGGTCTGAGTATGCACTTGTCCCTGTGTGTTGTGTGTGTTTGTGTGCATGCAGGGCATGCAGGTGTGTGTGTGTGTGTGTGTGTGTGTGTGTGTGTGTGTGTGTCTTTGGGTGTGGAGGTCAGAGGGTGACATCAGGAGCTTCCTCAATCTCTCTCTACATTGCTTTTTTAGAGTCTCTCGCTGAAGCTGTGGTTCAGTGGCTGGTTAGACTGGCTGGCCAGCAAGCCCCTGGGGTCCTCCTGTCTTTGTTTCCCAACCTCTGGGACTAAGAACGAGCAATGTGAATTAATACTAAGCCTTCTCCCTAGGGTCCTCCTTGTTACTTAGTTTCTTTAGGTCTGTGTATTGTAGTGTGGTCATCAAATAGACACCGGAAGCAGTTGAAGAGAAGGAACAGGAAGGGGGTCTACCATAAAGGTCCTCTGGCTGACTCTACCCAGCAGGGGATCCAGGCAGATGCTAGGACACACAGCCAAACCTTCAGGTGGAGTGCAAGGAGCCTTTGTTTGTTTGTTTGGTTGGTTTTTGTTTTTGTTTTTCAAGGCAGGGTTTCTCTGTGTAGCCTTGGCTTTCCTGGACTCACTCTGTAGACCACATTGGCCTTGAACTCACAGCGATCTGCCTGCCTTTGCCTCCCAAGTGCTGAGATTAAAGGCGTGCGCCACCACTGCCCAGCTTGTGCAGGGAGTCTTATGGAAGAACTGGGGATTAGAAGGACCTGGAGGGGACAGGAGCTCCACAATGAGACCAATGAAGTCAATAAATCTGGGCAGAGGAGGGGAGTGCTGCAGAGACTGATGCACCAACCAAGGACCGTGCATGGTGAGGACCTAGACCCTCTGCTCAGATGCCCTCGATAGGCAGCACAGTCTCCTTGTGGATCCCATAATATGGGGAATAGAGACTACTTCTGACATGGGCTCTGGCCCAAACAGGTTGGTAACTTCTTCCTGGTGGGGCAGCCTTGCCAGGCACAGAGGAAGAGGGCACAGGCCGTACAGAGGAGACTTGATAGGCTGAGGTCAGGTGTTAGGGGAGGAGGGCTCCCCTTCTGAGGGAGAGAGAGGGACTACAACTGGGATGATAAGTGAACAAATTAAAAATTAAAAATAAAATAATGAGCAATGTGCTTTACATTGGTCCCTACTGAGAGATCCTCTGCACTTACAGACATGCGTGAACGTCACACAGAGACTAAGGTTAGTCATACAAATGAAAAGTCATTCTGTGTCATATTTGTATTCACTCGCACAATGTAAATAGCCAGTTTCCACTTAAGCAGGGCAGGTAACCCCCAAACCTTTAACTTTTTGATGACTGGGCAGAGAATGACTCTTGAGTTTGCTGAAGGGTCCGTAGCTTTGCATAGATGGGCAAGACCTTGTTTTAGACTAAATAAAAGTGGGCCCCTTGCTTCTCCAGGTTCCGCAGTGGCTTTTCTACAGACATACTAGTCAGGGGCCTGTATGCTAGCCACCTAGTTCATCTTTTATTTTCATGGCCGCTCTTTCAAACATTTACTTCCCAGAATCTCCTGGGAACGCAGAAGGCCAGGGAGGTGAGAGGAAAAATATATGCCTCAAAATAACAAAAACAACTGCTTTCAGGGGAGTGTGTATGAATTGGTGCTTTGAAGGAAGAGGACAGGCCATAGGGGAGATTCCATGTCCAAATAAGACTGGGGAAAATTGGATTAAATTATATTTAATAGGTATCCTTCTTAGGAATAGGTTGTGTTTTCTTTACTGTTTGACAATTTTATACATATAAACAATGTGTTCCGATGACGTCACCCCTTAATCTCCCATTCCTTTCTGGTACCTCCAACGTCTCCCCCCTTTCTTGCTTTCTCCATTATTTTTATAACTTACTGAGTCCAGTTAGTGCCACCTGCTGGGATGCTGACTGATCTTGTTGCCTTGGATACCATGCAGGTAACCACGGCTGCGGCAAGTCCATGAGTTAGGTGGCGGCCACACCATGTCCAGAGGACAGCGTTTCACAGATGGAGTCCTCTCCGGATGTACATGACTTCCCACACCAGGTGGATGTTATCTGTCTTCTCCTAACTTTACATCTGTGTGGACTCCCCGTCTCAAAGACAAGCATCTGTTGTGTGGTTTAGATGTGAAACGACTCCCCACTGTCTTGGGCATTTGAACACTTGGTCCCTAGTTGGTGATGCTGTTTACGGAGGTTCAGGTGGTACAGACTTGCTGGAGGAAGCCTTTGAGAAGTCAGCGCCTCGCCTGCCTCTCCTTTGCTCTCCCTGTTTCATGCCTTTGGTTTAGATGGGAATTCTCCGGCTTCTGGTTCCTGCTGCTGGTCGACGTGCCTCCCAGTACGATGGACTTTCCTCCCTCTGCTACCGCAAGCCCAAATAAATTTCTTCTTATTTAAGTTGCTTTGGCCGTACTGTTTCACCATT
The DNA here is from genome assembly GCF_903995435.1 of Acomys russatus. Classification (NCBI taxonomy): domain Eukaryota; kingdom Metazoa; phylum Chordata; class Mammalia; order Rodentia; family Muridae; genus Acomys; species Acomys russatus. The sequence goes on along the minus strand of NC_067150.1, from coordinate 60,754,829 downwards.
AGCAATGGAAAAACAACTAATACACCTGAGAAAAGCATGGAATACCCCAATCTTCTACACAAAACATGAAGGAGCTCTGTTCTAGAAGGCCTGTCCAAATAGAGAACGCGCATACTGCTCCTTGAGAGGAAAAACGGTTCACTCGTGTTTCTCAGATACAGGGTAAAGCAATCGCTGGACTCATTCCCGTCTTAGAGACTGATGATTTGGGATGGCTTGGGAGTTTGCATTCGTCAGCTCTCACTGCAATAAGTCTGCGTAACAAATAAGCTCCACAGCTCTGACACTTGTGGAGACGCTGCCCGCTCACCAGCCGTCACTCACCCGGTTGCTTTGACTCCAGGCAGTTGGTCAAATGCAGGTGTGTGCCAAATGCTTCTCACCCTGTGTTTCAGGATGAAAGGCAGCAGGTCAGGCAGGAGCAGAAATTTGTCAGACTTGTGCTGGGGATGTAGCTCGGTGGATCAAGTGTTCATATTAGCATGCACAAGGCTGTGGGTTCGAGCCCCGCACTTCCAGGCACAGCAGTGTCATCCTGTAATCCCAGCCCTCAGGTGGTAGAAACAGGATGATCAGAGTTCAAGGCCAAAATTGGCTACACAAGGCTGTCAAGGTCAGCCTGCGCTGCAGGAGAGACTGTCTCAAAAGAAGACAAAGGAAGTGAAGGGCATAGAGAAAAGAAAGAAAATTGCTAAACCCTCGAGGTAGAGAAATAGCTCAGTGCTTTAAAGGTGTTGGCTGTGCAGCAGTCATGACCTGAGTTTGATTCCTGGCTCCCACATAAAAGCGGAGCAAAGGCATGGTGCCCATAGGGCCAGCACTGGGAGAGCAGCCAGGAGGAGATTCAGGGAGGTAGGGGTTTGCTGGACAACCAACTGAGCCAAAACATGCACACACACACACACACACACACACACACACACACACACACACACACACACACACACACACACACACACAAAAACTAAAACGAAAAATTGATTTCCAAAATCTGGACCACTTTCCATTGGCCAAAGCAGATCATGTGAGCAAGCCAACACTGATGGGCATGGAGCTTTTTCTATTCCTTTCATCTAGAAGCTGTGGGGAGTCAGGGAGGGGAGGAGGTAAGCAAAACAAACAGTGCCAACCACACAGACCAGGGACTCACACCCAGCATTTGACCACCTGTATTCAGCCTGAAAATAAACATTATAGGCCATTCTGGCAATTTAACAGCAACAAATTGGTGCCCAACTAAATTCAGGTGTCCACACCCTTAAAAATAGTATTTTGTCATGGTCAAGGGGTGGGGGCGTTTCTCCCAGAGAGCGTCCATGGAACAGAGCATTTCACAGGTGCTGTTCCTAGCTGCCTGCGGGCTCAACTCTCCCAGAGCACAGATGGCAGCAGACACGTGGCAGGTTGGCGAGTCGTCTGAAGTCAGAGGCCGGTGGTCTTGTAAACTGGCCTAGGGCATGGAGCTAACCACCTAGAAAAATAATAAAACAGAGACTGCTACAGTCCCTCTGCAAGGCGCCATGGCAGAGGCTCCTGGATCTTTTTTGGCTTTGTTTGGTGTTTATGAATTTGTTTGCAATGGGCTTAGTCATACTCACTCTTCTCCATAACCTCTCTAAAAAAAGTTCAGGGGAAAAGGTAGAGAGCCGAGAGATGTGAGACTAAGTTACATGGCTGGTGTGGATGGAGACTTGGCCCAGATGATGATAATTAGCAAGTATTTGGGATTATGCATGGGAGGTAGCTTGATAGAAGTTACTAGAAGCAGATGGCGTGGGATTGAGGCAGGGATCCCATACCTGCCCCACCGTGGGAAGTAGTTTAAAGGGTTAGTATCTGCCCTGTCCCAGGTTGCTGAGGCTATTTTAAAATATAACAGGTGTCTGTGTCTTGATTGATTGCTAGTGGACTAAAAAACACTGTTGTAATAATAATTATAGGCCTTATAATAAACATTATTAGGTCATACTGGAAAATTAACAGCAACGGACCTGAGGGAGTTTGATCATACTTCTATTTCCTCTAAATAGAAATGTCGTGGTTAATAATTGAAATGTGCAAATGATTAAGCGTGACAATGAGAACACGACTCCATTTCTGTCCTTTCTTCTTACTTTGGACATGATAACAAGAGGGTCTGGCTAAGTCGTAGTCGGTATTTAGGCATACTAATCCAAGGGGGCCATTATAGAAAATGACGGTCCCTTTCAGCTGATTCCTGAACACCAGTGCCCCAGTTAAGATTACATAAGAGCAGCTGGACGTGGTGGCGCACGCCTTTAATCCCAGCACCCGGGAGGCAGAGGCACGTGGATTGCTGTGAGTTCGAGGCCAGCCTGGTCTACAAAGTGAGTCCGGGACAGCCAAGGCTATACAGAGAGACACTGTCTCGAAAAACCAAAAAAAAAAAAAAAGATTACATAAGAGCACAGACATGTTCCATGCAGTACAGGAGAGAACCTCAAGTGGCAGACTGAACAACAGCTACATAGGCTGGAACAACGTAGTTAAAAGCCCTGCGACTCTTCCAGAAGACCCAGGTTCAACTCCCAGCATCCATGTTGGATAACTCACAACTGCCTAGGACCCCAGGTCCAGGAGAACTGATGCCTTTTCCTGACCTTCACAGGCACCTGCACTCACATGCACACATACATGCAAACGCACAGAGAGGCACAGACATGGTTTTAAAAAGCAAAACAGCTCTGGTCTCACAGTTTCGTGAGTCGGTTCAGGACAGTTAACTTGGGTCTTGTAGATGGCCCCTGGCAAGGTAAGCTGTGTTCGACAGCTTTATGTCAGCGTGCCACAAGCTAGAGTCACTTATGCAAAGGAAACCTCAATTGAGAAATGCCTCCATAAGATTTCCCTGTAGGCAAGTCTATAGTGTATTTTCTTAATAGTAACTGATGTGAGTGGGCCCAGGCCCACCATGAGTAGTGCCACCCCTGGGCTGGTGGTCCTGGGTCATGTAAGAAAGCAGGCTAAGCAAGCCATGAAGAGGGAGTCCACGAGCAACACTCCTCCATGGCTCTACTTCGGTTGCTGCCTTGAAGTTCCTGCCTTTGCTGACGTCCTTGGTGACGGAGTGTGAGCTGACAGGTGTAAGATGAAATAAATCCTCTCTTTTCCAAGTTGCTCTTGGCCATGGTGCTTTGTAGAAACTCTCAGATACCAGCCGAGCCTGGCTTCTCATCTGAAAGCTCAGCTCAGGAGCGACCCCGTTCGCCCTCACAGACACTGCTGGCAGGCCATAGGACTTGTGATTCCTACAGAGGACGGCACCATGGCAATTTTGTTAGAAAGATGGAGTCTCACTTAATACAATGCAATCATAGCGGTGCCCTACTCTGCTGCTTAAAAATTGGCCCAGTGTGGTAAAGGCGCACGCACACCTTTAATCCCAGCACTCAGGAGGCAGAGGCAGGCGGATTGTTGTAAGTTCGAGGCCAGCCTGGTCTACAAAGTGAGTCTAGGACAGCCAAGGTTACACAGAGAAACCTTGTCTTGAAAAACAAAAACAAATAAACAAACAAACAAAAAACGGTTTACAAATTACCCCACACACAAGAGAGGAATCAGATGGGACGGCAGGAAGCAGTCACCAAGACATCCTTAGAGCCTGCCCATGGCAAGCAGAAACCTCGTAGACGCATGACTGTGTCCCTCTTTACTCCACCCTTACCCTCCTCTCCTCCAGGCACGCCCTGTAGCTGCACCCACACTTAGATGACATGACCTTGGGCTCCCAGGCCAGTTCTATAACTCATCCTAGTCCAAGGAAAGGGGGCTTCCTCATTCTGGCCAGCGACACTCAGTCATTGAGTATTCAATGTCACTAACCACCAGAAAAAAAAAAAAAAAAAAAAAAAAGGAAGATCATTCTAATCAGAAAAGGTACAGGTACCAATTACTAGACTGTCATGATTTATGCTTGCACCCGACGGGACCAACATAAGTCAGGCTGGTTATGCATGAAAACGCAGCCACTGGCTGACAAAAGCAGGAGCTTGGGACTCACGCCACGTCTACCTTGAGCCAAGGCAGTCAGTCAACTCCAAGGGGACAAACATCAGTCAAATAAATGACTTAGCAGCCTAAATATTTAACAACTGGGCCACGACTGGAATTTTGACTATTCAATCAGTCATACAGGCATGATCCAAGAACGCTAAATAATAGAAGCTTGGTGTGGCTTCTCTTTTTGTGGGAGTCATTCAGGAGTCGAATGCCTCTTCTGTTTGCAGCCACTCTGATTCGTGTTTGGGACGCAAACAGAAAAGACTGCAATCACGTCAGGGGTGGTGATTCCTCTTTAAACCCTTTTCTTTCTATCTTATCTATACCTCTGGGCGTTTTGCTTAGTGGTCTTTGGCCAGTAGTCCTCAGAGTGCAGTGACTGCCCTGTTGCTATTTTAATCCTACTATTTGACCCAAATTTGCTTTACTGCTGCAAAACCTAAATGTCTTACATATCTCATTAGCTCCAAAGAATAATCGGCTCTATAGAAAAAAAAAATAACAGCTTTCTGTTGGGTTGGTCGAGAAAAATCTATGCAATAAAAAGTATTTGCTGTGGGACCTATCTCAACTTCTAAGGTTAAGAAAACTGTTTTTGCAAACATCTGAGAATCAAAGACCCACCTAAAACAAACGTAGGCAGGTCTGACAGGAACAAAGTCACACATGAAATAGGAAATGCCACCCAGAGAGAGACAACCTTGGACAACTAGGCCGCTTTGCCCTGTATCCTTCTATAGGTAATTTTACAATTCCCGTGGCTTTGATGTACCAAAGCCTTAGACAGCAAATAGATGACAAACTTGCTTTTACAATCATTTGTCATGGGCGTGGGATTGGGAGGAAGCAAACTCTTGACAAACACCAAGGACTCCTTTATTCTCACCTCCTCTTTATTGTCAAGGACTCCTTTATTCTAATGCAGTAACTTCTGGAAACTTCCCTTTTCAAGGCTCCCTTTTCAAGCACAATCAATAATCTACAATCGGCTTTGTAATCTCTTCAGGAAGCAGGACCTTTTCCTCTTTAGAGTACTGAAGATGAAATGTATAGTGAAATTCATACAGAAGAGAAGACCAAAAATTTTTCATTTGTTGGTTATTAATCAAATTGTTAAGATCCTGTGTGTGACGTTTCCTATTCAGTAGGATGCCTTTAACTACTCATTAAAATTACTGTTAACTTTAGAAACAAAGAGCTCAGATGGGCTTTCAAATTTAAACAAAAATTTTATATATATATATATATATATATATATATATATATATATATATATATATATATATATATGAATGTTTGCCCACATGTATGCATAGGTGCCGTGTGCATGCTTGGCACCTGTGGAGTCCAGAAGAGGGCATCAGAACCGGAACTGAAGCTGTAAGTCACCCTGTGGGTCCTCTGGAAGAGCAGCTGGTGCTCTTAATCGTGGAACATCTCTCTAGGCCCTGAAATGGGCCTAGAACCCAGCTGTTTTGTCCCCCAAACATCCTGAATCTTCTTAGTGACATCTATGACAAGTGGCCGCCCATCCATTGCTAAAACAGCTCTCGGGGGGATAGAGCACTCACCACCTTAAAGAGAGTTCATTCCAGCTTCTCCTTCTTCTTCTCCTTCTCCTCCTCCTCCTCTTCTTCTTCGTTTGTTTGAGACAGGGTTTCTCTGTGTAGCCTTGGCTTTCCTGGACTCACTTCGTAGACCAAGCTGGCCTTGAACTCACACTGATCCACCCGTCTCTGCCTCCTGAGTGCTGGGATTAAAGGCGTGCGCCACCACGCCCGGCTTCACCCCACCTTCTTACGCCATCTCCAAATATCTTTCTTACATCAGTTTTGCCCTGTGGTTCTCATTCACGATGACTAGAGGGGTACCGCTCGGCATCCTATAGGATGAATCTAACCCTTTATTACTGCTTGAAATCTACTAAACCCCAGGTGCTCTCTGCCAAAGACGACCTGTTCCTCAGATAGTGGCAATGGTTCTGTCAAGTCTCTTCTTGGTGGGTTGCAATTAGGATTTGTAAAAACAGTTATTCTTGGGGAGCTGGGGAGGTTTCTCAGTGAATAAAGCGCCAGGCAGCCTCAGAGACGTGAGAGAGCCCTTCTCAGAAAACAAAGCAGCGTGCGATTTAGGAAGATAGGCAGCTTCAACACTGCCTCCACACGTATGCCTGTGGACTTTCACACATATGTACATGTATGAACATACACACATGCTTCCCACGTAGAATTAATTTTTACAATGAATAAGACAGGGCAAATTACCATAGCAACTATGCCTGGAATTGGGTGACTTGCTTTCCATGCTCTTTTGTGGCTCAACCTGGGAAGAAAGATTCCCCAGAGGAATTTGCACTGTGTCACCTGTCACAGGACGGTGGGCTAAAGGCTGAGAACCCAGTGCATTGATGTACCCCACCTGGTTAACGTGCAATAACCAGAACTGACTCCAAGAACCAGGCATTTTCTTCATCGGGGTGTCACAGTCTTATTTATCAAATAAAAAATTGTTGCTTTTTCTATTGTCCAGGGTTCAGCAAAACCTCACCCCTATGTGAAACTCAGCCCTGGAAAGGACTAGCATCTAAGTGCCCGAGGTTTTCCCTGTGGACACAGGCCTGGGTCAGACTCTAAAGCCAGGGGTTCTAAGGACCCCATGACCCATTCACAGGGGTCACCTAAGACCATCGGAAAACACAGATAATTACATTACAATTCATAACAGCAGCAAAATTACAGTTATGAGGTAGCAACAAAAATACTTTGATGGTGGGGGCTCACCGCAACACGAGAAGCTGTGTTAAGGGGTTGCAGCAACAGGAAAGTTGAGGGCCACTGCTCTAGCTTTTCCACTCCCTGTCGCTTGTCCTTGGGCGGCACTGCCGTCCTACCTGACACCAGCCTCCTAAGGTACAAGACGGGACTTCCTCTATTTCACTGGGCAGCTCGGGGTTTCCCACACAGAAGTCGGTAATGTGAACTTATCACCGTAAAAGAAATCCTGTTCCAAACTGTTCCCTCCTCCCCGCCCCCCCCCCTTCCCCACCCTCCCCCCCGACCCTCCCGGAAAAAAAAGCTAGGTTTTGTGGTATTTGCTGTAATTCCAGTACTGGAGAGGCAGAGAGAGAGGAGAATCCTTGCAGTTTTCTGGCCAGCCTGCCTGGCTAAATCGGCAAGTACTAAGCCAGTAAGAGACCTTGTCTTAAAACACAGGCCCCATGACATGCTGAGGAATGACATCAGAGGTTGACCTCTGGCATCCACATACATACACACCAGTACACATGTACATAAAAAAAATACATATGACTATAAAGTACTTTTAAAATGAGAGGAACTAGGACTTCCTGTTCAGCTACACACACACACCCTCTTTCCACAAGCTCAGCTGCATGGACTGGCCTCAGTGCCCAGCGGGGAGGCAACAGAGAGCAGGAGGAGGCCTTCGGTGAAATGGGATAGTCTGTTTGACCTCGAGCCTGAGCCACGTCTCCCGTCTCCCGGCTTGTTAGTGTCTCCTGAGTTGCATCTCTGGCCTTGGTTTCTCTCCTGAACTCCAGACCGCCACCACCCTTCCCTGCTCCGGCCAAACACCCACTGTAGACCTACATACACCCAAACTTCCTGTAAGTATCTCAGGGTCTTCCGCTCCAAAGTGAGCTCCTAAGAATCCCCCAGAACCTGCTTCTCCTGTCTGGCCTAGGCCCACAGCTAGCAAAACAAAAAATGCCTCTTTGCATAAAAGGTAGCAAGGGAGATTTTTGAGTCTCAGACGTACATATGTGCATACACGCATCAAAGATTCTGGCTTATAAGCCCCAGAAAACAGATAGTACCCCTATCTTCTTTGTCTGCCTCACACCAGGCTGTTGACTCCCTTTCAACAAGATGCACTTTCTTATCCTGGTGAATGAAAATTCCCTCCTACAGACTCCTCCCCCAGGAAGCCTTCCCTGAGCTCTTGAGAGCACTCAGGAGCCTCTGTTACCTACTCAAGTAATTCCTACTTCCGCCTTTTCATCAAATAGTTAGCACTGTTGCCATCAGCTAACAGGACGGACCCCCACTGCAGGATTTGAGCTCCCTTGCTCTGCTTTGGTTTCCTTGGCAATTCCAACGCCAGCAGACAGTCAGTGCTCAGTAGTATCGATGGGATGAATAAACAACAAACAATACTAGTCAGCCCTGGTGAGCTGGGAAAACACATGGTTTGAGCTCAGGCTCAGCGCTTCAGGCCCAGTCCAACCCTGACTCACCACAGGACCCTCGGGATGACAATAGGACATCTTCTTAGGATGTTGGGACAGTGTCATGGCATCCAGGCATGTGACTGTTTGGTGAATCTGTTAGGGATGGATGGAAGGGAAAGCAACTGAGGGTGGGGTGGGCGGTGGAAGAAATTTGCAATGTTTTACTCATAAATTCAAGCTTGCCTACCGCCCCCATTTGAAAAAAAAATGGAAACTGTGTGGGGAACGGAGCGATGTTTCAGCAGCAAAGAGCACTGTCTGCTTGTCCAGATGATCTGGGTTCAATTCCCAGCACCCACAGTGGCAGGCAGCTCACAACTGTCTGTAACTCCAGCTCCAAGGAATCCAACACCTTCATACAGACATATATGCAGGCATATGAAATAACAATAAATGTTAAAAAAAAATAACATGAATCTGGAGGCTGGGGAGATGGCTCAGAGGATGAAGAGCTGCTGTGAAGGCTGGTGGACCTGTGTTTGGATCCCCAGCTCACATGCAAAAAGCCCATCGGGGTGCAGAGGCCTGTGGCTCAAGTGTTGATGACAGCCATAGGCAGGTGAGGCAGTACAGCTGGCTAGTCACTCTAGCCCAAACCACAAGGCCCAAATTCAGTGAGAGACTTTGTCTCAAAATGATAATAATGTTAATAATGGTGATGACAATATGGAAAGAGATAAAGGAAGACATTTGACGTGGACCCCTGACCGCCACACCTACATACATAGACAACCTTACACACATGCAACGCTTCACACAGAAGAGAGCAAAAACCATCTAAGGAACAATTGGCCGATTATATGGACAGAGATAAGTGGGGCACGTATGGGGGTACCACCGCACACACGTAACACTGGTGTCTTTCTTGGGCACTCACAGAAGTCGAGAAGGGCACTACTGTTCATTTTCACCTTGAAACATATCATGATGCCATAATGAATCCAATGGGACTCCAGTGGTTAAGGTCCCAGAACATCCCGGAATTCATTAGTGACTCCAGCAGGCGACAGGGGCCCTAATATTAACTATGGTTCTTAGCCTTCGGAGTTGTAGCAACAAACCCAGCATCTTGCAGACCAAACACTTATGCTAATCCAAGAGAAACTTTCTGGGGGAAAAAAAAAAAAAACATCAGCCAAATCTAAGAGACCTGTCAACACCAGGGTCAAAAGTGAGGCACTACCCAGAAAAGAGCTGAAATCAAAGCCTCGTCAGTGCCTCCCCTGCCCACTCTATTCCGTGGGTGCCCACGGTGGCCACAGCTCCCTCAACAATATTTATAATGAAGGCACCAATGCTGCAGATGTCAGCCCTGATTATTCATAAAGCTTCCTCCTGCTCAGATCCACCCCAGGGCTAACAGTAAATGTACCTGATTCCCAATTCTCAAACACAGAAACCTACTGAGCTTGAAAGGGGAGCTAACTAATAAAGTTTGCATATCCCTAAGAAAAATAGCACCGACAGAAGAAGAAAAAGAATGGCAAGATTAAACAAAAACAGTCAGCTCGGGTGGAAAAAAAATGATAAAAATTTTAAAAGGCAAGAACTTAAATCTATTTTCATTCCCCCCCTTTCTTAATGCCCCCGTTCATTTACATTTCAGTGTAAAAACCATTCAGAAGGAACGGCCGGCCGTCTCATCTGCTGAGCGCAGAGTGGAGGGGTTCTTCTCACCCCTGCTGGCTGTGAGGCGCTGCTAGCTCCGCTCAAGAGAGGGTAACGTGAAACGTGAAACCGTGGTGAAGGCAGGCACAGGGCTTTGTCTCTGGTTCTGTTAGGTGAGGTGGTCACCAAGGGTCATGTGGAGGCCTCAGTTGAGCCATCTGTGTTGAAGTCACAGTCCCAGGCTAAACCCAGGCCTCTGGGCCCCTTGGCTCTATGGCCAAGGCACTCAGTTGCACATCCCTCTTGTGGCTCATCTTGATTGTCACAGATTCTGGAGTCACCTAGGAGTCATGTCTTTGGATGTGTCTGTGAGGGAGTGTGCAGAGAGGTTTTACTGAGGTCAGAAGCCCCCAATGGTAGTGGATGTTTTTGTTTCTTTAAAAACTCAGTTATGTTATGTAAACAGGTATTTAATTTTAATCCCAAGTGTGGGACGTGGAGATGCTTTTAGTTTGTCCTCAGCTGATAACAGCCTCGTGCATCTCAGAGAGGGGCATGGTCTTTGCCAGCTGCAGTTAGTTTAATTTTGAGGACTCTGGGAAGGTATAAATATCAGAGGCCAGAGAGGAAGAAGGTGGCTTGGAGGAGATGCTGAGAGAGGGAGAGATATGATCTGAGGAGGCAGAGGCAGCCAGATTTCTGGTAGCTTTAGGTTAGCTCAGTTTACATAGTAAGTTCCAAGACAGCTAGGGCCACATGATGAGATCCTGCCTCAACACATACATACATGCATACATACATACATGCATGCGTGCATGCGTGCATGCATACATACATGCATGCGTGCATGCGTGCATGCATACATACATGCATGCGTGCATGCGTGCATGCATACATACATACATACATACACACATACATTATTTCATTCAGAAAAAATAAAAATAAGAAAGAACAAAGAGAGCATATAAGATCTTTGTAACTCACCCAGGCAGGTGGGCCGGGCAGAAGTCAGCCAGAGGCCAGGGGAGCGCCACTGCGGTGAGCAAGGAAGTGGTGAAGAGAAAGAGAAGTGAGCAGTTTGTGCTCTATGAAGGGAGACAGGACCGGAGACGTGACAGTGGGGAGGAGCTGCCTGATGTGAGGGGCCTGTGCGGTCATAAATTTGGTTTGCATAATTTCCACTCAATAAATTATTAGTATTTTATTCTTCAACAAGAGTTTTAAAAGACTTATTTATTCATTATTAGGTATACAGTGCTCTGCCTGCATGTACACGCGCAGGCCAGAAGAGGGCACCATATCACATTACAGATGGGTGAGAGCCACCGTGTGGTTGCTGGGAATTGAACTCAGAACCTCTCAAGGAGCAGTCAGTGCTCTTAACCTCTGAGCCATCTCTCCAGGCCTTCAATAGTTTTTTGGGTTTTTTTTTTTTTTTTTTTTTTTTTTGTCACTTTCATTTAAAAATACACCAACCACAGTGATATTTAAAATAACCCATGATTGTTGTTTTTATGGTGCCAAGTACTGAGCCCAGGCCTTGCCCAGGCTAAACAAGTGCTCTATCGCTGAGCAACATCCCCAGCTATGAACTGTTTTATTTTCGAAGTTTTAGGGGCTGAGGAGATTGCTCAGTGGTTACAAGCACTTGTTGGTCTTCAGAGACTCTGGTTTTGGGTCCAATCACCCACACCAGACACTTCATAACTGCCTAGAACTCCAAATCTAGGAGATCCTACACGTTTATCAAGCCTCGTAGGCACATAATGAATACACACACACGTACACACATGCATACACACACATACACACATATACACATACATACATACACACACATACATACACACATGCACACACATGCATGCATACACACACATACCTACATATATACATATACACACACATGCACACACACACACACATGCACACACACATACATACATACACACATGCACACACACATACACACATGCACACACATACATACACACATGCACACACATGCATATACACAATATACACATATACATACACTAATGCACACACACATACATACACACACACATACACACACACACACCTACATATATACATATACACACACATGCACACACATGCACACACACACACACATGCACACACATACATACACACATGCACATGCATATACACAATATACACATATACATACATACACATATACACACATACATACATACACTAATGCACACACACATACATACACAGAATCAAAATAAATCTTTAATGTTTTAGACTTACAGAAACATAGTACAAAGCTCTCTATAATTACTATCCAACATAACACTGGAGTGTAGAAACATTTATAACAAATGACCTAACAACTAGAAATCACTAATGGAAAACGATAAACACATTTTTCTATGCTAATATTTTAACTTTTCATAATAAAAGACACAATGAGCTAAGTTACAAACACAAGACACAGGTAAGAAATAATAATAATAGAACATGGGGGAGGGGAGAAGGGGAGAAATGGGAGGGAGGGAAGAATGGGAGGAAACAGGGGAAGGGCTAACAATCGAGATGTAATATGAATAAATTAATTTTAAAAAAGATAAAAAAAAGAAATAATAATAATAAAGGTGGCAGGCTTCATTTTTCTAAATGCCCTCCATCCAACAAGAAAGGAAAACGTAAATTCAAAGACAACAACTAAATGATAAAGACAAATATAAAAAGTTTAAATTCAGTAATAATTTTTAAAACGCACGTGGGGTGTTGGGGAGACGCCTCACTGGTTAATGAGGTTGCCGTGTAAATGTGAGGATCCGAGGTTGGATTTCCAGAACCCACATAAATGCCAGGTAAGTGTAGTAGCCCTGTAATCCCAGCCTCAGAAGGCAGAGACACACAGGGTGGGGGGCAAGATTTAACATGCGCGTGGGTTTGGTTGAGAGGCCTGCCTCAGTAAGTCAGGAGCAAGAGCACTGAAGATGATTCCCAACATCAACCCCGGGCCTCCACACTCACAGGCTTACAGGAGTATGTACATCCAATCACAAGTGCTACTGTACACACACACACATGCGAGCGCACGCACACACACACACACACAGGCACAAAGACACACATGCACATATACACACAAGCACATACACACACACATGCACGCACACACACACACGAAAAATGTGAAAAGAAAATGTAAATTAAAAGTTTGTGTTATCAAATTGACAGCAAAATGCCCAACAATATCACGTATTGACGTAGAACAGTGCTAATGAGAATACGGGTTGTTTTTATTCAAATGTACTTTGGGAAGCAATAATATAAAATTGGAGCCACATACCCTGCAAAGTCCAACTGCCTCTAGGTATGTTTTGCATGTAAAAAGAGGTCATTTTTTGGGTAGTAACTGACCTAACAGCTAAAAAACTCAGAAACAATCTCAAAATTCACCAATGAAAGGATTGCTTTAAATTTATTGATATGGTAAAATATGACACAGTAGTTCAAATATTCAGCCATCCATTTATAAATCACCTTAGACAAATCTTTAAAACTAAATATTGGTTTGAAAAAAAGGGATTTGGTTGTTTTAAAATAAAGTTTAAACACATAAATATGTAGTTGAAATATGAAATAATGCATACATTGATAAACCCAAAGTCAGAATAGAATTTGCTCCTGAAAGGAAAAGAATTGAGATCAAGGACTTGGAGATGGCTCAGGATTTCAGAGCACTTACTGCCCCGACAGAGGACCAGATTTGGTTCCCAGCACCCACGGCTAGTGGCTCCAACTGCCTGTAACTCCAACCCCAGGGGATCCGGTCCCTCTTCCTGCCTCAGTGGGCACTACACTCACATGAACATACAAGTCCATACACACAATTTTTTAACTGCAAATGTAACATCACGGGGCAAATGAGGATGACGCGGGCTTTCAGTTGTAGGTATCTGAAAGTTTCTTTTGACAAGATCTGGCTGAGTCGCCCAGATTGACCACGTCCTTTGGGCTCCCAAACACCTGCCACCACGTCCAAAATCATAGTTATTTTGTCTTTAATTGCCGAGCTGCCTCTCTAGCCCAGCACTAGTTAATTTTAATATGATAAAAATGAGTGTCTGAGCTAGGGGTGTCTGTTGCTGTGATAAAACACCGTGGCCAAAAGGAATGTGGAGAGGACAGGTTTGTTTCACCTTACAGTGCCACATGGTGATCCTGTCATCAAAGGGCGTCACAGCAGGAACCTGGGGACAGGAACTGAAGAAGAAACCAGAGAGGAGGCTTTTCCTTCCTTCCTTCCTTCCTTCCTTTGGTTTTTCAAGACAGGGTTTCTCTGTGTAGCCTTGGCTGTCCTGAATTCTATTTTCAGACCAGGCTGGCCTCGAACTCACAGTGATCCGCCTGCCTCTGCCTCCCAAGTGCTGGGATTAAAGGCGTGCGCCACCACACCCTGACTTGCCTGCTTGCTTTCTCATAGCACTCATGACCACCAGCCTAGGGGTGGCCCCACCCACAGTGGGTTAGGCCCTCTCACATTAATAATCAATTGTGGTGATTAACAACAACAACAGTAATAAACAGGCTTGCTGACAGGCCAATCTGGTTGGGCAGTTTTCTGAGTTAAAGTTCTCTCTTCCCAGATTACTCTAGCCTAAGTCAAGTTGACAGAAACCCAGCCAGCATAAGGAGGATGACAACACACACCAGCAAAAGTCTTTCTTCTATCAAAGACACTGGTCGGTTGGCTACTTTATCTATAGAGATTTAAAACTACTACAGGTTTGGAAAGATGGCTGCTTCTCTGTGATACGGTCGGTGAGCTGGAGGTCTAGGGCTTTCCAGGGTTTAGTAGACAGCCCTGCCACCTTCAACCCAATGTCTCCATTCCCCTGCCTCTGCCGCTCTCCACCAGGACAGGGAGAGGGAGGAGGAAGCTATTTAGGAACGTGGTGCATATTGGTTATATTTCTCGTGACTGTGATAAAATACCTGAAAAAAAGAAAACAACAAACCCTACAGAAGGAAGTGTTAATTTTTGGCTCACATATCTAGACTACAGTCCATCACGGTAGGGGATTCTGGTACCAGGAGCCCGAGGCAGCTGGTCACATCGTATTTACCACCAGGAAACAGGGACACGAAGGCTGGTGCTCAACTTCCTTTCTCCTCCCTGTTCAGTCTAGAACCCCAGACCGCGGGACAGTGTCGTCCACGCTTTGAGCAGGCTTTCCTGCTCCAATCAGCCTAGCCCAGATACTCCTTCTCTGGCACGCCCAGAGATTTTTGACAGTCAGTAGTAGCCGTTACAGTGTGCTTCACAAGTTTTAAAGTCAAGGCAGGAAACCAGCACAGTTACCTTCCTGTTGCATCCCACTGGCTAGAATCTCACTACTCAAGCACACTTTGCAAAGTGTTGTGAAAGAAGCCAAGTCCCTAGGCCCAGGTGAGCTCTGCAGCTCAGGTGTTAGGGGAGGGCGAGAAGAAACGGAGCGACTTCTGCTGCAGGATGGGATGGATCGGCAGTTCTCAACGTGTGGGTCCTGAGCCCTTCGGCACACCTCTAGCTCCAAAAATATTTACAACAGGATTCATAACAATAGCAAAATTATGGTTATGAGGCAGCAACGGAGATAATTTCGTGGTTGGGGCTCACCACAATGCAAGGAGCTGCACTAAAGGGGAGCAGCACTAGGAAGGAAAAGAACCACTTGGTTAGACAGACGCACGCAGAGCAATCATGGGTGGAGAACCGGCCTTGGCCTTGGTGTCCAGCCCCACACAGGACCGCTTGCCTCTCTCTCCTCAGAGCTTTCCGAGTAAGCTT
Source organism: Acomys russatus (assembly GCF_903995435.1). Taxonomy (NCBI): domain Eukaryota; kingdom Metazoa; phylum Chordata; class Mammalia; order Rodentia; family Muridae; genus Acomys; species Acomys russatus. The sequence continues at coordinate 60,739,131 of NC_067150.1, read as the reverse complement.
AGCTGACCTCCCTTCTGCAGGCGCCTTCCCTGGTCCAGACACTTTGGGAGATGTGAGGGGTCAAAGGCTCTGAAATGGTGGCAGATGTGGTTCATTTATGCATTGGTGAGAGTTTGCGATCCAGCCAAGGGAGTCGCCTGTGAGACTCCTGTGTCATCTCTCCATGCTCCACAGAGTTGGTGGCCCTGGGACTGAGGCCCTAAGGTACAACAGTGCACTCATAGGGACAAGAAAATCAAAAGGAATCAAAGATTTTTTTAAAATGTCTGACATTTTAAAAAGTCAACTCAGATTATGTGTGTGCACATGTGCATGTGAGCGAGTTTGAACGGGGAGCATGCATGTGTCTGTGCATGTGTGTGCATGTGTGCACATGTGTGTGCATGTATGCATGTGTGTGCATGTGTGTGCATGTGTGCACGTACATGCACACACATGCATGTGTGGGCTGCAGGTAGGTGTTCCCTGCGTGCACAGAGAAGCAGGTGTCTTCCTCGATCGCTCGTTGCCTTGAGACTGGGCCTCTCACTGAACCAGAGCTCACCTCTCAGGCTCCACTGGCTGCATAGTGAGAGCCTGGGGATTGCCTGTCTCTGCCAGACAGTGCTGGGGTACAGACACATGCAGCCATACCTGGCCTTTCAATGTGGATGCTAGCACTTCGGTCTCGGGTCCTCAGGCTCGCAGAGCTATGCCCCTTCCCACTGACCCATCTCCCTGGACTCCTAAATTTAACTTTTAAAGACCCTGGAAAACTTGATCCTGAGTGTAAGGAATCAGGATTTCCTAATGTCTCATTAGCAAAACACACCGGAATCCATTTTGCATGGGGCTGGTCACCAGCAATCACCTCCACGTTAGTCTTCCGTCCTACTGGGCTTCTGCTATCTCTGATCATGTGCATGTGGTGGCTTCCCATAAGCACCTTTGTAGAAATGTTAGTTCATAAGACACCACTCCTCTATGTCCTTTCAGACCTGTGACACAGAACTGAGAACAACTTAGTGGCAGCAACCTGTGTCTAATGTCACCCCCTGGAGTGTGTGCACAGGAGGCAAACAAGCAGGAAGGCTGCTCTCTAAACGTTTTCGTCTGTAGTCGCTTTCAGTATCAGTAGCAGCCATGGCTAACTGAAGCGCCACTGCGTCTCCAGTGTTTCCTGCAGCGCAAACCCTCGGCGGGGATGGAACAAATACTTAGATACAGAGATTCAAAGGGCAGGGGGAATGAAGGAAAAAACACCCACAACTATTTTAGCAGCACAAGGTAATGTCGAAGAACTTTTCTGCACACAAGTTACACAAAGAAAAAACAGATTCCATTGTGTGTGTGTGTGTGTATGTGTGTGTACATGTTAGTGTGGTTGTGAGTGCACATGTGTGCATATGGGAGCCCAAAGGACAACCCTCTGCTATCATTTCCCAGGTGCCATTTTTTCCACCTTGGTTTGTTTGTTTGTTTTGGGGGTCTATCTATCTATCTGTCTATCTATCTATCATCTATCTGTCCGTCTGTCCGTCTGTCCATCTGTCTGTCTGTCTACAGAGATATGCATATATTTCTACCTCACATAAATAAAATATCCACACTAACAAATGTCTTAGGTTCCAACTTAGGTTTTCATTAAAATCTGCGGCGACTAGCTGGAGAAGAACGCAGAATGACAGGCTCCAAGCGCTTCTCGGGCAGCTTGCTCAGGTGCAGCTCAAGGCATCAGACTAGACATTGCCCACTTTATTGTCCTTCTCACCTAAACTTCTCGGGTGAAAATTATTTCTTCAAAGTCCCTTGTTCTGTTATCTGACTTAGATGTCTCAGGAAAGGGGAATGTTCACAAAGGGGTTTGTTTTTGTTTTTCTGAAAATCTCTGCCTGGCTGTGACGGCCATTCAGGACTCCAGTCCTTCCACCAGGAGGGACGGCTTAAAGACCCTTGGTTATGGGTGTTTGTACCCCAGTTACCAGCAACCTCAAGATGGGCGGAGGGACTAGGGGGTCCCGGGAAATGGAGAGTTAGGGGCCAAAGAGGTGGTTCAGTCAATAAAGCGCCCAATGACAAAGCAGGAGGTCCTAGGTCAGATCCCCAGAGCCCACATAAGATACAAAAGCCAGGTGTGGTGTGGCGCACACTTGTAGCCCCAGAGTGGGGCAAATGCAAACAGGTAGCTAGCCAGCCTAGACTATTTTGATGAGCCCCCAGGCCATTTAAAAATCCTGTCTCAAAAAACAAGGTGGATGGATTCTGAGGATTGATGCCTGAAATTGGCCTCTAACCTAAACACACACACACATACACACACACACAGAGAAATGCCCCATTTGGCATGAGCTACACTTTTACAACAATAACAAAAGCCTCTCTCAGAGCTTCCTCAACAAAACTCTTTTGTCCAAGGAAGTCAGCTTGCTTTGCAAGAAAAAGTTAGCGTGTGCTGGTTATCTGGGGCTAGACCCACAACTTCTGGTTGCTGAGTGCCTCTCCCTTCCCTGGCCCAGTTGGACCCCAGTGCATGCCTCTGTTCTTTGATGCTACTGAGCTCTTCTACCTCTGATAAACAGACACAGAAGGCTTAAAAAAAAAGAAAAAGAAAAAGAAACCTCGCCCACCTAACCAAATACAATAAACTGTGCACATCCCTGTGTGCAGATCAGAAGCGTTTAATGAATGCTATCCATCTCATCTCGGTGGCTTTATTGTCCTGACACCGGGCAGCATTCATCAGTAGATCACTCTACAAATTATTAAATCTCATCAAGGAAGTGTCTACACTCTTGGTTTTCTTTGGCAGAAATAAATTCATTGTTTAATATATGTGTGGATACAAATTAATTCCTCTCCCTCTGGATGACTCCTGCCCTGGAGAGCCCCACCGAACATACATCATATAGAGAGCCCAAAATAGCACTGCATCTTAACAGTTAATAACAGCATTCTTTACGTGGATGGAGATGCTATAGCCTGAGCCAAAGCGAGAGCAATGATGCAACTGTCTTGGGAAGTGGGTTAACAGGAGAAGAGCCAGCCAGGTGAGGGCGGTGAGGTGGCTCAGCAGCTAAGGACACTTGCTACCAAGCCTGACAGGTTGAGCCATGACCTGGACCAACATGACTGAAACAGAGAACAAGCTGCTGAACTTTATACTCTGACCTCCTCATGCATATTGTGATGAGTGCATACATGTACACACACACAGATAGACAGATAGATAGAAAGAAAGATAGACAGATGATAGATGGATCAATAGATGATTGATAGATAGATAGATAGATGGTATATAGATGGTAAATAGATAGATGATATGCAATTGTCTTTTTTAAAAAATAAACCAGATATTTGGGGGGCCCTATTTGAGAATAACAACAAACCCCCCAAAATTAGGTGTCCACACAGATGCTTGTTTAAAAGAGGCAATGTGCAAGCAAAGAGTCCTGAAGTTTGGGAACTTTGTAGCAGCTCTGCTTTCCCTCCTCAAGACTGTCCAAAGAAGTGCTTTCTGCCTGCTGACCTGTACATGGGAAAACCAGTTAGGCTTCACATCGGCCCTTCTGGAAAAAGCACCATTGCTCAGGCTGTCTTAGTTTGGGTTTTATTGCTGTAAAGTGACACGGCCAAGGCAACTCTCATAAAAGAAAACATTTAATCGGAGCTTGCTTACAACTTCAGAGGTTTAGTCCATTATCATCACAGCGGGAAACATGGCAGCGTGCAGGCAGACAGGGTGCTGGAGAAGGAGCTGAGAGTTCTACATCGTGATCTGCAGGCAGCAGAAGGAGACTGTGCCAGACTGGGCGTAGCTTAGGCCTAAGAGACCTCAAGGCACACCTCTACAGTGACACACCTCCTCCAACAAGGCCACACCCACTCCAACATGGCCATACTCACTCCAACATGGCCGTACTCACTCCAACATGGCCATACTCACTCCAACAAGGCCACACCCACTCCAACATGGCCATACTCACTCCAACATGGCCATACTCACTCCAACATGGCCATACTCACTCCAACAAGGCCACACCCACTCCAACATGACCATACTCACTCCAACATGGCCATACTCACTCCAACATGGCCATACTCACTCCAACAAGGCCACACCCACTCCAACATGACCATACTCACTCCAACATGGCCATACTCACTCCAACATGGCCATACTCACTCCAACAAGGCCACACTCACTCCAACAAGGCCACACTTCCCAGTAGTGCCACCCTCTATGAGCCAAACATTCACACACAAAGTCTATGGGGACCATACCTATTCAAAGCATCACAAAAGCCTTGTCTGAGAACATGGCCAATGTCTGCTCACTCCAGATGACCGAGGCAATGATTCCACACCTGTCTGGCTTGGTCAACCAATGAGATTATTGTGCTCACCTAGTGGAGCACAGGAGCCTTCAAAACCAAACACCCAGGCACAGATGATGATGTCAGCTAACTCTCCACGCCCCCACACACACTCTAGCATCTCCCCATGCCATATGTGTCTGGAGGGGTCATCGCACACAGCTGGGAGGCAATGCAGGAGGGTGTGCCCGGTGAATTTCAGGGGAAGGGCCATCTCTATCCACTCCTGTGGTTGAGGGAACAGCAACAGTGAGCAGGCCCCGTGTTGATGACTCTTCGGCAGATGGTCACAGCTGCTCTGATAAAGACCACAATGGCTGTGCTCTGGCCCAGATGACAGTGTCCCACAGCAGGCACGATTTCCAGCTTCATTCTCCAGTTAAAGAGACATAGCCCAAGAGGGGGTGACAGATTTGTTCAGGGCCTCAGAGCCACTGCAGGCGGAAGCAGGACCCAGTCGCAGCAGCCAGGGTGGCCTCCTGAGACACACAGGCCTCTAGTCTTATGTCTGTCATTTCTCAACATTAATTTTTATTCCATCCTAAACTTCATCAGGAAAAGAGACATAGAGGTAAGAGTGTTGGGTTTTTTTACTTTTTAAAAAAAAAAACTTTTTAAACAAATACAAATTTGAACTCTGAGGTTACACGGTGGACACTCTATCATTAGGACTTAAGTTTTCAAGTTCAATCCTCCCAAACTAAATGAGCTTCTTCATCAGCCGCGTCCAAATGGCCTTCAAGTGGCTGGAGGCGATAGCGCCGGCCATGAGGTTCTCAAAACCACTAAGTTGGGATCATTTCCAATGTCAAACTGGTACTTAACAGGCAAGAGCTAAGGACCTGACTTGATTTATTTCAGAGTACAATCCTTCCCAAGTTAAGGTATTATTCTATAATTCCTCACATTACCAAGAAGTGTCATCAAACAGAAAATAAAGATATTTTTCACATCCTTAAGTAATTCAAAAAAAATTGGGGGATGATCCTTCTAATGTGGAAGGCTCAGAATAAAGTTGCTCACTTTCAATGGGAGTGTTAACTTCCTTAAGCCGAGGTACCTCAAGTACTGCGCAGCGGGCGATTTGTTAGATGGGCCCTCAGAGGTGGAGAGAGTGAAGGCACCCAACAGATGCCCCATTCAAAACTTTAAAGCCTCAAAGAAAGGCACAAGTTAATGAATTAAGCTGGTTAAAGGGTATTGGCCAAATATACCACCCCTTTTGTGCAATACACATTAGGCTCATCATGAACACACAGTGTGGCTACAGCAGCTGACCTACTGTATTGCAACAAAGAGAAAGCCTCAAGGTTGGCTTGTCCACCGACATCTGGACACTCAAGTAAATTGAGAAATGTCTCATTTGTTTAACAGTTAAGATCCGTTCGTTGGGGGGCCAGTGGGAGAAGGCAAGATGGCTCAGTGGGTAAAGGCACCTGCTGTGTGTTCCGTATAGGACTAGCCTCCTAGCCAAACGCCACCATCTTCCTGAGTTCAGCTGTGCCAGCTTGCAAAAGATCATCACAGCTGGACAGGGCAGGGCAGGGGGTATTGACCTTTCCTCACAGAAGAAGGAACAGGGAGGGTCATCGAACCCTCACCCCAGGGTTCAGCCATTCCTCCCAACCATTTGGAGTCAATTCTTCCGTAATTTCTCATGGTCTCCAGGTCTTGAGGAGGAGCAGATATCAAGGTCAAAAGTAACAGTCTGAACAACTGCGTTGATTCACACTTCTTCTTATTTCAAATAAACTCCCCATCTGTCTCCTCACCTTAGAAAAATGTAGAGCACCCCTTCCCCATCCACTAGAACCAATAAGATATGGGTATTTTATAAGATGTTATTTAGATATAGTCAATGTTAAGTATCAACCTCAGTCTTGAGCTTGTACATGCATATTCACATACACATGTCCATATATATACACACATATACACACATATATGCACCACACACATGAAAATAAAGAAAGAAAAGATTTGGGGAGATGACTGTGGAAGACATCTGACATTGAGCTCTGGCCTCCACATATGTGTATACTCACAAACACGTGCACACACACACAGAAACTTGAATTGGCTTCAGGCAAGAGACCATTACAGAGAAGGATTCAAGCCTTAATATGTGAAAACTGTGTCCAGTTAGTTTAAAATATTAGTAAAAGCTAGGCATGATGGCACACACCTTTAATCTCAGCATTCTGGGGAGGCAGAGGCAGGCAGGATCTCTCTGAGTTCGAGGCCAGCCTGGTCTACAAAGCAAGTCCAGGACAACCAAGGCTACATAGAGAAATTAAATTAAATATTAGGAGAACCCCCTGACAACAAGCAAAAAGACACCCTGTGGGTGCTGTTGCTCTTACATCAGTAAAGGGCAGATGTGATGACCTCCCACCTCAGACTGTCAGGGAAAGCTGCCCACAGGGTCATGAGCTTGGGAGAGCTAGCTCTTCCCCTCACCAGCTGTAGCACTCAGGAGAGAGGGTCCTGAACCTCACCTGGACAGCACAGTAAAGCCAACCCCACGGGTGGGGACACAGGATAGGCAGACCTAAGGGTGAGCGTGTGGGAGAGATGGCCCCCTGACACTCCTTTGCTGTGAGGTGGTGTGGGGGTCTGGGTGATGAGTTCTCCTTTTCCCCCTTTGACACCTGCATCAGTCAGGAGAGCTGGCCACAGGGCATGAGAGAGAAAGAGTGAGCTGGCCCTGGCCCCTCACTAGGGAGAATGGGTCCCTGTGCTTTGCCTGGCCTTGATGGCAAAGGCACCGGTAAGCCAGCCAGCCCACCAAGTGAGAGCAGAACAGCCGGCCCAGCCTCTCACAGGCTGGGAGAATGGACACCAAGCCTTGGCTGGGCAGCACAGTGGAGCTGGCTCTGGAGATTGGGGTGTGGGCGAGCTGGCCCTTAAGGCATGAGAACAGGAGAGATGAGATGATCCTGTCTCCTGCTGATGGTGGCACTGGGGAGCAGTGCTGGAGAGCTCACCCTGGTGGTGCAGATAAGAGATAGCCAGTGGGCTGACCAACTCTGCTACCATCCAGGGCTTAGAGATGGTCCACCCCAGAATCTCTGTCATTTGCGAGTGGTTGGGAAGCGTGAAAGGGCCAGTCCTGCTGATCCAAAGCTGAAGGATCTCCACGGCACAGGGCAACAACAGAATAGCTGGGAGGAGTCCCAAAGAGGATCCAATATTGATGACGTCATAGAAGCCAGAGATCTTGAATCAGACCAATGACTCATTGTGATGAACATTTGCAATTGAAGCTGTGTGGACAGAGGGGTATGTTGTGGGACACACACTGTGACACACTGCAGCTTCCACGATGAGATGTTTCCTATGCTTTGTTTTTTGTTGTTTGGTGTGTGTGCGTGTGTGTGTGTGTGTGCGTGCGTGCGTGCGTGCGTGCGTGCGTGCGTGTGTGCTTTATTTTGGGGGGAGGTTGCAGGGCAAATATGAGGAGACAGAGGGATGAGTGGGACTGGGGTACATGATGTGAAATTCACAAAGAGTCAATGAATAGGTTTTTTTACATATGCATTTATATTATTACACATATATACAATAAACTACCTACAGCAAGAAGAACCATGAAACAATCAGGAATTATATAAATGTTACATTAATAGTGTTTTGGCTTTTTGTATTTGGCATCCTTGAGGAAAACATCTTTCCTATCTTGGTGCATCTAAAATTCTAAATGTAAATCAATATTTATCATATCTCGTCATTAGCTTAAAACATCTATCTAGACCTAAAAGCATCTTAACCCCTAGACAACCAAGATTAACTGTAAAACTAAACTATCTGGTATCCAACTCCATCAGAGACTTAAGGAGTAAAAATGATTACGTGAGTACACAGGGAGTGCAGGTTAGAAGCTTCTAAAATGGGAAGATGACAGAGACAGTTTGCTGCCTGAACAGTCACCCAAAACTCTCTGTAACGTTGGAGCATCATCTTCAGCCTTCTGGCCCAGTATATCTGACAGACATATGTGTGAGGCAGGAACTATAGGGGCTTGCTTACCCTATTGTGGCAGAGTTTGGCCATCAATTCTGCCTACATCCGAGCTTGCCTGTTTTTAGGCAGAACTCTGTCTATGGTAGAAATGAGGACATTTTGCCCCCCAGCTGGTTTGCCACATTTGAAGCCATCTCCATAAGGAGGTTCTTGGATGCTCATCATCTTTTTTGAGGTAGGCTGGGTGTTGCCAGGAGTTAACCTGTCTTATTGTCAATGAATCTTCAAGATAATAAAAACATGGTTAAATGCCATATTCTGTATGTCTCTGAGGTTTTTGAAGACCTAATTAAAAAGTGTTTTAAAAATACATTAGGAGAGGACTAGGGGCCAAAAGGAGACAGGCGTTGATCTCAGTTGTGCAAAAGGCTTCCATGTGAATGAACCAGCTTTAACTGTGCAATTCTCAGAATCAAAAACATAAATCAACACTCATATAGCTGATAAAAATGATTGCCCTATACCACCTATTTCCCTGAGTCAGACACCATGCAAAGGACACAATATTCATTATCCATTATCCCAATAAGTTGCCATGGCAACCCTAATATAATGAATGGTCATCACCAATAAGCAGATTTAAGTTGAACACAGATGACCTACCTAACAACTAGAGTCACCCTGAGTGGAAGGAAACAGGCCAAGGGTACGGTCACAGAATACAATCAGTCACATGCTTAAAAAGTAAAACAAAACAAGGGGTCAGGTACTATTGAGAGACCTCAGGTAGCAGGTGGCAGCTGAGTCAGATCCTACTATGACACATTAAAATTAAAAGGACACCTAAGAGATACTTTTAAAGAAATAAAACTAGAAAAAAATGACATGGGAAATTGATACGAGAGAGAAGTCACGATTATTTCAAGGAAAAGGAGATGTCATTCATAGACACCAGGTGTTAATAGTTTGGAACTGATATGTCCCCCACAGTCTCACGTTTGGGGTGCTTGGTCCCCAGCTGGTGGCGCCGCTTCGTTGGCTGTGGAACCCTTAGGTGGAAGAGCCCAGCTGGTTGTGGTCGATCGTGGAAGAAGACCTCGGAAGATTGCACCTGCCCTTGGTTCTGGCCTTGTTCGTCTTTCCTTGTCTATCACGATGTGGACAGTTGCTAAGGCATACTCCCGCCGGCGCAGACTGATCCACTCAGCCACGCCTTCGGAACATTTTGAAACGCAGAGCCCAAATTAGCCTTTCCTCACAAGCACTGAGAAAGTAACACGTCAGGATATCTGCGACAGAACAGACGCTTGAGTCTCTGGGCGAATTCTTTTCTGGCCCTTGATGAAGCAAAAGGCAGCAGGATAAATGAGCCCTTGAAGCCACACTTGCCCTCCGGGTTTTAACTGGAAACTTCCGGCGAGGCCGTGGTCCCTCTGACTCCTTTCAGAACTCAGTCACGCCCAGCGCCTAGAACCCAAGAGAAGGGCCGCTTCAGGACCCCCAGCCTTCCCCACTCCAAGCGGCTGTGGCTCTCTGCCGTAGTTATTAAGATGGAGAGCATGTCAAACAGCCCCGATGCGCTTGCTAGGCAACAGCCTTCTTGTGCATTCTTAAAAAGACTTGGTCCCCCCTGAACCTCCCCCAAGTCTACCACGAGCAAGGCAAATATAGAAAATAAATAAATAAATAGGAACTCTTAAAAATGGCTCTGGAGCATTTTGGATAATTAGGACAAGATGTGTGGTGGCATCGAGTTTTGTAAAATCACCTACGGTGTCCAAACTGGCAATGCTGCCCTGCTTTGTGTGTGTTCTTCAGTATAATGAACAACTAAAAATACTCCTTTCTTTTCTTTTCTTTTCTTTTTTCTTTTCTTTCTTTCTTTCTTTCTTTCTTTCTTTCTTTCTTTCTTTCTTCATCTTAGAGTCTTGCCATATAGTTCTGATGAGCTGTTTCTCACTCACTGTTAGCCCAGGTTGACCTCTAACTTATCACCTTCCTGCCTGAGCCCCGCAAGTGAGTACTAGGACTGCACAGCCAGCTTTCAGATGCCCTTTTTGACAGGACGTAGGAAAGAGAAGGGGAAGGAAAGGGACCGGACGACAGGACTGTGGAGTGGGATATGGAAAAGAGGAGAGACGCTCCTGAGCCTTCAGAAAGGGGGTAGTGGGCAGCTCCCTAAAGACGAGAGGGTGCTGGTGGGATGAATTCCCCTGCAAGAGAGGAACGTAAGAATGTGCAAGCTCCAAATGCAGGTGGAGGGCACGGATGCCCCCACAGCCCTGTTCCTTCCCAGCTCCATGCTTGGAAATAACAGCATGAGGAACAGGGGGCTTATAGCAAACGGGGATCTCAAAAGTCTCTTAGATCAATGTCTCTCCAAACCCCATCTGATGCCGGCCTACAGCTGTGTCCTAAAGGGGCCACCTCTTTACTGAACAATTCTTCTGGAAGGATCCTTCCGCGACCAACAGTAAAAGGCTGGAAAGTCTAACGCAAGCAAAGAATCTTCTCCAAGCAGTTTGTCCAAGTTCCCCGGCAGGAGGCAGGTGTTGCCTTCCGCTTAAACCACAGCAACAATTTGTTTTACTTTGATGGTTCCTCCTGAATAATGGTTTCGTCATTAAACATCTGGCTTCTTCTTAGCAGATTAGGCCTCCAATGAGGAAAGTGTGCTTATGATTCTAATTTGAAACACAGCACATTAATATGCTGATTCTCATCATGTTAGCCTTAACCTGTTTGGAGAAATTATGACTACAAACATCTTGTACACAACACCTCTAACTACCAGCTTGTACAAACAACATGAGAGCGGGGAGCCACCTCATCCAGCGGATTGGAAGCACTTCAGAGGCGCTCGTGATTAGCGTGTTGGCCCAAAGCCATATTTTACCACATAAACTCAGCATCTGTGCCTCGAGATGCCTTCCCAGCCTGACAGACCCACCTCTGCTATTCCTAGTGAGTGTGCAAGCATGCCAGGGAGCCAGATGGTCCATGGGTAAGAGTTCTGCCTTTTCCTGAGCTAGGCACACAGGAGGGAGGGAGCCTGAGCTGGCTGCAAGTCAGATTTCCTTGGGCCCCATTCCTGCTATGTTGGTGTGTAAACAGCAACCAACGGATAGAAATGGGGGTGCTATTCATTATTCATGCCGGGCACCTTGCCATACCCCTGCTCCCTTGAGCACTGCCTGCCTGGAGGGGCAGGGAGAGCCATCCGGGCCCAGAGATTCTGCAGGCTCAGCGCTCCTGACCCTCCAGGAAGAAGTGGAGGTGTCGTTTCTGGTCTAGAAGTGTTACCAGGGAATTGGGGGATCCCTTTCATAGGTTCTCCGTCTCCTTAATAAAATAATTTAAAATGGGCTCAAAATGAAGCTCAAAGAACATTTTATTAGGGTTGGAGAGAAAAACAACATGGCAAGCAAGCTGGAAAAAAAAATCTCTCAGAAGCTGCCTGGAGGGCTGAGATGGAAGTGAGGAAGAGAGAGCAATGGCTTTAGAGTTAGGGCCCTGAGAAAAGCAAGATTTTTCAGCAATGGTGGTTAGCCAGCTGCTGTGCTGAGGGCTGGGGAGGCAAGCGTAGCCTCTTCTCAGAGAAAGAGTGAGAAAGCCCAGAGGATTAGAAAAAACATACTTAAGGCCAGGCATGGTGGCACACTTTTAATCCCAGCGCTAAGGAGGCAGAAGCAGGAGGATTGCTGTGATTTCGAGGCCAGCCTGGTCTACAAAGTAAGTCCAGAACAGCCAAGGCAACACAGAGAAACCTTGTCTCAAAAAACAAAAAACAAACAAACAAGAAGAAGAAAAGAAAAAACATACTTAGGGTTTTAGCTGGTCCTTTTAAAAGAGGCTCAGGCTGGGTGTGGTGGCCCACACCTTTAATTTTAGCACTTGGGAGGCAGAGGCAGGAGGCTGTCTGGGAGTTACAGGATAGCCTGATCTCCAAGTGAGCTCCAAGCAGGCCAGTGAGACCCTGACTCAAAGTAAAAATAAAACAAAGAGTTTGAGACACACTTGCCTGGACACCCACTTATCCACAGATGCATTATTTCCTGGTGTGAGAACATTCCAATTACACAGAATAGCTCCTCTGGCCCACCAAAAAGAATTCAACTATAGAGGTAGAAAGGGGGGGGCAGGCAGAGATGGAAGGAGGAAGGGATTCAGGGAGGGAGGGCTAGAGTCAAGTGTTTGTAATCCAGTACTGGCTGGGGAGGTGGAAGCAGGGGGATTTCTGAGGACTGCACGCTTATCAGTCTAGCTTTCTTGGCAAGTTCCAGGCCAGTGAAAAACCCTGTCTCAAAGTAAGTGGATGATGCTGGGAATGTGGGAGCCTTTTGTTGTCACATAAACAAGGCTAAATCAGGCATGGTAGCTCAGGCCTGCAGTCCCTGCACTGTGGATGTGAGGGCAGGAGTGGCAATTTAAGATTATCCTTGTCTGTGTACTGAGTTTGAGGCTAGCCTGGGCTATGCATGCATACACACACACACACACACACACACACACACACACACACACACACACACACACCTTTTAAAATTCTGCTTTACTACATCTGCCACCTTTGCCTGTTATGGCAATATCATACCTTTGTTGCCAAAGTGATACCCCTCAACGGCCATGGCCGACCTCTACTATCTCCCTGGCCCCTGCTCTCTAGACCAGGAAACAAGGTCAGGCTAAAGTCTAAAGCTTGGCCAAGTTCAGCCCCAAAGATGCAGACGCAGTATTCACACCAGGGTCATGGGGCATCAGCTACTGTCACCACAACTGCCTGGCTTTATGTCACAGAAGTCAACGATGATGTCATACCCACCAAGGTCCAGAAGTGGCCACTGGGCACACAAAGATAAAGACAGCAAGACAAGAGAAATTCTGGTGAACTGAGATTTGGTGTTGTAGTTTAACCTGAGCACTGGGGCTTAGTAACTTGTACTCTTGCCGGCACAAAATAAATACCTGGCAACAGCAACTTAAGAGTTTTCTACTATGTCATGTGCACGCATGTGTGCACATAATGTTCAGAGGCCAGAACAGGGCATCAGAGTCCCTAGAACTGGAGGTTTTGGGTAGTTGTGAGCTGCCATGTGGTTGCCGGGTATTGAGTCCTCGGGAAGAGAAGCCAGTGCTCTTAACCACTGAGGCGTCTCTCCAGTGAGGGCACAGTCCATCGTGGTGGCGTCAAAGTGTGGCAGCACACAGGAACGCGAGGAAGCTGGCTGGGCACAGTGCGTCAGCAGTCAGGAAGCCGCGATGAAGGCTGGCCTTCAGCTGGGCACAGCAGTCCACAGGTTGGTCCTGCTCACAGGTGGGATGGGTTTTCCCTCCGCAGTTAAACGCAATCTAGAAGCTCCCTCGCACGCATGCGCAGAGATGAGTCTCCCTGGTTGAGTGCAGATCCTGCCAAGATGATAAACAATGGCAGCCATCGCAGTTCGGTAGCAATGCGGACGACTGTGAAGTAGGGATTAACTAGCAAGCCTTCCAAGCCTTCAGTAATAAAACTGAACATGTCGGACTCCTTGGGGAGCAGGGTGTGATCGAGCGGCCATTTGCTACTAGAGCTTAAGCGTACAAGGGGGCAGAGGTAAACCAAGTGGCAGTTAGATTTACAAGAATCAATACTAACTTTAGATCTCAAGTACACGGGTCAGCGGGTCAATGAACTTGCCCACACTTCAGTGCGGCCGAGCAGAAAGAGTGTCCAAGTAGAATAATTTAAAGCATTCCGTTCCACTCGTGTACCCGGGTGGTGCGTGGGGGGGGGGCGGTGTGCTTGCCTGTGGGTGTCCAATATCCTTTTTGGATTCTGTTTCACTTTTATTTTTTGAGACGGGGTCTCTCACTGAAACAGACGCTTGCGTTGATTCGGCTAGCCTGGTTGACCAGTGCTAGCCAGGGATCTGTGTGTCTCCGCCACCGCTCAAGGCTCTGGCCCAGTACCTGTCAGCATGCACAGCTTTTTGACACGGGTCCTGGGAATCTAAACGCACATCCTCCTGTTTGTACGGCAGTCTTTTACTGAGTGACAGGGCCATCTCCCCAGCCCGGCTGTGAAGCGTGTAGTTAAATCTCTCTCAGAGGTGAATAGGGTATTAAGAAATCAAAATAGTTTTGCTGTTTTTTGGTTTTTTCTTTAAGTTGTGGCTTTTAGAAAAATGTGTCTGACCCACAGCTGTTGAGTGGCAACTGAACCTTTCGTGGGAAGGTGCCACATGCGTGATGCACACCACTTCAGGTGCTGCCCTCCTCCCACAGAAGCAGGAATCAAGCATGAAGTCTTTCAAAACACCTTGCGGTTAATTTACAGCCAGGGTTTAGTATCTCTAGGTGACCACCAGCGCTAGCTCCATGTGGTGTGCCTATGCTGTCACCCAGTGTTTTTATGGGGGTTCACCCATGCTGTTCCCCAGGCTTGGCTGCTACACCCAAACTCAGGATCGTTGGTAGAGGCCCAGCACCTCCATTTTGCACCAAATATTTTAAGCCCAGCATCAGAGCCTGGCACACAGCCCAGTGCTTAGCATGTGGAGCGCAGTAAGAAAACAGATGACCCCTCCAGGAAGTCCCGGCAAGTGGGTTGCTTTGGAAGCAGAGCCTACAAAACAAACAGGACACTTAGGAATGCAGGGGATGGGTAGATTTTATTCCTTGATACAATCTTGGATTGGAAGCTGCAAAAATGAAAGCTATTATCCTCTGGTCAGGCCTTGGAATGCTTGCTCAGAAAACACACACACATATATGCACACACAAACACCATGTGTGCACATCTCTATAGACTCATGGGTCTCACACGTCTAAGCTGAAAAAAAGGTCTCTCAGTACCCCTGCAGCACCCTGTGGCATGTCCCTTTGATTCTACTGTGGACAAATGAGGGCCTAGGACATGACTTCCCCTGAGTGAGCAGCCTCCGGAGCCTCGGTGCAGTGTCCTTGCACGGCTCGGGGCCCTAGAACTGTGACTAGGGGCAACAGGGGAATGAAGAAAAGACAGATAGAAGAGCTGAGACCTTGGGAGCTCGGTGTTCGTTGTGCACAGCTGAACAAGGAGGCAGGGTTAGTGCATAGAGACACACAAACAAGGAGGCTCGCAAGGTTAGCTCATCTGTGCGGGATCAGTCTCTGTCGGGAGAGAAGTCTCTGCCTAAGAGCAAGCTTCAGGCTGTAAAAATTAGGTCAGGAAGGAGCTGTAGCAGACAGTTTCTGCAAACACTGTGGACATCCACAGAGACCAGAGAAAGGCTTTGTCATTCCTCTAAGGCTCACCTCTGGAAGGCTTTGCCCCTCCCATAGGTCTGAGCTTTTTGGTCCTTGACATGACCACATTCATCTTAGCCCTGACATGACCATGTTCATCTTAGCCCTGACACAACCACACTCATCTTAGCCCTGACACGACTACCCTCATCTTAGCCCTGACACGACCACACTCATCTTAGCCCTGACACGACTACCCTCATCTTAGCCCTGACACGACCACACTCATCTTGGCAAAATACATTGACTCAGGACGTCTCTCCCTACACAGTGGTCTTGAAGTCTCTTGGGATCCTATCCTGTTAAAAGTGTGGCGTCTCAGGGCTCGGGAGATGGCTCAGTGGGTGAGGTGCTTGTCCACACCCGAGAGCCTGAATGTGATCCCAGAACCCACATAAAGTACAGGCAAAGCAGGGCTGTCTACTCCCTCTGTGGTGGCTCGGAAAGAGGCAGGTAAGGTAGATCCCTGGAGCTCACAGGCTAACCAGTCTAACCGAGTCAGCAAGTTCCAGGTTCTTCAAGAGAACGTGACCCCAAAAATAAGGGGGCAAGACTGAGGCGATGGCTCAGTCAGCAGTGCAAACCTGAAGGTCTGAATTCAAATGCCCAGACCCTGTGAAAAAGTCAAGGCCTGGTGATGCACACCTGTACCTTGTGTTTGAATGATAAAGCTGGGGGAGGGGTGTCAGGGTAGGGATGGGGTCGGGGGAGATGCCCAGAGTTTGTTGGACATCAAGTCTGCATTCAAGAAGAGACCTAATATCAAAGGATAAAGTAGAGAGAGATAGTAGAAGGCACTCCAGATAGACACCTGGTCTGCATATGCAAGTACAACAGTACACACATACAAACACACACACACACACACACACACACACACACACACACACACACACACACACACACACCCTAAATAAGCTGAAGAGTGACTGAGAAAGATACTTGACATCAGTGTCTGGCCTCTACCTGAGCACAGGTGCAACACAGAAAATGATGCTTGTCCACTCCAGATTTTCTGCATCAGGAGCCCTGGAGTTGGCCAAACACTCTGGGCTTTAACTAGCCCTCCAGCAGATTCTAATCCGCTCACTAAAACCCAGAGGATTACTTTGCAATGTGTTCAGCTTGTTTTTGTTTTTCTATCTTTGTCAGTTTTTTTTTCTTTTGGTTTTTTTCTTCCTGTAGACACTGCATTAAGAGGAAGCTAAAGGGCCTGAAAGCACCCCCCATACCCCACAAGCCCCATTCTCAACCCCCACCATATACCACAGTAACCATTCCCAAAGACCACCCTCTCTGTTCCCTGCAGTATTCAATTACCTCCCACACTTTGTGTTTGCCTGCTCGTTTGAGCCATAGTGAGCCCGCCACCACTACCCACCCCAGTCCCTGGTGATCCAACAGCCCATGTGAATGTGTCAACCGTCTGATTCACTTAGACTTACTCCCCTTGCTTAACATCTGCCTCAGAAGCCCTGCAACACTCTTAATCTAAACAGCTGAGCTAATGCCCTCAGACAAAGAGGGCTTGGGGTGCAGGTGAGCCTCCTTAGGTCACCCACATAAAGAGAGGGGCGATCAGAGGCGGCTACCCTGCCCTTTGATCATTCTATCAGTTAAAACATAAACCCATCCCTCGACCTGGCAAAACACCATTTTGTGTCGTTTCACTCTACATTTTATCTTTTATAGCCAATAGAATTCTTTAAAAATTGCCAAGGTTATAATCTCATCAATTTCGGTGCTAAATGATAATAAATTAACTGTACATTACTGCTGCCACAACACAGATGTCACTGGAGGGTCCTGAAAGGCAGCCTCCCTCTGTGGAGGGAGGAAAGATATTTCCCGGGAACCAAAAGAAAGGACACCTTTTGTTAAATTGAGTCAAGTCTGATATCCCCCCCCATCTCGATCTCTCTCTCTCTCTCTCTCTCTCTCTCTCTCTCTCTCTCTCTCTCTCTCTCTCTCTCTCTGTGTGTGTGTGTGTGCGCGCGTGCGCTTGTATACCTGCACAGAGGCCAGAGACCCATGTTGGATGTCTTCATCACTCTCCACCCCCACCCCAAGACAAGGGCTCGCTGAACCTGGAGCTCACTGATTGGCTAGCCAGTTCTGGGGCGGAGCCTGAGTCTCCATAGCCTCTCCCCCAACGCAACCTTCCCCCTTCTCTCCCCTCCCCCCAGGATCACAGGTGCATGCCACCACATTGGCTTTTTTATTTTTTATTTTTTTAATAAACATTTGCTGGGGATTTGAATTCACATTTCCATGTCTGATTGGTAGCCACTTTACTGACTGGACCATCTCTCCTTAGCTCATCTTTTTAGCTTTGGATATAATCAACAGTTTTGGAACTCTGGCAATACTATATACACTTATCGGGAGCTCCAGAGGTATGTGGTTTTACTTATATAAGTCACGAGGCTGCTATGTTGTTGTACTAGGTGAGTCAGTAAGCAAGAGGCACTTAGGTTAATGGCCAGAGCCTCGCAAGGGCTCTGCTGCTTCAGCCTTTGGTCTTCACCAGTTGTTACACTGCACTTGCTGCTCTTCTTCCGGGTTCCTAACACTGTCAGTCACCAAGTAACAGAGCTACAGCAGCAGATGAATTATGGGCCATATCAGGTCTCCTCCGTCCTTCAGTGATTTCCAAGGTCATGCACTGCCGCCAAACAGAGGCCAGCGAAGACTTATAAACAAATGTTCGTATTTCAGGACTTACCACTCAATGTCAGAAACATCTCCAATTTTCAGCTTATTTTCTGTAGCTATAACAGGATATCAGATTCTGTGTAATGCATGAAGTAGAAATCTTTTGGGCTTATGGTTCTAGAGCAGTGGTTCTCAACCTGTGGGTGGTGACTGCCTTGCGGGGTGGAGGGGGGTTCAAAAGATCTTTTCCCAGAGGTCACCTAGGACCATCAGGATATCAGCTATTTATGTTAGGATTCATAACAGTAACAAAATGACAGTTTAGGAAGTAGCAACGAAAATAATTTTACGGTTGAGATTCCCCACAACATGAGAAACAGTATTAAGGGGTCACAGCACTAGAAAGGTTGAAAACCACTGAGAAACTGGCTGGAGAGACCAAGAGTGTGGTCCTGGTATCTGGTGAGAGCTGAGGGGCTGCAAGGTAACATGGAGGAGAGGAGGCAGCCCACGTGAGACCAGGCTACGGGGCGGCCTCCAGCCTGACCGCGTGGTACCACCAAATCCTAGTATTTCCCAAAGCCCCTCACCTCCCACCTCCTTAACATAGGAGTTTAAGGATCAAATGCATAACACAGGAAGTTCTAGAAGATATATCCAACCCTTAGCATGGTTTTGGTAGATTTAAAACTTTCTCCTCATTTTTCATGTGTGGATGTTGGTGCATGTACCTGTTTGCATGTGTGCGGGCATACATGTAACAGGGTTGCCCGTCAATAACTAATAAGTCCTAACATTTAGCTATATTCCTCTTCTCCTTTAAGCTCGCAAATATTTCTAGACAAATACACACTAACTTGACCTTTTCTTATTACCAATCATATCTGTAAATGTATTTCTAGAACAGTTAATGCCCTCCGGTTCATCATTTTACAGACTGCGTAGTATTCTGCGGTAGAGGCCGTAAAATTCCTTTAATCCCCCCACTATTGGATCCCTGCCCCCCTCACCCCGCCCCCTTCCAGTGACTGTGGTGGTCACAAACGCTACAATGGCTTTATTCGCTCCTTATGTGGGCGGCTTTGTAGGGGTGGAGCTATGGGACCAGACATCCTCACACACTTAAAGGCTGGACACCCACTCTCTCAAGCTGCCTTTTAGAGAGGCCGGATCACAAAGTGCCACATCCCCCCTCATCATCTTCCTCTTGACGATGGGAGGCTTTACTTTGTGCTCTTGCATTTTACATTTTTCACACACCCGCTGTGATAACTCACGTCCGTTGTCAGCCTGACAGGATCTACACTCACCTAGGAGACACATCTCTAGGCGTGCCTGTGAGAGTGCGTCTAGACACTGTTAACTGTTGGCAGTGCAGTCCCATGGGCTGGGGTCCTGGACTGAAGGAAAAGAGAAAGTGAGTGAGCAATCGGTGCTCACACTTGCTTCCTTGTCACAGATGCTACATTGTGACCAGTTGTTTCCTGAGGCCATGATAGTCTGAAACTTCAAACCTTGAGCAGAAATAAGCCCTCCCTTCTCCCCTCCTTCCTCCCTCCTCCTCCTCTTCCTCCACCCACCCTCCTCCCCTCCCTCCCCCTCCTTCCTTCCCTCCTCCCCTCCCTTCCTTCTTTCCTTCTTTCCTTGAGTTCCTTGTATTTTGTTACAGCAATGAGGCCAGTAACTAACACACCAGTGGCTAAACAGGCCATTTCTACAGCAGCTGCTTTACAGACAGAGTACTGGCAGACACTTTTGAGTTCTCCCGTAATTCAAAGTGGAGTTTGGGGCTTTGGTGCCTCCCGAACTCCACCAAGTGGAGAAATCACCCACAGGTTATGTCAAACTCGATCCAAGTTCAGCAGCTCTGTGCTGGACCAAGATGTTCCGTCTAACAGACTCCAGGTGCCGCTGGTCCCTAGCCAGCCAGGGCTCAGGGATCTTGACTGTCGACTCACTGGCCCCCTCTCACCCCACACCCAGTTTTGCCTCTGCTTCCCTGGCAGCTGCCTCCCAAGGGCCCCCCCCCCCGCTTGCAGAATCAAAATGAGAACCCCACCCATGCCCTGTGTCGTCTTATATAACTCACCGAGTTGCAACAGGGCTTCTGTGTCCCCATCTGTGAAGTGAGATAAAAATGAAGTAGCTGGCCATCTCATCCCCGCTAGGAAGGAATGTCCTTCCTGCCCAAATGGAACTGGGAGCACCTGGAAGCAGGGTGCACCTGGAAGCGGGTGCACCTGGAAGCGGGTGCACCTGGAAGCGGGGTGCACCTGGAAGCGGGGTGCACCTGGAGGCGGGTGCACCTGGAAGCGGGTGCACCTGGAGGCGGGTGCATCTGGAAGCGGGTGCACCTGGAGGCGGGTGCATCTGGAAGCGGGTGCACCTGGAAGCGGGGTGCACCTGGAAGCGGGTGCACCTGGAGGCGGGTGCACCTGGAAGCGGGTGCACCTGGAGGCGGGTGCATCTGGAAGTGGGTGCACCTAAGTTCCTTCAAAACTGCTTTCTTTCCATTTTACCTTCCTATATCGTAGTTGAAACACTCTCCAAAATTTGATTCCTTTTTTTAAAAAAAAGTGTCTCACCCATTCTCTTTTCTCTTCCCTGTAATGAAAGCCTCTGCCTTCTTTCCAGAGGCTTGCACAGAATCGGGAGGCTTATGTATCTTGAATTAGGCTGGAACCAGACATGCTGGCCGACAACACGTCATCCTGCCGGAACCTAAAGAAAGACAAGCCACAGTAAAGCAGCCGGCATCTCCCACTTTGTATTTGTTTTATGGGAGGACTGGGCCTGTGTGCCACCGGGTGTGTGTGTGGAGGGGGACAGCTGATGGCTTTGGGAGTCAGGTCTTTCTTCCACTGCGTGGGTCTCGGGAATAGAGGCCAAGCAGTCAGCCTTGGCAGCGGGCACCTTCACCTGCTGCGCCACGGGGCCAAGCTCACCTTCCATGTTCAATGCTCATTCCGAATATTCGCCAAACCCCTTCCACCCTTCCCGTCCCCGCGCCGCTTGTGTTTTGAACTGTTTGCCGTTCTTGGCCCTCCAATTTCGAGGAGCCCCAAGCAAGACTCGGTTCTCTGAAAAGCAGCTAATCCAGTTCCCCGCCACCACGACGAAGCTCGCTGATCAATAAGAGAACAAATCCCACCGTATTAGGTCCTGTTTGATCTTAGGATTTCAGCTACGTAACGCTGGCTCCGCGGAACAGGAGCCAAGTTACCTTATGAAAATAAATTAGGCAAAGCACCCAGTCGGAAAGAAAATGAATCCGCGACTCCTCGAATGTTCCACAGAGCCTGGAACGTGGCCCGCAAGCCAAGCAAAGAGCAAGGATTCCTTCTCCCGTCTCCTCTGCTCTCTTCCACTCCACCCTCCTCTCTCTCCCTGCAGAAGAACAAACACTCGTTCTTTCCACAAACATTTTAGTGTATCGTTCTATTAGTGGTGGCTTAACTCCGACGCCTGCTGCAGTTTGTGTTACTGAGTCACAGCGGACTCTAAGGAGGGTAGGGAAGGGCTCTGAGGAGCTTCCCTGCGGCCTGTCAGCTGCCATCACACCAAGATGGACCTGCGTGGGTGCAGCGCCTCAGCCTTCCTTCTCCCTTTGCTCTCTGAGAGCCTCCACGGCTGTCAGATAATTACCCAAGCTTCCTGGACTCACTCCAGATGCAGATTGCAAGTCTGACTCCAAGGGAAACTTTAAAAGGTGACAGGAAATAGACCTTCAGCAGAGCGGGTTCAAAAAAAAGTCCGCATAATAACCTTTGCCGATTTTAACTCCATCTTAGATACCCATAAATAGACCCGCTTTCAGGAACCAAGAAGTAATCCTGCAGCAGTAATACAAAGCCCCGTCTCTCATTCCGCAGGGCCGTGCAGACCGCCTCAAGAAGCGCGAGAAATCTCTTCGACTCCTTAAGCTTTGTAATTCATTTCTGAGCACCCATTCAAGAAATCTCATTAATTTAGGTGGCCTTTCTGCTGTACATCCGAGGCACACAAATATTTGGTATTTTTACCCGAGGTCGGAGATAAAAGGAAAAAAAATTAATTTCTCATTTTCAGAAGGGATTATGAACATAAAACATTGTGACTGTAACATGTGTCCGTTGCCTGATTCACACACACACACACACACACACACACACACACACACACACACACCATACAGAATAATACATGAAGATAAAATTGAAAGAAAAATGAAAAAAGATTTTATAAAAACAGTGGGTTTTCTGTAGCCCCATCTTAACAACTCCAATGAAACGTAAGGTGTAAGAGCTTTGATTTGGGAGGGAGGAAAAAAAAGGAGTCCTTTGATTGTGGATGGGCATGTGCTGTGTGCAATTACTTCACCTAGATTTAGCTTTCTGAATTATCAAGTTTCGGCGTGGAGGCAGCACAGCCACCATTGAGCTGAGTTCACAACGTCCCTGAAGGACTGGACTTCAAAGGTGGCTCAATGGGTGTTTTCCGTTCTTCATTACAGCCGGGCCACAAGTAACCTGCACCAAACAAGCCACTCCGCCTAATTAAACGGAATCTCTTCCTCTCTATTAAAAATTCAGAAGTGCCAGCTGGGCACAAACATGTCACCGGAGAGGGTGGGAGGGGAGACCCTCTTGATACTGGCTTAACCTCCTTTAAGCGAAGCCATAGTCCAACAGCACCGAGGCACATAAATTATTCTAATTACTTTATTATCAGCAAAAAAACTGTTTAGATGTAAATGGTGTTTGTTCTCCACAATTATGCTCACAAGAACCACCAGGATACACGGTCTGGAAGTGGGGAGGCCTTTGTTCCAGACACCTGCATGTAGTTTCAGACCCACTTTCTTTTCCAATTATCCAGGTCCCCAAACGCTATGACAGCATTTTTCCCACGGTCCTGTCCAGATCAGATAGCAAGGGTTTGGTTTGGTTTAAAAAATATTTTTTATCACTGTTCTTAGCTTTCTTAAAAAGATAAACTATAAGTCTTCTTTGAAAACTGAATTTCTCTTAATGTGTTTCAAATCTGCATTGTTTTGTTTTGTGGATAAAAGGAAGAAGCAGTTTGCAAAGCTCTGACCCTTTTGATACTGGTGGAGGAATTACAAAGTCCTTTCAGCTCATCAAAGTCCTTTGACGGGCACGCAGGGCTCACTGACCAACCTCCCAACCTCCTAAGAGAATCATATGGGTGGTTTAAAAAAAAAAACACAACAATGTTTGTGACACAGAGGCTTGTTCAGTATACAACCAGACAGAAATTGTAGAAACCAAAATGTTTGATGATTTTTTTTAAGTTGAGATGTTTTGTTGGAGCGCCCTCTTGTGACCAGGGTTCACCAATACAACTTCTGTTCCACAATTTTTTTTTTTTTTAGGGGCAGCATTAATCTACAGGTATAAACATAACTACTTAGAGGAGATGTTGACAACACAGCTATTTATCAAGCAACAGTAACACGTACTCTTCTTAGGCTTAAGACTTCCCCAGCCACAGGCTCCGGACCGACCAGGTTTGCAGCACCAGGGGTGGCTGGCGCTCCATTGAAGAGGGGCCCTCAAACCCAATCAGAAAGCAGTTGATTACCCGCAGAATAACCAAGCCATTGGCTCCTCCTCCTTCATCCAAGAGTACCATAAGGTGTATTTCACTAAAACAAACCAAAATGAGTGAGGGTTCATAAATGTATGTGAATGCTTGAAATGTACATAGAAAATTTCTACAGAGCAGAAAGTGCTTTGAAAACAGAGAAGGTTTGCACCCATCCCCAAGTGTCCTTCAGCTGGTGACAGGGGAGATGCCCCCTAGTCCTTGACTCAGCGCCACTGCCTGAGGCCCCCCAGCATGCGGTTAGGACAGGTTTCCGCTGGATAAGGCCTCAGTGCTTGCTGCCTTTGGCTGAAACAAAGTTTTTATTCGAGATCCTCTCAAACTGGGGCTTGAGAATTCCAACGAGAGAAAAAAATACTGGAGGACTTAGCTTTGTTAGACCATGTAAAACATAATATTCTAAGTAAAGTCTTCTGAAAGCATTTTATGATTCAATATTCACAATAATAATAATAATAATAATAATAATAATAATAAAAAACAACAATGTTACTTAGGGGAGATTGTTGCATTTTATCAGGAAGTCTGGATTGAGAAATAAATACATGTTGCAGGCTGAAAAGATGACTTAGCAGTTAGGAGCACTGGCTTCTCTTCCAGGTCCAGGGGACCTGAGTTCACCTCCAAGCACCCACATGACAGCTCAAAACTGTCTGTAATTCACACCCTCACACAGAGGTACATGCAGGCAAAACACCAATGCATGTGACATAAAAAATTAAATTTTAAAAAGAAATAAATACATTTTGAAATCAGCATGATTATCATTCATAGAATTTTTCCCATTGAGATGACAAAATAAGTATGCAGCTATTACATACTTTTACTTTTACATTATTTAAACTACTAATTTAAACATTTAAAAGTTTAACAGTACTTTTCATTCCTGTAAGAAATTAAAAGCTCAGTGATACTATAAAAAGGGATTGAAAGGACTTTTTTGAGGCAGGGTCTCTTTATATCTTGCATTACCCTCAAACTCACTAAGTAGCCAAGGATGACCTTGATTTCTGACCTTTCTGCCCCCATCTCTTGGGTACTGGGTACAAGGCTTGGTGTACACCAGGCAAACAATCCACTGCCCTGAGCTACCATTCTAACCCCAGGACGCCTCCTAGTCACATGAAATCTTAGGTCTTGCTTTCAAACTTGTTGTTCCACAGGCTTAAAAATCAAACAAAGCAGTTAAGGGCCAGTGAGATGGTTCAGTCAATAAAGGCACTAGTTACTGAGCCTGATGACCCAAGCTAAGTCCCTGGAATCCACTTAGCCAAAGATCTGACTCCTGTAGGTGGTCCTCAGTGCGCGCGCGCGCACACACACACACACACACA